>NC_136920.1:79694440-80194915 GCF_949752795.1 Hyperoodon ampullatus
AATGATCTAGTTGGGCTTCCCTGGTGGCACAGTGGTTGAGAGACCGCCTGCCGATGCAGGGGACGTGGGTTCGTGCCACAGTCTGGGAAGATCCCACATGCCGCGGAGCAGCTGGGCCCGTGAGCCATGGCCGCTGAACCTGCGTGTCTGGAGCCTGCGCTCTGCAATGGGAGAGGCCACAACAGTGAAAGGTCCATGTACCGCAAAAAAAAAAAAAAAAAAAGATCTTGTTAAGTCACTACAGCATGGGAGGAATCTCAAAATAATAGTGTTGAGTAAAAAGAGAATTGTATAGCTCCACTTATATTAAGATTGTAATGAAATAATTATGACAATTATTTTGTTAACCAAAAATTTAAACCTATGGTCAAAACAATGTTAACTCTCCTTAATGAAATTATTAACTCCCCTTTTACAATTCCATCAAGCCCCCAAAAGCAGATTGAATACTACTTACTTAAATTGTAGGTAAAACTTGAGTTATGCCATTTTACCTTATCTCCCAACTAAATATAATTTTTATATTTTACAATATTCATAAAAATTCACCACAAAGGAATATTTCCATATCCTATATCACAGATACAGAACAGCAGGGTGCTTCAAGTCCCTGGCAAATGTAGTTTGCAAAACAGACATCTGTGATCAAAACTACACAGCAACATCAAATATCCTCAGAAATCTATTCATATGCTTTGCATTTCATGAATAGCAATTTAAAATTCACTCATTAAGAAATCAAGCAACTCCTTTACATTTCCAAAATAACAGCTAAAACTGTCTGGGACAGGAAAATTTGTAGCTAGAAAAATTCATAGTGCAGACCTAAAGTGTACTTCTGTTTCCATTAATGAAGGAATTCATAGATAAATGGAAGTATATGTATATATTTCATCCTTATAGGAGAGGATATCTGTTTATGTGCAAATATTCTATCTCAAATGAAGTTGGCCTGTGAGCATCGTGTGCCTGAAGAACCAGGTCCTTTCTATGTAGTTTTGGAAGCCAAAGCCTAGAATTGCTCTCTAATCTAAAATTTCTCACCACAACCTTAAGTCCATATCACTGCTGTATCTTATTTATGCAATGATTTCCAAATTAGTCTCTCTTCTTAAGTATATTTTTATAAAATGCAAATCTGGTCAAATTCATATGCTTGTTAATTCTCCAGGCTCATCTAAACTTACCTATACGCATAAACACATCTCTCTCACACACACACAGCCACACAAACACACTCTTACATTCCAGATTCCAGTCAACATGTCCTTTTCATACCTCTATGTCTTTGTACATGATCTTCCCTATTGTTAGGGTTTCACTCAGGCCACTGTGATCTTGTTTCAATGCTCTCTCCTTCGAGGCCAATTTTATGATTGGTTTTATTAAGATCTTATGTTTTTAGACAAGGACCCTCATTTGCCAGTTGCCTTCTACTGAAGAATTCATTCTAATACTCCAGACAAATGAGTAACTAATGCCTTCAAAATCTAGGAAATTGGGGCTTCCCTGGTGGTGCAGTGGTTGAGAGTCCGCCTGCCGATGCAGGGGACGCGGGTTCATGCCCCGGTCCGGGAAGATCCCACATGCCGCGGAGCGGCTGGGCCCGTGAGCCATGGCCGCTGAGCCTGCGCGTCGGGAGCCTGTGCTCCGCAATGGGAGAGGCCACAACAGTGAGAGGACCGCGTACCCCCCCCCCCAAAAAAATCTAGGAAATTGAAAAACTTATTTACTCACACATCAAAGAGGCCAATATTATGCCCTCTGGCTCAGCATTATCTGGTTTCTGTGGCTCTTCATTCAAGCCTTTGACTTTGTGAAGCAGCTTTCACCCTTACACTATTCCATCCCATAAAATCTGCTTTTCCACATTTTGGTTACGTGACCTTGCATTTCACAGAACACATTTACTCAACTATAAAGTGGAAACCATATCATCAAACTCAAACTTTGGTGAGAATTAAATGATCACTTTACATAAGTCCCTAATATTACAAGCATCACAGAATGATACTCAGCAAATATTTGTAGAAGAGTAGGAGGGAGAGAGGAAGGAAGGAGAGTTCCAAAAAGGTACAGAGAACCCAAGACAAAAAAAGCTTTAATGGGGTTTATCTTGTGTGATAGCCTTCAATTAAAGCTCAGTCGATCTTATCTATTAAGATGAAAAAAATGTATTTGCAAAATGAGAGTCACTAGAAAAGCTTCCTATTGCTTATTGGTGATGGCTACTTCCAGTGAAATAAACTTTCCTTGGAGAAATTATGTGGTTTTTTCCACTGCTGTAATTACCTGTATTGGTATAAGTTGTCATATAGAAATAAACAGGAGCAATGTTTGATCTCTTTGGATTTTTTTTTTTTTAGCATCAATGAGACTTTAAGAAATAACCTGCCCTCAAACCTGTAGTTTTTAGGAGAGAGAAACCAGCAGAGCCTTATATATCTGTGTTAGTGTAGCCTCCTAAAGTTTTCAAAGTCCATTCACAATCTTTGGGTTTTGCTTTGTGTTTTTTTTTTTTTTTGGTTGGTTGGTTGGTTTTTTTGTGGTACGCGGGCCTCTCACCGCTGCGGCCTCTCCCGTTGCGGAGCACAGGCTCCGGACGCGCAGGCTCAGCGGCCATGGCTCACGGGCCCAGCCGCTCCGCGGCATGTGGGATCCTTCCGGACCGGGGCACGAACCCGTGTCCCCTGCATCGGCAGGCGGACCCCCAACCACTGCGCCACCAGGGAAGCCCATCTTTGGTTTTTTTGAGGTTAACGATATAGAGAAACCAGAGGGTATTATTGTCTTCATTTTAATAACTGAGAAAACTCCAGATAACTTGAGTTACCTAAAGTGTGAGATCTGAGTCAGTGTCTTCTAATTGTGTGCATTATTTCCACACTGACATTCAGCAATATTATGAAAAATGAAATATACATCTTGAAACCTTGGACCCCAACTATTGAAACTAGGGCAATAACATATGTACCGGAGCCTCTAATAAAGAAAACACAAAGATATGCTTTCATTTTCTGGAATGAGTTGTACCCTGCTTTTCATCTTGCCTGTTGTTGGTCAGTTATGTGGCAGGAGGGGGAATAAATTCCTTTCTGGATGTAAAAGCCACAGACAAGGTGGAAGTGGACTGCATGGCCACTCATACTCGTATCATGCTCTCCTGATCTTTCACCATTTAAAAATAACTTAAGGATATTGTTCTCTTTCAATCTATCATTAGAGTAAATAAGGAACTTTTATTGTGCATAATAAAGACAATGCCTTTAAGTAAGCAAATATTTATGGCATAATTTATTCAACAGATATTTCCATCATGAGGAAGAAACTGATAGTACATGGAAGGATTGAAAGGTAATGAATAGCCACTCCTGTTATTTAATATCTTACAAAATAGAAACCTGTGATTTCTTAATTATCGCCCTTTCACTGCTTCTTTTTTGCCCAAGTGCAGAGCACTTAACTTTTTACATCAAATGGTATCCTACTAAAAAAGGGAAAATATTATACCTCATCCTATTTTTTGAAACATATATTTTCTATTTGCTACAACCCTAGTGAAAACAAACATTGTGTAATTATTAAACATTGCTAACCAGGTTAATTATGCTCATATTAAAATTCTTTAAAATAAAGATTTGCTGAGGTTAGGAAAATAGGTTGCAGTAGGCTGGAGCAAACTTTCTCTCTGTTAAAATTCCCTTTGGTGATATGTGTGTCCATGTGAGCCTCCACTTTAAGCCAGCCACGTGCCTAAAGGTGATGGTATATTATACAAATATTATAATAATCAATTGTATTACAGTGTCACATAAGGGGTAACAAAACCTTTGGAGAATTTCGTTCTAGGAATATGTAGTTTAATAAAGAAACAGGAAATTGTTTTTCATTTCTGACACTCTGCATGAAACAGCATTAAAAGTCCAGCCTTTTGAGCCAGGCAGAAATGAGTTCATAGTCCAGCACTGCCATGTTGTTATCCTGCGGCTATAGGCAAGTGGCTTTGCAGAATATGTTATCTCATATACATACATATATACATACATACATACATACATATATATATATATATATATATATATATATATATATATATACACACACACATACATATATACCTAAATATAAAAGAATATTATTCAACCATAAAAAAGAAGGATCTCCTACCATCTGTGACAGGGCTGGACCTTGAGGACATTATGCCAAGTGAAATAAGCCCGACAGAGAAAGACAAACACTCTATGATCTCACTTATATGTCGAATCTAAAACAAAAAACTCACAGAAACAGCAGAATGGTGGTTGTTAGGTACTGGTGGGTGAGGGAAATGGGTAGATGTTGGTCAAAGTGCACAAACTTCCAGTTATAAGGTGAGTAAGCTCTGGGGACCTAAAATACAACATGGTGACTATGGTTAACAGTGCCATATTATATACTTGAAAGTTGCTAAGACAAACCTTAAATGTTCTCACCACATACACACAAACATTTAATTATGTGAGGCAATGGATAAACTAACCTTACTGTAGTAATCATTTCATAATACATACAGGTAACAAATCATCACATTATATACCTGAAACTTATACAATGTTATTTCTCAATTATATCTCAATAAAGCTGAAAATTTTTTTAATTAAGAAAATAAAAATTGGGCTTTCCTAGTGGCACAGTGGTTAAGAATCTGCATGCCAAACTTGCACAAGCCTCTTAGATAGCCTCATCCACCAGAGGGCAGACAGCAGAAGCAAGAAGAACTACAATCCTGCAGCCTGTGGAAAAAAAACCACATTCACAGAAAGACAGACAAGATGAAAAGGCAGAGGGCTATGTACCAGATGAAGGAACAAGAGGAAACCCCAGAAAAACAACTAAATGAAGTGGAGATAGGCAACCTTCCAGAAAAAGAATTCAGAATAATGATAGTGAAGATTATGATGCAGGACCTCAGAAAAACAATGGAGGCAAAGACTGAGAAGATGCAAGAAATGTTTAACAAAGACCTAGAAGAATTAAAGAACAAACAAACAGAGATGAACAATACAATAACTGAAATGAAAACTACACTAGAGGAATCAATAGCAGAATAACTGAGGCAGAAGAACAGATAAGTGACCTGAAAGACAGAATGGTGGAGTTCACTGCTGCGGAACAGAATAAAGAAAAAAGAATGGAAAGAAATGAAGACACCCTAAGAGACCTCTCGGACAACATTAAATGCAACAACACTCGCATTATAGGGGTCCCAGAAGGAGAAGAGAGAGAGAAAGGACCCGAGAAAATATTTGAAGAGATTATAGTCGAAAACTTCCCTAACGTGGGAAAGGAAATAACCACCCAAGTCCAGGAAGGGCAGTGAGTCCCATGCAGGATAAACCCAAGGAGAAAAACGCCAAGACACATAGTAATCCAATTGGCAAAAATTAAAGACAAAGAAAAATTACTGAAAGCAGCAAGGGAAAAACGACAAATAACATACGAGGGAACTCCCATAAGGTTAACAGCCGATTTCTCAGCAGAAACTCTACAAGCCAGAAGGGTGTGGCATGATACCCTTAAAGTGATGAAAGGGAAGAACCTACAGCCAAGATTACTCTACCCGGCAAGGATCTCATTCAGTTTCAATGGAGAAATCAAAAGCTTTACAGACAAGCAAAAGCTAGGAGAATTCAGCACCACCAAACCAGCTCTACAACAAATGCTAAAGGAACTTCTCTAAGCGGGAAACACAAGAGAAGAAAAGGACCTACAAAAACGAACCCAAAACAATTAAGAAAATGGTCATAGGAACATACATATCGATAATTACCTTAAATGTGAATGCATTAAATGCTCCAACCAAAAGACACAGGCTTGCTGAATGGATACAAAAACAAGACCCATATATATGCTGTCTACAAGAGACCCACTTCAGACCTAGGGACACATACAAACTGAAAGTGAGGGGATGGAAAAAGATATTCCATGCAAAAGGAAATCAAAAGAAAGCTGGAGTAGCAATACTCATATCAGATAAAATAGACTTTAAAATAAAGAATGTTACAAGAGACAAGGAAGGACGCTACATAAAGATCAAGGGATCAATCCAAGAAGGAGATATAACAATTATAAATGTATATGCACCCAACACAGAAGCACCTCAATACATAAGGCAACTGCTAACAGCTACAAAAGAGGAAATCGACAGTAACACAATAATAGTGGGGGACTTTAACACCTCACTTACACCAATGGACAGATCATCCAAAATGAAAATAAATAAGGAAACAGAAGCTTTAAATGACCCAATAGACCAGATAGATTTAATTGATATTTATAGGACATTCCATCCAACAGCAGATTACACTTTCTTCTCAAGTGCACATGGAACATTCTTCAAGATAGATCACATCCTGGGTCACAAATCAAGTCTCAGTAAATTTAAGAAACTTGAAACCATATCAAGCATCTTTTCTGACCACAATGCTATGAGATTAGAAATGAATTACAGGGGAAAAAAACGTAAAAAACATAAACACATGGAGGCTAAACAATACGTTCCTAAATAACCAAGAGACCACTGAAGAAGTCAAAGAGGAAATCAAAAAATACCTAGAGACAAATGACAATGAAAACGAGACGATCCAAAACCAATGGGATGCAGCAAAAGCAGTTCTAAGAGGGAACTTTATAGCTATACAAGCCTACCTCAAGAAACAAGAAAAATCTCAAATAAACAATCTAACCTTAAACCTAAAGGAACTAGAGAAAAAAGAACAAACAAAACCCAAAGTTAGCAGAAGGAAAGAAATCATAAAGATCAGAGCAGAAATAAATGAAATAGAAACAAAGAAAACAATAACAAAGATCAATAAAACTAAAAGCTAGTTCTTTGAGAAGATAAACAAAATTGATAAACCAGTAGCCAGACTCATCAAGAAAAAGAGGGAGAGGACTTAAATCAATAAAATTAGAAATGAAAAAGGAGAAGTAACAACAGACACTGCAGAAATACAAAGCATCCTGAGACTACTACAAGCAACTCTATGCCAATAAAATGGACAACCTGGAAGAAATGGACAAATTCTTAGAAAGGTATAACCTTCCAAGACTGAACCAGGAAGAAATAGAAAATATGAACAGACCAATCACAAGTAATGAAATTGAAACTGTGATTAAAAATCTTCCAACAAGCAAAAGTCCAGGACCAGATGGCTTCACATGTGAATTCTATCAAACATTTACAGAAGAGCTAACACCCATCCTTCTCAAAGTCCTCCAAAAAATTGCAGAGGAAGGAACATTCCCAAACTCATTCTATGAGGCCACCATCACCCTGGTACCAAAACCAGACAAAGATACTACAAAAAAAGGAAAATTACAGACCAATATCACTGATGAACATAGGTGCAAAAATACTCAGAAAAATACTAGTAAACATAATCCAACAACACATTAAAAGGATCATACACCACGATCAAGTGGGATTTATTCCAGGGATGAAAGGTTTCCTCAATATACGCAAATCAATCAATGTGATACACCATATTAACAAATTGAAGAAGAAAAACCATATGATCATCTCAACAGATGCAGAAAAAGCTTTTGACAAAATTCAACACCCATTTATGATAAAAACTCTCCAGAAAGGGGGCATAGAGGGAACCTACCTCAACATCATAAAGGCCATATATGACAAACACACAGCAAACATCATTCTCAATGGTGAAAAACTGGAAGCATTTCCTCTAAGATCAGGAACAAGAAAACGATGTCCACTCTCATCACTATTATTCAACATAGTTTTGGAAGTCCTAACCATGGCAATCAGAGAAGAAAAAGAAATAAAAGGAATACAAATTGGAAAAAAAGAAGTAAAACTGTTACTGTTTGCAGATGACATGATATATACATAGAGAATCCTAAAGATGCCAACAGAAAAGTACTAGAGCTAATCAATGAATTTGGTAAGTAGCAGGATACAAAATTAATGCACAGAAATCTCTTGCATTCCTGTACACTAATGATGAAAAATCTGAAAGAGAAATTAAGGAAACACTCCCATTTATCACTACAACAAAAGAATAAAACACCTAGAAATAAACCTACCTAGGGAGACAAAAGACCTGTATGCAGAAAACTGTAAGACACTAATGAAAGAAATTAAAGATGATACCAACAGATGGAGACATATACCATGTTCCTGGGTTGGAAGAATCAATATTGTGAAAATGACTCTACTACCCAAAGCAATCTACAGATTCAATGCAATCCCTATCAAATTACCAATGGCATTTTTTATGGAACTAGAATAAAATATCTTAATACTTGTATGGAGACACAAAAGACCCCAAATAGCCAAAGCAGTCTTGAGGGAAAAAAAACGGAGATGGAGGAATCAGACTCACTGACTTCAGACTATACGACAAAGCTACAGTAATCAAGACAATATGGTACTGGCACAAAAACAGAAACATAGATCAATGGAACAAGATAGAAATCCCAGAGATAAACCCACTAACCTATAGTCAAATAATCTATGACAAAGGAGGCAACGATATACAATGGAGAAAAGACAGTCCCTTCAATAAGTGGTGCTGGGAAAATTGGACAGCTACATGTAAAAGAATGAAATTCGAACACTCCCTAACACCATACACAAAAATAATCTCATAATGGATTAGTGACCTAAATGTAAGACTGGACACTATTAAACTCTTAGAGGAAAACCTAGGAAGAACACTCTTTGATAGATACCACAGCAAGATCTTTTTTGATCCACCTCCTAGAGTAATGGAAATAAAACCAAAAATAAACAAATGGGACCTAATGAAACCTCAAAGCTTTTGCACAGCAAAGGAAACCATAAACGAGATGAAAGACAACCCTCAGAATGGGAGAAAATATTTGCAAACAGATCAACGGACAAAGGATTAATCTCCAAAATATACAAACAGCTCATGCAGCTCAATATTAAGGAAACAAACAACCCAATCCAAAAATGGGCAGAAGACCTACATAGACATTTCTCCAAAGAAGACATACAGATGGCCAAGAAGCACATGAAAAGCTGCTCAACATCACTAAGTATTAGAGAAATGCAAATCAAAACTACAATGAGGTATCACCTCACACCAGTTAGAATGGACATCATCAGAAAATCTACAAACAACAAATGCTGGAGAGGGTGTGGAGAAAAGGAAACCCTCTTGCACTGTTGGTGGGAATGTAAATGGATACAGCCAGTATGGAGAACAGTATGGAGGTTCCTTAAAAAACTAAAAATAAAATTACCATAGGATCCAGCAATCCCACTACTGGGCATATACCCAGAGAAAACCATAATTCAAAAAGACACATGCACCCCAATGTTCACTGCAACACTATTTACAACAGCCAGGTCACGGAAGCAACCTAAATGGCCATCGACATACAAATGAATAAAGAAGACATGGTAATATATACAATGGAATATTACTCCGCCATAAAAAGGAACGAGATTGGGTCATTTGTTGAGACGTGGATGGACCTAGAGACTGTCATACACGCGTATGTGGAACCTAGAAAAATGGTACAGATGAAACGGGTTGCAGGGCAGAAGCTGAGACACAGATGTAGAGAACAACATATGGACACCAAGGGGGGAAAGCTGCAGGGGGGTGGTGGTGGGGGTGTGATAAATTGGGTGATTGGGATTGACATATATACACTGATGTGTATAAAATTGATGACTAATAAGAACCTGCTGCATAAAAAAATAAAATAAAATTCAAAAATTAAAAAAAAAGAAACTGCCTGCCAATACAGGGGACACGGTTTCGAGCCCTGGTCCAGGAAGATCCCACATACCGCAGAGAAACTAAGCCTGTGCACCACAACTACTGAGCCTGCGCTCTAGAGCCCGTGAGCCACAACTACTGAGCCCATGCACCACAGCTACTGAAACCTGCAAGCCTAGAGTCCATGCTCTGCAACAAGAGAAACCACCACAATAAGAAGCCCACACAACACAACAAAGAGTAGCCCCTGCTCGCCACCACTAGAGAAAGCCCATGTGCAGCAACAAAGACCCAATGTGGCCACAAATAAAATAAATAAATAAATTTATTTTTAAAAATAAATAAAAAATAAAAACCACTGAAATCTACTATATATTGTATGTTTGCAATCTTTCCTCCAATTTTTTTAAAAAGCAAATTTAGCATGATGAACCTTCAAAATTTTCACAGTACAGTACAGTGCATCAGTACCAATATTTAGTGGATCTGTATTCAGTGGACTAAAAAACTCCATAAGATCTACTACTTATTACACCATTATTATTGAGCCTCTGGGAGAGAAAAATCTGTAATGGAAACACAGACAATATCTAAGGTTCCTTTTCTGCTGTTTTTAGAGAGACAAGACAGTTACTCTTGAAATTAAATAAAAATTCAGGACAATAATATAAGAAATGTCTAAAGGCCATATAAATGTAGCCCTTGATAAGCTACTTTTTGAAGTTTAGTTCCTCTGTCTCAAACTAATCTTCAGGATTTACTGATTCCAAAAGCTACTCACATGCTGGAAATGTACTACCTACTAACACTTCTACAAGAAAAAATATAAATGAGATTTCAGTGACTAGCTGGAAAAGAAAAAAAAAAGAAAAAAGGGGGGAAAGTATTATGTTAGCCTTCCAAACTCACAACAGAAGAACCTAAAGTTTAAAAATGAACTTGAGTTTTTTCATAATGAATAGACTACTTTATCAAGGTCAGTCTTTTAAAAATAATTGCTACCACATATTAATTGAAGCCAATGAGCTAAGTGTAACATTAGCATCATTTTAAATGAATCATCTAACTTAATACTTATAATATATGGTATTATTAGCCCCATTCTTCTGATGAGTAAATCACTATATGCAAGTTCACATAGCTTGGAACAAGCTTTCAACTGAGGACTTTTTGACACAGAAGCCCAAGTCTTTCATACCTGCGAAAGAAATAAAGAATGCTTACTGCATTCATTTTGTACCTATATATCTTAAATGAAGTAGCAGTACACTGAGAATATATATAGATCATGAATTATCTCAATTCCCAGGGCTGCTATTATATCATTAAGCTATTATTGTTAACTTTCTGCTAACTACCAGAATATTGACTATTATAACTAAAATTAAAAAGAGGACTTCAATTTACAGACAAGTGAAGTCACACAGTATATGTGTGTGGTAACATCTCAAATTTGGGTATTGACTTTTACCTTTTCAGTATAACAGTTTATCAAATGACAGCATGGTGCTTAAAAGATTTTACTTATAGGCTGTTTTCAAGAGGCAAATGTCTTGGGAATTTTTCTCACTTCACTGTTCTTTAGCATAATGTATACCCTATGGCTCATTTTCCTAGTTAATGATCAACTTGAGCAATATGTCTTTTTAATGTGAATATGAAATTTGTGTTCTGCAAAGATGGTGATGACAGAACACAGCAACAAGCTTTTCATTCATTTATTTTTGCTAGTCTTTTTAAAATTAAAGTCATCTGACCAATAGTTTATGAAATTATTATTTAGAGCAAGAACCTTATTTATTTACTCCTGGGTAAGAAAATGAAAAAGTTAATAAAGTTCATAAAACTCCATTACCTAATGAACTCTAGTTCAATAATGCACCACAGACTTACATACAAAGGGCCTTGCAAACACTTAACCATGAGTTAAATCAATCAAAATAAATACAGTTGCAACCACAAAATTGACTACATTGAAAATATTTATAACATTTCTGAGAATGTTTTCTCCATCCTGCTGGGTAAAAAAGTCACTGCTGTAAACAACTGTGGTTTTTCTTGTAATTTGGCAACAAAACAGTCAATATACAATACAGCTCTTCTTATTACAAATATATAGACAGTCAATACGTATGTTGACTGATTGGTTTTACTTTTAAAAAGCTATTTCTGTGGCCCACTGTTGATCTGATTATAATAAATTTTATACCAGAAATAATCTTAACACAGTGTTTTTTTAGACCCTGTCAACAGTTAGTCTCCAAACCGACAGATCTTGATTGAATACTGTTTTCCTAATAGTGATAAGGAGGAAAGCTAAAGTAAACTTAGTCAAGCCTTTCTGTAGTACTTTAATTCCCTTCATTTAATATAATTACTATCATCTAGAAAAAGACAACCAAACTTTAACCTGTCACCAAAATAAAGATGTGATAAATTAGTTTCAAAATCCTGGAGGAGGAAATGAAATGGGCATGGAGGAAAAAATGATATTCCCTTGCTCCTATCTTCATAAAGTACTTCTAAATTTATTTATTTAATACAAAGATATTAGAAATTTCTAATAATATACCAGATTAAATTTAACAAAATTTGATTGTAAAATATGTATTTCCAATGCTGTATATTCTAAAGTGACATGGTTCCATTTCTTAAACTGCCCTGTGCCTTAATATGTTCTTTAATTTATAAATATTTTAGTAAAATAAATCTGAAAAATTCGCCCTATAAAATCGCTTCTTAGAGTTTCCCAATGCCCATGAGTTCATTAAATGCCATTTACAATAATGGATTCAAGAAATAAATTTAATATTTGTTAAGCGCAGTGTTTCCTAAAGTCATTTGACTTTAGAAAAGGTTTTTTTTTCAAGTAATACCTACGAAACTCTCATATATCAAGTGGAACATCCTTTGGAAAAACACCAGGTAAGAGAATATTATCTGTGTTTACAATTCAGATTAAGCAAGTTATAAAAATCAACACAATATTACATTTATATATTATAAATAAATAATTAAAATACTATTTCTGGAATTTAAATCTTCAGTATATGAACTGAATAATGCAATGAATCAGACAAAAGGGAAATAAAATTGAGGAAATACTACAGAATGTTAAATAAAAGTTACAGTGATTAAATATATGAGGGATAATTAAGAAATATGGTGATTAAGTCCAACACAAAACTAGCAGAAGTTCTAAAATCAGTTAACATAAGAAACAGAGAAGAAATCATCAGAGACATTAATAAAATAATATCCCTTAGCTGAACAAATATCTGAGTTTTCAGACTGAAATAGGTACACAGAGTAATTTACAGAGTTCAAAGTGTTAAAAAAAGATTCATAGCGAAACATACGCTGATGAAATTTCAGAAACTTAAGTATAAGGCTTTCTAAAAAGATGTCAGAGCAGAAAAACAAGGGACCTACTAAGGAATCAGATGTACATCTAACCCTTTACCAGAACTGCTGGATACTAGACGTCAACAGAATAATGCCTGATAAAAACTATTTTATACCAATAGTTTATACCCAGTCAGATGACCAATTCTGTGAAAGAAGAAAAAAATGCAAATGCGAAGAAAATTTTCCCACCACATGTTCATATTTTTAAAATTCTATTAAAAGTATTTTGACAAAAAACTATTGCTTCAATTTATGTCAGAGTGTTCTGCCTATGTTTTCCTCTAGGAAGTTGTATAGTGTCCACTCTTAAACTAAGGTCTTTAATCCATTTTGAGCTTAGTTTTGTACATGGTGTTAGAGAACATTCTAATTTCATTCTTGTACATGTAGCTATCCAGTTTTTCAGCACCTCTTATTGAAGAGACTGTCTTTTCTCCACTATATATTCTTGCCTCCTTTGTCACAGATTAATTGACCATGAGTATGTGGGTTTATTTCTGGGTTCTCTATCCTGTTCCATTGATCTATGTGTCTGTTTCTGTGCCAGTACCATACTGTTTTGATTACTGTAGCTTTGTAGTATAGTGTGAAAACAGGAAGCATGACTCTTCCAGCTCTGTTCTTCTTTCTCAAAATTGTTTTGGCTATTCGGGATCTTTTGTGTTTCCATACAAATTTTAAAATTATTTGTTCTAGTTCTGTGAAAAATGCCATTTGTAATTTCATAGGGATTGCACTGAATCTGCAGATTGCCTTGGGTAGTATGGTCATTTTAACAATATTGACTCTTCCAGTCCAAGAACACAATATATCTTTCCATCTGTTTCTGTCATCTTCAATTCCTTTCATCAATGTCTTATAGTTTTTGGAGTACAGGTCTTTGCCTCTTCAGGTAGGTTTATTCCTAGGTATTTTATTCTCCTTGATGCAATGGTAAATGGGATTGTTTCCATAATTTCCCTTTCTGATATTTCATTGTTAGCATATAGAAATGCAACAGATTTCTGTATATTAATTTTGTACCCTGCAACTTTACCAAGTTCACTGATGAGCTCTAGTGGTTTTCTGGTGACACCTTTAGGACTTCCTATGTATAGTATCATGTCATCTGCAAACAGTGACAGATTTTACTTCTTCCTTTCCAATTTGGATTCCTTTTATTTTTTTTTCTTCTCTGATTACCGTGGCTAGGACTTCCAAAACTATGTTGAGGGCTTCCCTGGTGGCGCAGTGGTTGAGAGTCCACCTGCCAATGCAGGGGACACGGGTTCGTGCCCCGGTCTGGGAAGATCCCACATGCCGTGGAGCGGCTGGGCCCGTGAGCCGTGGCCGCTGAGCCTGCGCGTCCGGAGCCTGTGCTCCGCAGCGGGAGAGGCCACAACAGTGAGAGGCCCGCGTACCAAAAAAAAAAAAAACCAAAAAACAAAAAACAAACAAAACTATGTTGAATGAAAGTGGCAAGCATGGGCATCCTTGTCTTGTTTCCCATCTTAGAGGGAATGCTTTCAGCTCTTCACTGTTGAGTATGATGTTATCTGTGGGCTTATCATATATGGCCCTTATTATGTTGAGGTAGGTTCCCTCTATCCCCACTTTCTGGAGAGTTTTTATCATAAATGATGTTGAATTTCATCAAAAGCTTTTTCTGCATCAATTGAGATGATCATATGGCTTTTATTGTTCATTTTGTTAATGTGGTGTGTCAGACTGATTTGGGATACTGAAAAATCCTGGCATCCCTGAGATAAATCCCACTTGATCATGGTGTATCATCCTTTTAATGTTTTGTTGGATTCAGTTTGCTAGTATTTTGTTGAGACTTTTTGCATCTATGTTCATCAGTGATATTGGCTGGTAATTTTCATTTTGTGTAGTATTTTTGTCTGGCTTCGGTATCAGGGTGATGGTGGCCTCAAAGAATGAGTTCGGAAGTGGTATTTCCTCTGCAATTTTTTGGATTAGTTTCAGAAGGATCAGTGTTAACTCTTCTCTAAATGTTTGGTAGAATTCACCTGTGAAGCCATCTGGTCCTAGACTTTTGTTTGTTGGAAGTTTTTAAATAACTGATTCAATTTCAGTACTGATAAGCAGTCTGCTCATATTTTCTATTTCTTCCAGGTTCAGTCTTCAGAGATTGTACCTTTCTAAGAATTTGTACATTTTTTTCTAGGTTGTCCATTTTATTGGCATAGAGTTGCTCATAGTAGTCTCTTAGGATCCTTCGTATTTCTGTGGTGTCAGTTGTAAGTTCTTTTTCATTTTCGATTTTATTGATTTGGGCCCTCTCTCTTTTTTTCTTGATGAGTCTGGCTAAAGATTTATCAATTTTGTTTATCTTTTCAAAGAACCAGCTTTTAGTTTCATTGATTTTTTTGGACTGTATTTCATTTACTTCTGCTCTATTTTTTGGATTCCTCTCCTAAAGTAAAGAAAATATAAGCAAAAATAAACAAATGGGACCTAATTAAACTTAAAAGCTTTTGCACAGCAGAGGAAACCATCAACAAAATGAGAAGACAACCTATTGAATGGGAGAAAATATTTGCAAATGATATGACCAATATAGGATTCATATCCAACATATATAAACAGCTCATAAAACTCAACATCAAAAACAAACAACCCAATTAAAAAATGGGCAGAACTGAATAGACATTTTTCCAAAGAAGAAATGCAGATAGCCAATAGCCATATGAAAAGATGCCTAACATCAGTAATCATCAGGGAAATGCAAATATTGGGTGGGCCAAAAAGTGCCTTCAGTTATTAAGGAAAAATAAAAGACACATCTTTCATTTTCACCAAGAACTTTATTGAACAACATATTCACCCATTTGTTCCACTACCTTCTGCCATTTTTCAGGCAAATTCATGATTCCATCTTCCCATAACATTTTATCTTTTTGAGCAAAGAACTGTTCCAGGTGCCTTTTACAGTCTTCCGGGGAATTGAAATTTTTTCCATTAAGAGAATTTTGTAAAGACCAAAATAAACGGAAATCCAAAGGTGCAATGTCTGGTGAATAGGGCAGATGAATCACAACTTCCCAGCCAAGCTGTAACAGTTTTTGCCTGGTCATCAAAGAAACATGTGGTCTTGTGTTATCCTGGTGGAAGATTAATGCATTTTCTGTTGACTAACTCTGGATGCTTTTGTTGACTGCCACTTTCAGTTGGTCTAATTGGGAGCACTACTTGTTGGAATTAATCCTTTGGTTTTCTGGAAGGAGCTCATAATAGAGGACTCCCTTCCAATCCCACCATATACACAACATCACCTTCTTTGGATGAAGACCAGCCTTTGGTGTGGCTGGTGGTGGTTCATTTCGCTTGTCCCACGATCTCTTCCATTCCACACTGTTATACAGTATCCACTTTTCATCACCCATCACAATGTGTTTTGAAAATGCAACGTTTTCATTACGTTTCAGTAGAGAATCACAGGTGGAAATATGGTCAAGAAGATTTTTTGCACTTAACTTATATGGAACCCAAACATCAAAGTGAGTCACATAACCAAGTTGGTGCAAATGATTTTCAGTGCTTGATTTGGATATTTTGAGTATGTTGGCTATCTCCCACGTGGTATAATGTTGATTGTTCTCAATTACTGTTTCGATTTGATTGCTATCAACTTCAACTGATCTACCTGACCATGGAGCATCATCCAGCGAGAAAGAAATCTCCAGCACGAAACTTCACAAACCACTTCTGTCATGTTCAATCAGTCACTGCACCTTCTCCATACATTGCACAAATCTTTTTGTGCATTTCAGTTGCGTTTTTACCTTTCTTGAAATAATAAAGCATAATATGCCAAAAATGTTGCTTTTTTCTTCCATCTTCAATATTAAAATGGCTACACAAAAATTTACCAATTTTGATAAGTCTTTCTTTATATGCATGCTGATATGACAGCTGTCACATACAATCTCACAAAATTGTTTTGAAGAAAGTTAAAGACAACTAAGTGCTACTAGAGCCATCTTACAGAAAAAACTGAACAAACCTTTTGGCCCATCCAATAAAAACCACAGTGAGATACCACTTCACACCTGTCAGAATGGCTATCATCAAAAAGTCAACAAATAACAAATGTTGGTGAGGATGTGCAGAAAAGAGAACCCTTGTACACTGTTGTTGAGAAAGTAAATCGGTGTGGAAAACACAGTGGAGTTTTCTCAGAAAACGAATGGCAGAGATACCATGTGACCCAGCAATTCCACTCCTGGGTATATACCAAACAAACAAACAAACACTAATTCAAAAAGATACATGCATCCCAATATTCAAAGCAGTGTTATTTACAATGCCAAGGTATGGAAGCAACCTAAGTGTCCATCAACAGATAAATGGATGAAGAAGATGCGATATATATATATATATATATATACACACAAATATATATATAATGGAATACTACTCAGCCATAAAAAAGAACGACATTTTGCCATTTCCAGCAACACGGATGGACTTGGAGGGCATTATGCTAAGTGAAATAAATCAGACAGAAAGATAAATACTGTATGATATCGCTTATATGTATCATCTAAAAATACAGCAAACTAATTAACATAACACGAAACGAGCAGACTCACATATATAGAAAAGAAACTAGTGGTTACCAGACATGAGGGGAAAGGGGAATATAGGGGTGGGGGAGTGGGAGGTACAAACTCTTGGGTGTAAGACAGGCTCAAGGATATACTGTACAACACGGGGAATACAGCCAATACTTTGTAATAACCGTAAATGGAAAGTAACCTTTAATATTGTATAAAAATTTTAAGTACTTTAGCAAAATAATTTTTAAATGAAAGAATAATATGAGAATTTTAAACAGTGGTGATACCATATGATCTGTAAGAAGAAAATAAATCTCCAAAGAAATAAAAATAAATACATTATGGCTGCAACTAGAGAAAACCCGCATGCAGCAACAAAGACCCGACATAGCCAAAAATAAATTAATAAATAAATACACTTTTAAAAATAAAGAAATTAAATAAATAAATACATAAGACTTTGGAAACTGAGACATTTACCTCTTAAGCAGTAGGTGATTAACATCACAGATTTATATTTGTTACTCTATAGATCCAATTGCAATCCTTGATTTTTCCATGAATAATAACAGTTAGATTTTTATCTCTTTTATGGTGCTTACAACAATGCCCATGAAAAAGCTGTTTTCTAAAGATTTGAATTCATCTTGGATTATTCTTTTATCACAGTATTTTTCATGACAGAATTAATTGTTCTAAACATGTTTATTAACTTGTCAAGGGAATATTTATCATTTCCTTTGTTAGATGTAGCGGAATGATGTTTTCTACCTAACTAACAAGTATGCCTTAGTTTCTCCTTGTGAATGAGGAACGATAAATGCCTCTTTTGCCTCTGGCTCTTCCTCTGTAAACTGGACACAATATATATTCTTTCTAAATTTCGTATGAAATCAAACAAATGGGTTATTTGTAAATCAATATAATTTATGTAACATGGTTTTGCATGTTATCTGTCTCAGAATAAGCATCCAGTATAATATTGCTATTTCATACAGTATAATTATAATTAGAAAACAGAAGTAAACTATATTCAACGCATAAAGGGGAAGCAAAAGTCATAGAGATCTTCTTATATCTCACAAATATTTTCATTTATTTATAGGAATATGCTTTAAAGTCTCAAGACATTTCGTAGATTTCATGTTTATTTATATAGTAAGAGAATTTTCATAAGGGTATAATTTTAGCTTCCTTACTTAGAAAAATTCTGAGGAACTTATATAAGAGCCAATGTTTCAACCATTCCCTTTAATAATACTGTAACTAGCAAGCTAATGAGTATTCACTTATCTAAAATATCCTAAAGTTCAACTGGGCAGCTTCAAAATTTTTCATATGACTGTTGATTAAAACTTTTATTTGTACCTTGTATCCATTTCATTTTTTTTACTTTCCAAAAGAATATATTGTATAAAGGACTCATATCTAGGATATATAAAGAACTCTTAAAACTCAACAATGAGAAAACAAGCAACCTAACTTTATATATGTGTGTATACACACACACACACACACACACACACACAATCTATAAGAACAAAAGAAAGAAAAATACATATACACATATTTTTACCAAAGAAGATATACAGATATACAAATAAGCATATGAAAAGATGCTCAACATCATATGTCATTAGGGAGATACAAATAAAACCACAATGAGATATAACTACACACCTATTAGAAGAGCTAAAATCCGATAACTGACAATACCAAATGCTGCTGAAGTGCAACAAGAACATACATTCATTGCTAGTGAGAATATAAAATGATACAGTTATTTGGGAAGACAGTTTGACAGTTTCCTACAGAGCTAGGCATAGTTTTACAATAGGATCAGGCAATCATATTCCCCAGCTAATTGAAAACCTATATTCACACAAAGGCCTATACCCAAATGGTTACAGCAGCTTTTTTTATAATTGTCCCAAACTGGAAATAATCATATCATATTATCCTTCAACAGGTGAATGGATAAACAAACTTGGTATTCGAGATGATGGATACTTCAGGGGATAAAAGGGAAGAAACTATAGATTCACAGAACAACATGGATGAATCCTAAATGCATGTTGCTAAGTCAAAGATGCCAAATTCAAAAGTCTACATATTGTATGATGCCGTTTATTCAACATTCTGGAAAAGACAAATTGTAGGGATGGAAGACAAATCAGCATTTGTCAGAGGTTGGGAGTGAATGACTACAAAGGCCACTCACAGAGAATATTTTAGGTTGATGAAACTGTACTGTATGGTACTAGGCATAAGATACATGACTACACATCTGTCAAAACACGTAGACTAGTACATCAAAGGGTGAACTTTAATGTATGCAATTTTTAATCAGAGTATCCTGGATGTAATGCATACTGTGACAAAGAAATTTAACTGTATTCCCAATATATGATAAAACGGCACTGAAGGGGGTGGAGAAAAAGGAACTGACATAAGTGACTTTGGAAAATGATGTTTTGATTGGTAAATCTAAGACTAGGTGCAAAAATAACTGTACATAAACACAATTTTAGTTGGTAAGTTTGCTTCTCACAGGAATACAGTTAAGAAATATGAAAACACATTTACACTAGTGTAGAACAAATAAGTAAATAAATGGTAAATAATTTGAGTCAGGTTTCTCACTGTTAGTAAAAGAAGTTACAAATAAGCAAGAGGCAAAAGCTAGAATGAACCATGTGATACTGGATTAGAGTCAGACATTAGTATGAACTCACGTTTAGTTTAATAGGTATAGAGATAGACACCTATAGAAAGGATTATAGATATGTGTATACATTGGTTAATATACATGCATATATTCCATAACTCTGCGGAGAGACTAGAAACAATGACACCAAGTAGCAACAAACACATCTAGCATCCAGGCCTTAGTTTCTAAACATGGTTCTCCAAAATAACAAAAACCAGACATCCTTGGAGAAATGACTAATTCTAGGCCTGGGGCAATGAAAACACAAGGTGAGCCTGGAGCATTATGTAGGGCCAGGAAATAAGGCAGCACTCAAAAATCAAAAGGATAGAGGCAGATCAAAGGGACACAAGAACCCAACTGAAGGAGCACCTGATGGCCTAAGCTGGAACAATTTGAGTCATTAAATTAATTAAACTTTAAAGTTATAGAGAAATATAAAATAAATATTCATGAGTCCATACTGATAGAAATAACTGAATACATAGATAAATGGGGAAAAAGGTACAAATCTTTCTTACAAAGAATTTCAAATAACATATGTAAATACTCTTCCCTCCAGGAGATGGGGCTTAAACTCCCTCTTAGGAGTATTGGCTGGATTCCAAAAAATAGATTATGGAAAGGGAACAATAGTAACTTCACAGTGAAGAAATCTGGCAGACCTCACCTTAACCAAGTGATCAAGATTAACATCACCAGTAAGTCATTACTGACACAAGGTGATGAGAAAGACATTTCACCTCTATGGTAATCTTCCCCCAAACCCCAAAAACCCTGGTCTGTCTAATCATGAGAAAAACAGCAAACAAAGCCAAATTCAGGGCCATTCTACAAAAGCCTGGCCAGTACTTCTCAAAATTATAAAGGTCATGGGAAACAAGGAAAGGCTGGGAACCTGTCAGAGACCATAGAAGAGAGATTATAACTAAATTCAATGTGATATACTTGATTAGGTCCGAGAACAGAAAAAAGACATAATTGTAAAAAAAAAAAATCGATAAATCTGAATAAAGTCTGGAGTTTAGCTAAAAGTAATGCACCGCTGTCTTTTTAGTTTTAACATATGTACTACGTAAAATAGTAACATTAGAGTAAGATGCGTGAAGAGTATATGAGAACTCTCTGTACTATTTCTGCAACTGTTTGATGAATCTAATATTCTCAAAAAAAGGTTTAGTTTTTGTTTAAGTGCATAGTTGCATTGCATTATGATGAATCAACACAGAATAGCTATTAAGCATAGTAGAAACTGTAGCTCCTGTAAAATGCAGATTTGCAAAACCCCCTCTCTCCATATAAATTGTATCAGAATTTTCTAGAAATGGAGCCAAGAACCTGCATTTCATATAGCTATAGGTGAATCTTATGCACACCAAAATCTGAGGATTCCATTTCTAGAGCCCTGTGCCTTTTATAGTCCCAAAAGACTTTTAAAGGCTTTAAAAACCAAAGTAGTAATGGTATTATCCAAGGTAACCAAATTTGAAGAAAGTCAAAATTCAGCATATGCAAGATAGTAAGGAAAGATAATATGTATATAACTGGTGGGCACACAGGATAACAGGGTCATGATAGTTTGGCAAGTGGATTCAAAGTATGGTAAGTATCCAAGTGGCAGCTGAAAGACTAAAAGTGGAAGCAACTTGCTTATTCAATCAACCCTTCCTGGGTTGAAGAAAAGTGATATTGCTATGGAGTGCAGAGAAATTACAATGGGCCTGTTCAATCAATAGGCAACAACTGCCTTAGTATGAAGTGATACTACTCCAAAAATGAATAGTGCTGTACTGACAACCAAAACCAACACCACCAAGCTAATAAACAAATGCTCAAGAAAGTTGAAAGGCTCTGACTGGAGTGTTCTATAATGAACAGATGAACAAGGGAATGAGAATAAACTATGAAAATCAACGTGATGAAACTCACTGGTTAAATGAAGCCTAATTGGTCTCAAGTATGACATCCTGTGTGTCTCTGCCCACCCTCAGTTGCCTACCACATTTACTGTGGTAGAATTCATGCTGGCTCAGGGCACCATTTTTGAGCCCCAACAGATTCAAGTAGTCCACAACCTTGCTGCCTCCTCCACCCACACAGCATATGCCAGCCCTCCTCTGATACCCAATCACATTCCCTCTGAATGAACCCACTTCGGCATTCTTCTGCCTGCATCAGCTAGCCCTCACTCATGTTTACCATTTATGATGGTTAATTTTACATGTAAACTTAGTCTATGGTGCCTGGTTCTTTGGTCTAGAAGCTGCTGTGAAGGTGTATTTTAGATGTGATTAATTTGTAAATCAGTAGACTTTGAGAAAAGCAGATGATTCCTCCATAGTGTGCTGGACGTCATCCAATCAGCTGAAGGCCTTCAGAATGAAGACTGAAGTCCTCCCATGAATAAAGAACTATGCCTCCAGACTGAAATACAGAAATTCTGTCTGAGTTTCTAGCTTTTGGACTCAAGACTGCAACATGAACGTTTACCTTAATTTCCAACCTGCTGACCTACCCTGCAGATTTCTGACTTGCCAAGCCCCACAGTCACATAAACCAAAGCCAATAGACAATTCCTTAAAAGAAATCACCCCTCCCCACATATATACATTTGATCCTTGGACAACATGGGGGTTAGAGTGCAGTTAAAAACTGCATGATCCGGTTCTGCGTCCGCAGATTCAACCAACCACGAATCGTGTAGCACTGCAGTATTTACTGAAAAATATCCGTGTATAAGTGGACCCACACAGTTCAAACCCATATTGCCCAAGGGTCAACCGCAATACGATAGTTTACCCTATTATATAAAATACAATAACCTATTATATATCCAATACAATCCAATATAATATAAATATCCTATTAGGTCTGTTTCTCTGGAGAACCCTAACTAATACACTATTCTGATCATTTTTCTACCAGTAACACTGTAACCATCTTCTCTTATAATGAAATACACTGCAGCTATTTTACCACTGCTACACCCAATGATATTTTTTCTTAGTAAGGTATGATATTTAGATAAGTTATAATCAATATATAGACTGAGAGATTCCCATTTTGTTCTTTGCACCAAATAGCATAGAATCAATATTCCATATCCTGGCTGAGTATCAGAATCACTTGTGGCACTTCTTAAAAGTACAGTTGATCCTTGAACCACACGGACTTGAACCGGGTGGGTTCACTTAATCTACAGTACTACTCACTCTGGGGTTGACTGAATATGAAGATGTTCAACCATAGATACAGAAGGCCGATTGTAAAGTCATACCTGAATTTTCGACTGTGTGAGGGTCCACACCCTTAACCCCAAAGTTGTTCAAGGGTCAGCTGTACATATGCCAGAGTTCAACCCCGAACTTGCTGAATCAGAATTTCCTCAACTGATTTTGATTCACAGCCAACGGCTGAAATCCCTGGGCATAAAATCATTTGACCATAGTATCTGCAACAGGATCTAGTCCAAGGTCACTTTTTTAAATAGAGAACTTGAGGTTAAGGGAGAATAAATTACTTATTCAAATTCCCAAAAAGGGTAAGAATGAACAGTATCAGGCTGCTATGTTTTTCATATTTCTCTAAAGTACCTTTTATTTTCTTATATAGACATTTCCAGAAAAAAGATAACAAGTGGCATTCCAATCACTCAGTGCACACAGTTATGCATATCTTATCATCTGATCCACAGCTCCAGTTCACTAATATAGATAAATTATAATATTTAGAAAATAAAAAGAGGCAGCTGTATTTTATAAGGTAGTTCATGCCATGTACACATCAAACTATCTGGTATATAGTTAGAAGACCTTGTAAATAGTTAAAATCTTGGCTATTAATTGTGTTGTAATAAAACTTTGAGGACATGTAAATGGTACTATGTTATGTTTGATGATTTAATCAAAGAAGGGTGACCTCACTTTCCTAGTGATGGAACTTCGGTAGATGCATTCAAAGAGCTAACATAAATCTTAGCTTATTTTCTAGTAGCTAGCAAAAAACTTCCAAAATCACTTCATATTGTGGATATGAAAACACAAAATAATCAATAACCTCAGTTTTCCACCGCTGACTTCTAACACTCCATGGCTTCTAATACAACATTTGTATTTTTTAAAGAATTAAAAATTGACAGAGTATATACATACACAATCAGCTAAGATGCATGTTTCCACTAATGTCTACTTTACCTAACTAACGTCCAATATTGGAAGGGTAGGCAAAAATATTCAATATTATTATTATTTTTAAATTATACCACTCTAACCCTAATTATAAAATACAGAATACTATGTTATATTAATAATCATATCTCTTTATAATAATTTACTACATATATATTCATACTACAATCCACAGTAAGGTACTAATTTTAGCGAACATTAACATTAGTGATCAAAGCTCAATATGTACGTACGAATCTGTGCACTCCATACATACATACACACAGAATGGTTTTCTAAGATGTCACTGAACGTAGCACAAAATGTGAATTGAGATGTTATTTTGTAGAGAGTTCTAATATTATATTATTACCTGTTTTCTCTTGTTCATTTGACCCAACAGCATTCTTTTGCAACAAGATAGTCTGAGGGATGCTCTACATCATCCAGCTATGAAACAGAGTTTTATAAACCCAAGTGTCCCATAGAGACATTTACTCCAATGAACTGGTATAATTCAAAATGTAATCTAACCAAACATGCTTCATAGTCTGGCTAGGAGAAGCAATGCCATGGTTTATAGAATAGTGTCTCTGGAAAGAAAAGGAAGTGGACTCTTGGTTCTGCATAAAATCTTGTTAATCCTATTTCCATTCCCCCCTCCTACATTTGTAACAACTGAATAAACTGATTATGTTTTTTTATCTTGTAGCTGCACTCTCTGTAGACAGACTGATTAAAATACTTACATTGATGTGATCAATACAGTTACCAATCAATAACGCTCCAGGAATTGATTTTTATAATTTGAGGAATTCTGCACCTTGATTCATTTATATGCTATTGTCTTTTTTCTAAAAATTAGGGATTGTTAATGTGGAAAATAAAAAAAAAGGATTAAGGGGGAAGGGCCACGAAGGGAAAATTGCAGTTCTCTACAGCATAACTGAGGAATACATGTGATTAAGGAAAAAGTGATGATTTGGGGGGGGGGGGGAAGCGTGGATAATTGATAGAGAACTCGTGAAAGAGGGAAGCAATTGTGAATAGATTATTGTGGATGTGGAACTGACATTTCCAGTTATCATTACTGTTTTTTGTCCTTGACAGTTAAGATCTGAGCAATGTTAAGCAATGTTTCAATAGCTGCATGTATAAGAAAATAGTATTCCCGCCACCAGAAGCTGCTCTAGTACAGCTTCCCCCTTCTACTCTAGGCCATGGACTCTACCACACAAACACTCAAAGGCAAGAGTGTTATCCCTTAAAATTGTCAGTAGTTCTCTTCCCCTCAACTCCCAGTTCCAACAGCCTCTTCCCTTTCTAATGGGCTGCCTTTAGCCTCACCTTCCTTCCCAGATCCAGCAGTTACTCCACAATAGATCTGCATTGCACGTCCTGTAAAGGAATGCAAGGTTTTGTCTTGGCGTTCAGTCTCTCTTCCAAGAGATACACACACACACACACACACACACACACACACACACACACACATATAATGTATAAATTCATATTACTGTCAATGGTTTCAAAGAATCACTTTTCTGGCAGAAGAAAATCAAGGGATTACATTACTAATGGAGCATTGAGTCATACAGCTGACAGTATTTGGCAGATTATTAATGAGCCTTTAATCCTGGGTTGTTTGTCATGTATGAAATCAGAACTTAAGAGCACCATCTACATCAGCAAAAGCAGGTTGATAATCTTTCTATTTAAAGAATGTATGCCAATCTTTTAATTCACTTTATAATAAATGAGATTTAAAATCATTTGGGCAGAAAGTTACTAAATATCAGATATTTCCTAGAAATCTGAAACTTTAAATAGGTTTAACTGACCTTAACTACTCAGATATATTTGGAAAATGGCAAAAGACTTCAAGAAAATAAGTCAAAAGGACATTGTTTATTTTTCATGTATGAACTGAAATATAAAAAGCTCAGAGGAAAAGTAATAAATGTGAATAATACACAGGAAACACTTTACAAAACATTTACTTTGGAAACCGTGCTTTTTGCTGAGTTTAACAGTGGTTGGTTGAGGTATCATATTTTTATAAAAAAGGAAATCAGCAAATAAGTCATTGAGAATATGGTATAAAAGTTCAGAAAATTAGGGCTTCCCTCGTGGCGCAGTGGTTGAGAGTCCGCCTGCCATTGCGGGGGACACGGGTTCGTGCCCCAGTCCGGGAGGATCCCGCGTGCCGCGGAGCGGCTGGGCCCGTGAGCCATGGCTGCTGGGCCTGTGCATCCGGAGCCTGTGCTCCGCAGCGGGAGAGGCCACAGCAGTGAGAGGCCCGCGTCCCACAAAAAAAAAAAATTTAGAAAATTAAAATGTGAGAGCACATTACTCATGTCAAATTATGAAGAATAATGATTACATTAAATACAAGCTTATTAACACATTGGGTTAATAGTATAGTAAGGTATGGAATCATAAGGAACATTTTATTAGGATTTTGCATTTTTTTCCTAACTTGTATGGAAAAACTTACACTTGATTTTAGTGAAACAAAGTATCTACACCTTCAACCGAGACATTCTGGATTTGTAGGTTGACTAACACCATTCCACCAAAAATATTTTCCCTAAACCTAATTGCTATGTAGGAAAAGGTATGAGAACGTCTGTAGCAATTTCTGGATCTGTGACAATAGTAGTAAAGATTTCAGACAAAATATTATTGAATATATATGAATATTTCAATATATATATACATATTCTATTATCAACTCATTAGCATCTAATTTTACATCCATCCCATATACATTCTGTCAGTGAACATAGTGAACTGAAACCGACTCTAGGGCCCATGAGATTAAAGTCAACGCCTGTTGCAATCATTCAGCATTTAGCACAAAGCTGGAATATATTAGGTCCTAGATAGTTATTGACTAGATATATGGTGTGTCCATGCCATTCTAATTCAGTGTTCTCTACCTGTATTGGTGAATTCCATGGATCTGTTCTTGTGTTTACATCCAAATGAAAAACTCCTGGAAGCATTTTCAGAATTATCTGGATCTGTCTATAGCTCAATGCAGCAGCACAAACTCACTGTCCATGCCTGCGTGTGTGTTTTGAATCACACTGAGTGTGACTGCTGCTAGGCTGGCATGTTCTAGTGTAAAAAGGACAACTGTCGCATGTCCACCCTTATAGTCACATTTTACCAGCTGCAAACACTAAAATTTCCTTTTAAAGTGACGACTGGGAGGTGAAAAATAGTTTAATACAATGAAACTCAAAGGGAAGAGTGTTATCCCTTAAAATTCTGTCAGTAGCGCTCTTCCCCCTCAATTCCCAGTTTGAACAGCCTCTTCAGTTATTGAAGTTACTGAGGCTTTTAACGGTATTTCATGAAATCAACAAACTGCATCAGAATTACTTTTCACAAACTAATAAAAAAGAACATGGACAGACAATATTTGAATGATGACTTCCACTACCTGAAAGCAAAAGTACATTATGAATCATCATATGAGCTAAAGTATGTCATGTCTTCAGTAAAGAAGGGTGGTAGAGCGCTAAGATCTTTCACGGATGTCGGGACACAGACACGGCGCACTCGAAAGGAAACCTGCATCTCGTCAACTAGTGTGTTCTCAGTGACAAGGGACTGTGTTTAAGACAAAAAGCATAATCGGATGCATAATTGGAACTTCCTAATTTTAATAGTTTTATAGTTGTATTTGCATATATTTACAAATTGTTTGGTTTACAGTTATAAAAGCATACCAATTTCTATGCCTGGTTTTATGTTTATGCATATTAAATTAAAATTATAATAGTAATTTATCACCATTGGGTGTCTTTGATTTTTTTTCCTTCTAAAGGAAATAGAGTTTAAATATATATTCAACATCTACTCCCACTCATTTTTTTAATTTGGAGAAATAATGAGACTAAAGCTTTTCATAGGCCACTCAATATTTTAATTTCTATTTTTGAGCCCCTACTATGTGAAATTTAGCATCACAAGTTGAACAGTCTTTGTTCTAATGGAGCTCATGGTCCAACCAAACTTCCCAAACTACCTAGAGAGGAATCCAATTCAGAGTGTCACTCTCTGCTATTTATAAGCTCTGTGTTTGATCATGTTACATACTGTAATTCACAATTTCTTTATCTGTAAAATATGGGTAATAATAATCAAATCTAATCCAGTATCTGTAATAATGAGGTAATGCAGAGTGAACAGCCCAGAGATATAGAATATTGATGTATCACTTTTCACTACCTCTCATTAAATGATTTATTTATACGTATGTATACACACACACACACACACACACAAAACACAGAGAGTGAGATAAGCCACCAACTGCTGCTACTTATGGTCTACTTCCTTAAGATTATACCATTGATCCTACTTCATCTATTAATTTTCAAAGAAGGAATTATATGTAGCATTTACTAGCACTTAGCTACAAAAGAAATACAAATATGAGGAGCTTATAGAACAAGTTTTTATGTTAGTACCTATAAAATACCTGTCATATAATAGGTGCTCAATAGAAATATGCTGAATGAATGAATGAGAGCTAATCATTGACATGGAGTCAGAACTTATTGTCTAATGTCAGTTGTGTAACTATTAGTTCTGTAACATTTGTAAATTAATGAAGGGA
The DNA here is from genome assembly GCF_949752795.1 of Hyperoodon ampullatus. Classification (NCBI taxonomy): domain Eukaryota; kingdom Metazoa; phylum Chordata; class Mammalia; order Artiodactyla; family Ziphiidae; genus Hyperoodon; species Hyperoodon ampullatus. The sequence continues at coordinate 79,723,681 of NC_136920.1, forward strand.
ACTGAAAGTCAAAACAGTTTTCGCAGATTATAGCATGAGAATTTTTATTTGTTGACTCTGCATTTATCATGAATAATACTGTGATAGCTAATTTTTATATGTCAACTTCAAAGGGGGTACCCAGATATTCAGTCAAATATTATTGTTTGTGCCTGAAAGGGTGTTTTTCCATGAGGTTAACATTTGAAATAGTAGACTAAGTAAAGCAGATTGCTTTCCTTAAAGTCGATGAGCCTCATACAATCATTTGAAGGCCTGAATAAAATAAAAATGCTGACCTTCCTCTGAGTAAGCGGGAACTCCTCTTGCCTGACTGCCTTGGAGCAGGGACATTGTTTTTTCCTGCCTTCAACTTGAATTTCCTGGGTCTTGAGCCTCCTGGCCTTTGGACTGGACCTACACCATGGACTCTCCTGGTCTCAAGTACGGCAACTGCAGATTTTGAGACTTGTCAGCCTCCATAATCACGTGAGCTAATTCCTTATTTTATATAATATACAAATATATCTTCTATTGGTTCTGTTTTTCTGGAGAATCCTAACATAATACCAACACTGACCACAAACATTTCAAAGAAACCTTCATCTTATAGTCCTATATTGATATTTTAAAAGACATTATCTTAGCACAGACCAAGTTATAAACTATAAAATTTGATTATCTAATTTTTTTTAATTTTGGGGGCTTCCCTGGTGGCACAGTGCTTAAGAAACTACCTGCCAGTGCAGGGAACATCCGTTCGAGCCCTGGTCCGGGAAGATCCCACATGACACGGAGCAACTAAGCCCATGTGCCACAACTACTGAAGCCCAAGCACCTAGAGCCCATGCTCCGTAACAAGAGAGGCCATCGCAATGAGACGCCCATGCACTGCAACAAAGAGTAGCCCCCACTCATTGCAACTAGAAAAAGCCCACATCCAACAAAGACCCAATGCAGCCAAAAATTAAAAAATAAAATAAATACATTTAAAAAATAAAATTGTAAATTTTTCTAAAAACATGATCTGCTCTGAAGTTTTTTCATTCTGTGTTTGTATTTAGCTTTACATTCCTCATTAAAGAAAAACTGGATGCAATGTTTTTGTTTAGATATATGTATATTTCCTTCATGGAAATTTGAGGTTCCAGTTCATGCTAGTTTATTGATTTCCCTTAAAACAGTTAGATTTTAAACCTTAGGTTTCTCTCAGTTATAACATGTATTTTAACATTATCTTCTAACCTAGGGAGTAATGATGAGGGATAAAAAATCTGAGAAACACCATTATCACCCCTTAGTACACATAGAACCATTCAATAGTATTATTTTAATATTTGAAGAGTAAAGTTGTCCAGATAAATTAATTATTAAATAATCTTGGGACACAAGGAGAAAATGTTCTACAAAATCAAGATTTCTTCTATTTAAATAGATTCTTCCAGTGAAGTCTACAATGGACTATTCCCAGGAAATTTTTGAAAGACTGCAATTATATTAAGACTAAACACTGGTGTTAAGCAAACATAGAATACAATTTTATCTCACTGAGAAACTGATCATGTAGTTCTTTTCCATCTCTAATATATGATCCTATCATTAACATCAACTTATCAAATAGACATTGTTATTATTCTATTTCTTTATAGACCCAACAATTAAATGCCTCTAAAATTGCTTAGATAAGTGTACAAAGTGACAGTTGATATTTGATCCTTTGCTTCCTTCATAAACAATGATTATAGCACAGCATGAGCATTCAAAGAGAAATAAAGGGACCCCCCCAAAAAAGTACATTAGTCAAAGTCATGGTAATAAAACTAAGTGAAAACAGCTATTTTATCCAAAAACTTTAAAATCATTGAGAGCACTTAAAACAGTCCATCACTCTTTCTTGTACCTTGAGAACAGAGACCATGTCTGATTCTTCTGTGTGTCTCCAGAGTCAAACACTGACACATATTTGGAATACTGTATAGAAATGGCTGTTGAATTAATTAATTATAAATACCTAGATTGGTCTTATGTCTTCCACTATAACATCTTTAACTTCTAAGAAAATATTGACTTTTTAATATCATATACATGTGTAATATCTTATACGTATTTACTGGAGACAATAAAGGGAGAAAAACAGTAATTTTTTGTTTTGTTTTGTTTTGGTCTGCTTCTCCACTAGAATACAAACCTCATGGGAACAGACTTTGTCTCTCTTTGTTACTAATACATGCCCAAATCCCATACCAGTGCCTGGGCCATATTAAGTAATCAATAAATATTTACTGAATGAATGAATGAAAGATAATTTGAGATCAATGGTATTTCCTACCACTGTGGCTCATTCCATACAACATCATTGAGGGGTTAAAAAAAATGCTTGCTGAGTGGCAGTGAAAGGACAAATGAGGCTGGAGGGGATAAATACATCCACACAGTTAAGCTCTTTCTCTAAGAATACACCTAAGCCTTTTGTTTTCTGACAAACAAAAGAGAAGTCTGCACTTACCCAAGACGAAGGAAATTGGTATATCACGTGAAAGGGACTCCGAGACGGGTACCGCAGGCCCCGCGGCTTCGCCTTCACCTTGGCCTTCACACCCACCACGCTGCCCACGCCGCCCTCGCAGGTGCGCCAGAGCTACCACGCCGACTGCGAGGCCGCCGTCAACAGCCATTTCACCCTGCAGCTCCAGGCCTCTTTCGTGTGCCTGGCCGCGGCCTTTTACCTCCACCGCGACGACGTGGCCTTGAAGCACTTCAGCCGGTTCTTCCTGCGCCACTGTGGGCCCAGGGCCTGAAGCGCCTGCAGAACCACCGCGGGGGGCCGCCTCAACTTCCAAGACATCAGGAAGCCAGTCAGTGGCGAGTGCAAGAGCGGCCTCAAGGCCATGAAGTGCCCCTTGTTCCTGGAGAAGCAAGTGACCCGGAGCCTGCTCCACTGCACCAGCTGGCCACCGACAAGTGCGACCCCCACCTGCTCCACTTCCTGGCAACTCACTACCTCAGCCAGTAGGTGGCGCTCATCAGACAGCTGGAGGGTCATGTCACCACCCTGAGCATGATGGGGGCCCCAGGCGTCGAGCTGGCAGGGTAACTCTTTGAAAAGCTCACCCTGGGCGACGGCGAAAAGAAGAACTGAGCCTGGACTGGACTTCCCCAGAGCCACGGGGTGACCAGAGCCCTGGTCACCATGCCTGCCATGCAGACAGCAAGAGTGCCCTTGCAGAAGAAGTTCACTTAAGTTTTGGTTTTGGTTTTTTTTTGGCAACAAGGGCAGGACTCTCTTTTCCTGGACTTTATTTTATCACTTAAGTTTTTTTCTTCCAGTTTTTCCATTTCTTCCAATAAAGTTATTGGTTCATAAATAAATAAAGGTCTCTGGTTGATTCATGTGGGCAAATCTCTCATTTTTTAAGTTTTAAAACAGGTATCCAGGAGTTTCTGAACACAGCCATACCCCAACCATATGCAGCTCAGGATCTCCACAGTGGGAGGGAGAAGGTGTTCCATGGGGCCCTGGAAAACACAAAATCAGTCTTCCCCTTATAAATAATGTAGGTATATGGGGGTAGACTGGGGTGGGGTGGGGTGGGGTGAGGTAGGGGTCCCTGGTGAATGTGGGTGCATGTGCATACTGAAAGTATAGAACCATAGCCTGAAAATCATGATTGCAGTTGCCTCTGGGGAACAAGTGAAGGGAATGGGATTGGGCAGGGATTAAAATAAAGGGTGTCTTCAGTTTCACCTGAAATGTTTATGTGCATTAATTATGCAAATACTAATGGTTAAGTATGAGTAGCAAGATGGGGGGTGGAGGGGTTTGGAAGTCTGAATGGTGGAGTATCTCTTTGACAAGTTCACTCCGGGCAACAGTGATAATGGAAAAATGAGTGTTAGGCTGTCTTGCTCAGAAACACGGAGGTGACCTCCCATGGTCACCACTGCCTGGCATGCATGTTGTAATAACAAAACATCTACTTATATATGTTTTCTTTCTTTGTATCATATGTATATATGCATGCTTGTGTGTGTGTGTATACATATATATATGTATAAACATATATATATATACATATATATATATATATATATATATATATTTTAACTCCAACAAGCAGCAGAGCTCATTTTGAAGTTCATTAGGAAGACGCCCTTTGTTGAAAAGCAGTTCGGCGATCACATTACTGGAAATGATATAGCTGCTTCCTAGACCTTTCCTGAGCCTGGCTGTATTTCTGCCCTTGGGTTTCACATATCCAACTTTGATTTAGTTTTTGTTATTTGCTACCAAGAGAACCTAAGCTAATATGTCTTATTATCAACACACTTTTACCAGCCTCCACTGTATTTACACTAGAGTAAATAGCTCTTCTAGGGTAGTAAATGACATTTTCCCCTTTATCCCTACTACAGAGTCCACTGAAAGGAAAAAGGATCAAGGGTGGAAGGGATCAAATAAGAACAATTTCCCAAATGGAAATACAGAATACTGAAGCCTGCTACCATATGCATCTCTTCTCACCTAAAAGTGTTTTCCTCATAATTTACAGAATTTTAATTCCTTAGATCAACCTTCCCAAGACTGTGTTCAGTATCAGCCAGTGCCTCCAAAACATTCACAAGTGTTCAGTGGAAAACTTGTATTAATCGAATTAGCAGGATCTTTTGTTTTGTTTTTTCAGTTTTTGTTTATTCTAGGAATTTTATGTCTGATGTAAAAAATATACATTTTGAATGTATAACGTGGGGATAAAATATTCAGTGTTTCCCAAACATTCTGATCATGGGATTCTTTTTCTACCAAATCTCACAGAACAGTATTCCAAAGAAAATAGCTTTGGAAACAACATTAAAAGGTCCCACTGTGGGCTTCTCTGGTGGCGCAGCGGTTAAGAATCCATCTGCCAATGCAGGGGACATGGGTTTGATCCTTGGTCTGGGAAGATCCCACATGCCGCGGAGCAACTAAGCCCATGTGCCACACTACTGAGCCTGTGCTCTAGAGCCTGCAAGCCACAACTACTGAAGCCTGTGCACCTAGAGCCCATGCTCCGCAACAAGAGAAGCCAGGGAAATGAAAAGCCCATGCACCACAATGAAGAATAGCCCCCACTTGCCGCAACTAGGGAAAGCCCGCATGCAGCAACAAAGTCCCAACGCAGCCAAAAAATAAAATAATATAAAAATAAAGTAAAAAAAAAAAAATAGGGCCCTTCGTGTGTTGTTCCAGAAGCACATACCTGGTAGCTAAACCTCATTCACTTTCACTTAGAGGTCATTATGAGGAACGGGAACCTTTGCTGTGAAGGTTTCAGCACAGTAAGCTTTAGACAGTAAGTGTAATGCAGGGCCCTCACCATGACAGTGGGTAGATATCACACACATCCATTTTGTTTCCTGATAGGTAACTCCCAACACTGTATTTTTCCATCTGTTCTAATTTACATTTCTAAATGAATGGTCTCTGGGAATGATAACATTGATGTTTCTCCAGCACGTATATCAAAGTCAAGAGAAAGTTTAAGGCTGCTAAGTAGTTTATATTCTTCACCTCCCTCTACCTATGTATTCATCTCACCAGCAGCAGAATTCTTCATTTATTTTCCAGACTAGATGGCTGAATTTTGGTCAGTAATACACCTTTTGGTCAAAAACAGTCTGTGCCTGCATCTTTTTGAAAATAAGATGACTGTTCCTCTCACCAAAGCATGCTGAAATTTCTCAGAATTCAGACATTTAACTAGAAGAAAAGAAATAAGGCATACATACTACAAAACATTGTATTAATAAAGTCCAAGATTATTAAATAAATATATAATAAGTAATGTGTTTAATGTGGAGCATGTTTTTCCTCCAGTAGAGATGATCAACATTATTCACATCATTATTTGATTTTTGAATGAGCACCTTATGGCAATGCATTCCTCTTTAGGTTCAATGCAGGACTTATCAAGTTTCTCTCCAGCCCTAAAATACATGATGCAATTCTATAAATTGAAACTGCATTATTCCCAAACAATATAGTGGGCATGAGACAATATCAAAAATCTTGTATATTTTTAAAATTTAAATGTGTTCCCACAACAACCCTTAGGTATCAATTCTCATGACACCTCCACTGAATTTGATAAGGTGTCTATTTTATTCCCAGGCAGATTCAGCGTAATACAAAACTATTATTTTCTCAATATGAGAAATATTCTATCACATTAATACACGATTATATAAGGCTGGAAAATAAGAAGGTGATTAAAGTAAGCTTCTCAACAAGAATACTATTTCAGTCTGGCCCATCTTATTAACCACAACTTTCATTTGTCTACTGTTTGGCTGATTAATTCGATTCAACAGGCATTTACTCTTTTTTTTTTAAATAAAGTCCAATATTCTCGACTGTTTATTCTATTTTATTTTATTTTATTTATTTATTGGCTGCATTGGGTCTTCATTGTTGCGCATGGGCTTTCTCTAGTGGTGGCGAGCGGGGGCTACTCTTCGTTGCACTGTGCAGGCTTCTCATTGTGGTGGCTTCTCGTTGCAGAGCAGGGGCTCTATGCATGTGGGCTTCAGTAGTTGCAGCACATGGGCCCTAGAGGGCATGGGCTTCAGTAGTTGCAGCATGTGGGCTCAGTAGTTGCAGTGCACAGGCTCTAAGGTATGTGAGCTTCAGTAATTGTGACTCACGGGCTCTAGAGCGCAGGCTCAGTAGTGTGGCGCCCAGGCTTAGCAGCTTCGCGGCATGTGGGATCTTTCCAGACCAGGGCTCAAACCCGTGTCCCTGCACTGGCAGATGGATTCTTAACCACAGCACCACCAGGGAAGTCCCAAGCATTTATTCTTAATAAATGAGTTTCTGCTGGGGAATCAAAGTTAAATAAGACATGTACTTGGTCCAGTTAAACTAGATATATTAGCACTTTGCCAATTTTCTAAGAGTAAAATACAAGTCCAATATGAGGTTATTTTAAGAAACAATTAAATCAATAGTATAGCTAGGGAGTGTTTTCATTTATTACTCTCCATTTTAGCTTTATAAAGAGGTATGCTACCCAGTCATTTAACAAACTCACAAATGGTAATGCGGCAATTTTTAATAAGTATGAGAAATAATGTAGGCCAGATATTCTTCCTCTCTGAATGGTGGACTCTAAATGAATCTAAAGCATCATCAAAAAAAGTAAAATAAATCAAAAACAAATGAAGCATCATCATAATGACCATCATCTGGGTAAATTATGCTGTCGAAATAACATGTTGAGGAACTTCCTCTTCCTAATAATAAGGAATGTTACCTGATGGAGAGAGAGAATTTGGGGAAGAGGAATAATACAACATGATCAACAGATTAAATTTTAGCAAACAAGGACACTCATTTGTTTACATATTTTACACTGCTGTTGCCTACAGACAGAGGAGGCACCTGAAGGTATATTTTACTAGTGTGGGTCACATAGGAGTCTTCTAAGGAACTGGTTTAAAAACATCATTCCAAAACTAGTAAAAAAAAAAAAAACTTATTTCCACTGTAGATTTGAACCTGTAAGTAATCTATAGGTAAATGTAATCTAAAAAATATTAGGGCAGCCTTAATGGCAGTTCTTTATATAAAAAAGAAACACATACTTGCTGAAAGCTTTTACAGCATCACTAGCTTGCATCCAATAATAAAAACAGCCTACACTTTTTATTTTTACATCTTTATTGGAGTATAATTGCTTTACAATTTGGTGTTAGTTTCTGCTTTATAACAAAGTGAATCAGTTATACATATACATATGTTCCCATATCTCTTCCCTCTTGTGTCTCCCTCCCTCACACCCTCCCTATCCCACCCCTCTAGGTGGTCCCAAAGCACCAAGCTGATCTCCCTGTGCTATGCGGCTGCTTCCCACTAGCTATCTATTTTACGTTTGGTAATGTATATATGTCCATGCCACTCTCTCACCTTGTCACAGCTTACCCTTGCCCCTCCCCATATCCTCAAGTCCATTCTCTAGTAGGTCTGTGTCTTTATTCCTGTCTTACCCCTAGGTTCTTCATGACATTTTTTTTCTTAGATTCCATATATATGTGTTAGCATACAGTATTTGTCTTTCTCTTTGTGACTTACTTCACTCTGCATGACAGACTCTAGGTCCATCCGCCTCACTACAAATAATTCAATTTCGTTTCTTTTTATGGCTGAGTAATATTCCATTGTATATATGTGTCACATCTTCTTTATCCATTCATCCAATGATGGAAACTTAGGTTGTTTCCATCTCCTGGCTATTGTAAATAGAGCTGCAATGAACATATAGGTACATGACTCTTTTTGAATTTATGGTTTTTGAATTATGGTTTATGGTATATGCCCAATAGTGGGATTGCTGGGTCATATGGTAGTTCTATTTGTAGTTTTTTAAGGAACCTCCATACTGCTCTCCATAGTGGCTGTACCAATTCACATTCCCACCAGTAGTGCAAGAGTGTTCCCTTTTCTCCACACCCTCTCCAGCATTTATTGTTTCTAGATTTTTTGATGATGGCCATTCTGACTGGTGTCAGATGATATCTCATTGTAGTTTTGATTTGCATTTCTCTAATGATTAAAGATGTTGAGCATTCTTTCATGTGTTTGTTGGCAGTCTGTATATCTTCTGTGGAGAAATGTCTATTTAGGTCTTCTGCTCATTTTTGGATTGGGTTGTTTGTTTTTTTGGTATTGAGCTCCATGAGCTGCTTGTAAATTTTGTAGATTAATCCTCTGTCAGTTGCTTCATTTGCAAATATTTTCTCCCATTCTGAGGGTTGTCTTTTGGTCTTATTTATGGTTTCCTTTGCTGTGCAAAAGCTTTGAAGTTTCATTAGGTCCCATTTGTTTATTTTCGTTTTGATTTCCATTTCTGTAGGAGGTGGGTCAAAAAGGATCTTGCTGTGATTTATGTCATAGAGTGTTCTGCCTATGTTTTCCTCTAAGAGTTTGATAGTTTCTGGCCTTACATTTAGGTCGTTAATCCATTTTGAGCTTATTTTTCTGTATGGTGTTAGGGAGTGATCTAATCTCATACTTTTACATGCATGTACCTGTCCAGTTTTCCCAGCACCACTTATTGAAGACACTGTCCTTTCTCCACTGTACATTCCTGCCCCATTTATCAAAGATAAGGTGACCATATGTGTGTTGGTTTATCTCTGGGCTTTCTATTCTGTTCCATTGACCTATCTTTCTGTTTTTGTGCCAGTACAATACTGTCTTGATTACTGTAGCTTTGTAGTATAGTCTGAAGTCAGGGAGCCTGATTCCTCCAGCTCCATTTTTCGTTCTCAAGATTGATTCGGCTATTCGGGTCTTTTGTGTTTCCATATAAATTGTGAAATTTTTTGTTCTAGTTCTGTGAAAAATGCCAGTGGTAGTTTGATAGGGATTGCACTGAATCTGTAGATAGCTTTGGGTAGTAGAGTCATTTTCACAGTGTTGATTCTTCCAATCCAAGAACATGGTATATCTCTCCATCTATTTGTATCATCTTTAATTTTTGACTCTTAATGGACATTTCGTTTGTTTTCAGTTTGTGCTAATGCAAATCATGGACAGGAATCCTGCTGTACTGGTTATTCTGGTGCATTTACACAGGGCAGGGGTGAGGGCTGCTGGCTCACAGGCTATTTATATAACTTCAGTTGATGGAGAGTGCTAAATGCTTTCCAAAGTAGTTGTGTCGATTTATACTCCAGTATAAGTAGGGTAGAAGATTCCCATAGTACTCGAGGTCTACAATACCTGATACTACCAGATTGTATGTATTTGTCCATCTCATTGGCATGTAGTTTCCTTGGTTTTGACTCACTTGTCTCTTATTACTTAATGAAGTCGTACGCTTTTCTCTGTTTACTGGCTGTTTGGATTTCCTTTTTCATGAGGTTTACATCAACTATTGTTATTTTTTATTATTTTTATTATTTTATTATTTATTTATTTGTGGCTGTGTTGAGTCTTCGTTCTTACGTGCAGGCTTTCTCTAGTTGCGGCGAACAGGGGCTACTCTTCATTGAGGTTGCTTCTCTTGTCAGGGAGCACAGGATCTAGGCGCACGGGCTTCAGTACTTGTGGCACGTGCGCTCAGTAGTTGTGGTTCACAGGCTCTAGAGCGCCGGGTCCGTAGTTGTGGAGCACGGGCTTCGCTGCTCCGCGGCATGTGGGATCTTTCCGGACCAGGGCTCGAACCCATGTCCCCTGCCTTGGCAGGCAGTTTCTTAACCACTGCGCCACCAGGGAAGTCCAACTATTGTTATTTTCAATTCTTCTCCATTTCCAAGTAATACTCTTACATGACTATTTTCTCACTAAATTGGAGGCATTATCTGTTCATTTTCTAACTTACTAATAAGTAAGGGTTTAGTTCCTTTACACTCTTTCCTATGTCCACACTGCTCAGTAAAGTTATGTCATCATGAGTTATTCCACTGCTCATGATCTCTTTGACTTGTAGTCATATACTTAAAAACCTACATTGTTGATCAACTAGAAACTCTCTCAACGTCACGCTTTGTAAAATGAGGACATTCATACCATCTTCCCTTTTTTCTACCTCCTGTCTACCTTCCAAACCTAGCCTTTACGTTGTCAAAGTTGAAATTTATATTCTGTTCTATGTGCAGTAAAGTCTTCTGTTATTTGAGAGTCAGTACGGAGTAAGGTTTAAGAGAACAGGTGGAGAGCCTGAACTCAAAGGCTCGATCCAACCTTAAATTAGGTACAGCCTGGGCAAGTTCCTTCCCTGACTTAGCTTCCTGTTCTCAAAAATGGGAATGATATTAGCACCAACCTCATAAGGCTATTCAGAGGATTAAATGAGTTAATATATGCAAAAACACTTAGAGCCTAATATATGCTAAGTACATACCAGTATACAATACATTTCAGTACATACCAAGTTAATACTAATACATACTAAGTACAGTTTACTTTAGTTATTTGTGATTACATGCACGTTGACAATAAAAGCTGCAAACCAAGACAGTATTGCCATTATTACAATGAAATTAATATTGCCCACTGCAGATGTACTGTGTCTCTGTGTATAGACTACACCTCGTTCCATACTGTGCCAGTGTCACTGCCCTTGTGCAGGGTGACCACATACCCCAAGCCGCCTTGGGCTGTTCCAGTTTATACCTGTTGTCCTGATGTTACAGCATTAGAGTGCCTCCTTACACTATTGAAGTGTAAGGAGTTTGGACAAGTTCCGGTTTGGACAACAAATTAGATAGGTGGTCATTACCCCTGTGTGTCACTGAAAAGGGGGACATCTATAGTGTCAAGTTGAAGTGGATTCTTCCTTTCCTCACCAATACTAGGTTAAAAATCAACCATAGTTTAGTTGGCTTTGTTTATGTCCGTATAGCCTTTTCTCCTCTGGAGTTCAAGTTCCTTCTCCTCTTCCTCTCCCTCCTCCCCTTCCTCTCCCTCCTCCCTTCCAACAGTGCCTAATACCTAGTAAGTACAATATGCCTCAAGGTGTTTCTATGCTCTCAATCACACAATCAATAGAAGCCTCTCCACTCTAGACTAGCTGCAATCTGCACTGAATCCCCTATTACCTTCCTTCTTGGTTTATTGCCTCATTTGGCTGGATTATGTCTATAAATAGCTTAAGGTGTAGCACAGGAGGTCAATTTTTCAAATTTCTTTCTGTACGAAATATCTTCTTCAGCCTCCACTTATGACTCATAGTTTGGCTGGATACAAACCCCTAGGGTGAAAATTATGTGCCTGAGAAACTTTGGAGGTATCTTTCTAATGCCTTCCAGGATCCATGGTGCTCATGACAAGTATGATAAAGTCAGATTTTAAATTTTCTTTTTAGGTAGCCAGTATTTTTCTCTCTGGAATGGATGTATCCTCCTAGTATTTCATTCTATTTTAATTTATTTTTTCAGTATTTTAAAGTTTCACAAGGAAGGGTGCCTAGGTATGAGGCTATTCTTGCTTGTCTTGTATAACTATTTTCAGTCTGAGGCCTGATGTCTACTTTCAGCTGTGGGGAATTTTATTGCTCTTTGATAGCTTCCCTCCATTTTTTTTCTGGGTCTGGAGTTTCTAATAGTAACATGTGGGATCTCCCAGATGCAGCCTCTCTAACATATTTCTATCACATTTTCCATTGTGTCTTTCTTTTTTATACACTGAGAAATTTTTAAAATTCCTACTGAATTTATTTCAGCAACCATATTTTCATTTCCAGGAGACCTCTCTTGATTTCTGACCATTCTCTTTTTAATTAACTCCCTAGTCTTATTTTATAGTTTCTAGCTGTTTTTAAACCTCTCTCAGGATATTAATTAAGGTTTTTCCTTAAATTATTTTGTTCCCTAAATTGTCCCTGGTCCTACTAGGATATGTTTTCACTCTTTTTCCCCCTCTCTGATGTTGTAAGCTTTACTCAGCTATCAGGCAAATGACAGTTATTTTCTATTTAAGAATGAGTGCAGAGGGCTTCCCTGGTGGCGCAGTGGTTGAGAGTCCACCTGCCGATACAGGGGACACGGGTTCGTTCCCCGGTCTGGGAGGATCCCACATGCCGCGGAGCAGCTGGGTCCGTGCGCCATGGCCGCTGAGCCTGCGCATTCGGAGCCTGCGCTCCGCGACGGGAGAGGCCACAGCAGTGAGAAGCCCGCGTACCGCAAAAAAAAAAAAAAAAAAAAGAATGAGTGCAGAAAGCTCCCTGAAGTCAACGATTGATTGGCTTCTTATGCAGGAAGAAGTGGGGAGTAACTGTAACAGGATCCCCCCCAAACACAATTTTCTCGGGTGTAAAAACTCACACTAGCTGCCCTAGATCTCGCCAGTTTCACTGTTTTCAAAATGAAATCATCTCATTTCAGGAGGGTGAGGGCGGGGCTGGGTGTCCACTCCTGCAAACACAACCCTTCAATGAGCTCCCCTATCTCAGTCACACTTTTAACTAACTCCACCCTCTCTCATACATGCGCATCAAAGCATGGAGCTACTTCTGCAGGTGAGGTCAGAATGTCCTCAGTTGCACGTGGTCCCTGTGCATATTCTAGGTGATGCTTTTCCTCTGTTCTACTGCTTTGGTTTCACACTCTTCCACCTGTCTTCCGTCTTTCCAAACTATGTTGAAATCTCTTGATTGTCGTGGGCTTATATACTTAAACACTTTGATACCATCATTTTTGTGTCTTGTCAAAATGGAGAAGAGCTAAAAGGGTTCTCATGCATTCTGAATCTGCTATTCTGTGGTCCCAGTGTTTAAACTTCTTGGTCTTCCCCAGTGTCTATCATTGCTTTTAGAAATACAATCTCCTGGTCTACTCGTGAAGGAAATGAATACACCACATCTAAAATGACAAGGAATGCGGGTTACATGCTCTAGGGTCTTGTCGTACTCTGCCATTTACTAATAAACCACTTACGTGCTACAAATTGTAGGTGCTCATTTATAAAACGAAAGGGGGTAACTCTACATGAACTAAATATTTCTCCTGCTCTAAATCATAATTTTCTAAGTTCTTTTCTTAAAATTTCTCTATATTACCATTAATTTTCATTAAAAAAATAAAAATCGGGCTTCCCTGGTGGCACAGTGCAGGGGACACGGGTTCGTGCCCCGGTCCAGGAGGATCCCACATGCGGTCGAGCGGCTGGGCCCATGAGCCATGGCTGCTGAGCCCGCGCGTCCGGAGCCTGTGCTCCGCAACGGGAGAGGCCACAACAATGAGAGGCCCGCGTACTGCAAAAAAAATAAAATAAAATAAAAAAATTAAAATCTAACTTTCTCTTTTGAAAATCAAAGAGTAATTCCCATAGTCCTACAATAATGGGATAATTAGTTCTGAAACCTGTCAAGGTTCATGTTTCATATGAAAAGAAAATCACATTAAATAATTTTTAAATTTAAATCATTAAATTTAAATAATTTTTTAAAATTAAACATGGACTTTGTAGTACAAAGACAAGGTCCCCCCAAATGGTGTTGCTTTATTCACTAGAAGTGTTCAGCTCTGCATTGAAGTTGAAATAAAATAAATATATTATTTTTGAGGTGCAAAAATTTCTTATAAAAATCAATTTTTCTTTTCTGTCCATACAAACAAAAGTATGGAATGACATTAGAGGTCAGGTTTATTTGGTAATAGAATGTAGCTTCTTGATATTTTTGATTTTAGGAAAGGAGAATATCAACATCGAAACGTTTTTCAACTTTACTTTTATTTAAAATGAGGCCATATTTTCCTCTTATAAAAAGAGAGTTCAACTAGAACTGTCAATTTTCTCATCTTTAAACAAGATCACTGAATCAGCTCACTGTATTCATTCAGAACTCAACTTCCTTATCTTATGATCACTAAGGTTCTCCCTAAATCTAATATACTAAGGTTCTAAGGAAAGGAAAATACATTACTAACGACAAGTTTTGATTTTTATTTCTTAGAGTTCAAATGTCCACCATTCACCTTGGTCTAAGTTTAAGGAACCATTCAAGGGGATACAATGCACATGGCATGAGAAAACAGAACCCTCACACAAGCTGTGCTGTGTTGCAATCAGCCTTCCGTTTGAAAAATAATCTTCTCTATAGCTTTAAAGTGATAACTTTGTACCTGCAATGCTTCTTGTTTCCAGCGGATTTTCTCTGGCTCCTCCTGAACACGTTCTGAGGAATCGTTGACCTCTTCGATTTCTGAGGAGGAAGGACTCTCTACTGTCACAGTCACAGGAAATTCTGATGGACCTGAGTGTCTGAGGAAGAAGATACGAAATCACAGAGTTGTTACACTAAAGTGCAAAGAAAGAAGACAAGATTGTAAAATAGATAACACAAGCCAGATCCAAATATGCAAATATTAGAGGGCATTTAACAAAAGTGATCTGCGGTATCATTATTTATAAATGTCTCTCACTGCTCCTTAGTCTAAACGGGGCAATGACTAAGTAAAATTACAGGAACTTATTTTTGCTATGTTACTGTACAGACCTCTGTTGTTCATGGTTAGGATTAGTAATGGGAATTTCCCATATTATTTTATTAAGTTGCACTGCTGGTGGGAATGTGAATTGGTACAGCCACTATGGAGAACAGTATGGAGGTTCCTTAAAAAACTACAAATAGAACTACCATATGACCCAGCAATCCCACTACTAGGCATATACCCTGAGAAAACCATAATTCAAAAAGAGACATGTACCAAAATGTTCACTGCAGCTCTATTCACAATAGCCCAGAGATGGAAACAACCTAAGTGTCCATCATCGGATGAATGGATAAGGAAGATGTGGCACATATATACAATGGAATATTACTCAGCCATAAAAAGAAACGAAACTGAGCTATTTGTAATGAGGTGGATAGACCTAGAGTCTGTCATACAGAGTGAAGTAAGTCAGAAAGAGAAAGAAAAATACCGTATGCTAACACATATATATGGAATTTAAGAAAAAAAAATGTCATGAAGAACCTAGGGGTAAAACAGGAATAAAGACACAGACCTACTTGAGAATGGACTTGAGGATATGGGGAGGGGGAAGGGTAAGCTGTGACAAAGCGAAAGAGAGGCATGGACATATATACACTACCAAACGTAATGTAGATAGATAGTGGGAAGCAGCCGCATAGCACAGGGATATCAGCTCGGTGCTTTGTGACCGCCTGGAGGGGTGGGATGGGGAGGGTGGGAGGGAGGGAGACGCAAGAGGGAAGGGATGGGGGAACAGATGTATATGTATGACTGATTCACTTTGTTATAAAGCAGAAACTAATTAAAAAAATAAATTAAATAAATAAAATAAAATAAAATTTAAAAAGGCAAAAAAAAAAACAGTCTGGAAGAAAATGTAGTTTTTCAGAGGAAAATACATCAGTAAAGGGACTGATGAATAATCAGAAAGTCAACATATCTAAGCTGTGAATAATAGACATTAGAATTTAAAAAAATAAATCACATACACATACACAACTAAAACTGACCCATCAAAAATTTCATCTTCTCACCACCCTTAAGCCAAAACTAGGGCAACAGTAATACAATTCTCCCATCAAGCTTTACTGCCACTGCAATGTTGTTCAATAGGACATTTCCAAACATGTAAAAACTGACCTGGCCACAACCCCATAAAAGTCTACAGATCATAAAGAAGTGTGCTGGGATTATATAACCACACAAAAAACAAGTCACTAGGACATCATTTTGACAACAAGCAGCAAACCCTGCAGCACAGGAAAACCCTAACAGGAGAACGAGGTGCACACCCCTCTCTCTGGGAATGCAAGGCCAGGACTGACACCCAAGATGCTCTTCTCTCAACCTCAGCAGTGGTGCCATTCACAGAGCAACTATGCAGTCTCCCAAGACCACTGGGAAGGAGAATCTGATACTGACAGTATTAGCTTGCCACGAGGCCATAAGCGAGGGAATGTCTGTGGCCTTGGTGAGAGAGCAGAGGTTTGGGAGATGTTGCTTTATATTGGCTTTCAGATCAGGAATTTGTACATATAGCCCGCAAACAACGTTTCTTGAAAACATGTGAACATTCTTGAGTATGACAGCTCCAGGTGAGGGGTCAGAAATGGCAATCAAGTTCGTTTCACTGGGTAACAGTTGATTTGCGGACTGGAAAACAGGCTTCCTTGTTTACAGACATCACCACAAGGCTGCCAGTTGTGCGCCAAATCCACACAACTACACAGTTGCATTGGGAGAGCGACCAAACATGTTTTACATGGATTTATTTCAGAGAGGGAAATGCTTCATGTAAGGCTCTGTCAGTTTCAAAAGCAAGAAGAATGACCATCCACCTTTCCCAATTCAAGCCCTATATATCATAAATGTGATAGCTACACACCAGCAACTGCTTACATGTATCACAAGCTTTGATGAATGGAAAGCCCCTAAAAAGATATCAACAAAACGAAGTTAGATCTTCATGTAAATACATCACCAGTTAAACCCAGTTAATACAACTATTTAGTATTATGTACAGTATCCATACAGAATAGTGTATAAAAATAAATAAGCTCAAAAGAAAGGACCTGGAAGGCTCTGCTATGGAGAAAACTGAACAGCATTAAGCCGACTGGCTTGGTAATAACTCTCTGAACGGCTGAGAGCCCCCTTCAGTTCCTATGTTCAGGATGGTTGAGATTTCAGTCTCACTTCTTTAAATGGTGATATTAATTGTTCTCTAATTTACCACGCTGTGTAACGAGGATGGACCTGAGATTAAGTGTCTCAGGAAGAAGATAGGAAACCACAGAGTTGTTAAACTCAAGTGCAAACACTGGGGATTCAACACTATAGTTTAGGCAACAGCAATTCACATCACCGTTTGGTCATATTCTTTCTACAAAGCAAAAGCTGCACTCACATGTATGAAAAGACAAAAATTAACTGCCATCTGTATCAATATGGTAATGTGCTTCAATCACATATGTTTTCATGAAAGTTTAAACATCAAATCACCTTTAAGATCTTGACCATGTGATCTGTTCCCTGCTATGTCAGATTATACCCTGTGAAGTTTACTGTCTTAACAGTGATAGAGTTCTTTATACCTTGACAAGTAACTAAAAGGAAAAAAAAACACACACACACAATAAGATGAAGAGCCTATACATTTGTCAATCTTGACTTATTTGCTTTTCTTGAGTCAATTGGAGGTTTATAGCCACATTCTTAAAATCATTAACTACAATCTTCCCAAACAGGTAATTGATGAACTGATGCATCCTAAAACTCATCAGTAACAAAGTGTTATTCCAGTTTACAGCAACAGTTTAATTCTATTTAGGTACTAAAACTGAATACACTGAATACTGCAAACTTTATTCCCAACCACTCAGTAAAGTACTACATACTTTTGAGACAAAGGAAAAAAAAAGAAAAACCTAAAAAGCATAAGACTCCTCCGATTTTCATTTCCAATGATACGTGCCAATCTTGATGATCAATCAGCGATTTAAATGTCAACTATAAACCCAGTATTTTATTAGCTGCTATGCAGTATACTAGAGCAATAGAAGAGAGAGGACCTCAAACTCTCTGTTCCCTCAGATTGAAAGGCAGGCTTCCTGACCCCTCCAGACCACTACTGGACACAGGGAAGGCACACTAATCTTTCAGGACCCTAATCAAGAGTCACCTGCTTTGTGATTACTTCCATGACACACCCTCACCAACACCACTGAGTTTGCTGCTCCTACGGGACGTTACATATATTTCTTATTTTAACACATACCACAGTGCATCATAATTATGATTGCACATAGATGTTCTAACAATTGAAAGAGAATGATGACTTTTTTGCTCTTCATCTTGCTATTTCCCTTCCCATAATATTTCTTGAAGAGAAACCATAAAAATATAAACAGAGAAAACAGAAAATATACAAAACATGTAGTTTGTGGCTTAACACAAACTTAAGTAAGATTAATTCTGACAGTATCCAGCATGACAAACTTCCATGGTACAAATGAGAATGGACCAAGGTTTGAGCAGGTACAGGAGACAATCCAGGCCTGAATACTACCAACAAAAGGTAGACAGGAAAAGGTAGACAGACATGGTGTGTAGGAAATCACGAGACCAGTCTGATGGCAAGAGACTTAAACAAGACTGAAACCCACTTTCTAAACCTCCATCCCCAACTGGACAATTCACAAGACACAGGTGCACCAAAGAAGCCAATTATTCAATCCCTTTAACGGGGAGGAACAGTTTAAACTTTTACTGGTTTAGTTAGCCCCAAAACCAACTATCAAATGTTGGCAGGACACAATGAAGGCTCACATTTGTTAACATAGTTACGTCTCTCTCTCACACAACTAGCCCACTTAGCTCCATGTTCCTTAGCGCACCCGACGCACTTACACAGCATTTATGAGCTTTACACAACTGAAAGGTCACATCTTTATTTCTTATCGCAGGAACACGACTTCTGTAAACTCTTTTTCTGTCACAACCTAAAGCAAAATTATTGTAAAATGAGTGATTTAAACCATACATTTTATCATCATTAAAAAGTATCTAAATAAAAACAAAAGCATCTGCTCTGGGCTAAGGATTAGAAACAACTCCTGCCCTTAAAGCCTTCATTAAGGAGGAAGATGTATAAACTTAAAAGTTCAATCACATGAGATAAATAAACGTAACCTTTATGCACAGAGGTTCCTATGGAGGCAAAAAGTTATATCTAAGTGACGGCTTCATGATAACCCTGAAGTACAGTCTGGAAAGATGAGGCTATGCAGAGGTGGAGTAGGAGGTGCATTAGCTGCAGAGGGAACAAGTGTGAAAAGACACTCAAGCCTGACTCCTGCTGGGCACTGTAAATACTGCAGGTGGGGATGACTAAAGGCCAGGGGTCCAAGTGTGAGAAGAGACAGAAATGAAAATAGAGATGTTGGTCCAAGCAAGCCTGGGAGAGAGCATGGCTTGTATCCCACAGGTGGTGAGACCTGGGGCTACCACTGGCTGAGTAAGGATGCCTCTGCTGATTAGAAAAAGGCTCCCCGCTGCTGAAGGACCGACTAGATAAAGGGAGTGATCACAAAAAGCTCCCCTTCCTAAGGGCAAAGAGCCCTATAAGGCTTGGCCGAGCACAGTTCATACTACACGCCTCCGTGCAGTGCACACGCTGGGCGGCTAGTATGCACTAACTCTGTGTGGGCAAGCCATTAGCAGCATTATTTTAAGCACATCTTTTTCTATTAGAAGATCACTTAACCCGAGGAGGCAGATGAACTTAGAGGAACTGAACCCAGGGGCCGTGAAACCACCCAGGAGTTTCTGCCATAGTCTGGGCAAAATGTAATATGGATGAAGAAGCAAATTTAGGAGGAGGCCAAAATTTACAAGATAGACCCACTGGATGCAAGACATAAAGAAAGCTCAGTGAAGGAACTCTGAAGAGAATGGGCTCTACAATAAATTTTTCTTACATTCAATGTCAAATATCAGGCAAAATTAAGTACAGTGGCCTTTAAGGTCCCTTCCAGCTCTAATTTCTTTTGATTTCTAACTTATTACTCTGGTTAAGTAAAGTCCCTTCAGAGGTACAGAACAGTTCTTATACCTGAATGGGACGCAAAGAATAATCTGACTTCTCTTCACCAGGGGAGGAGTTGAACTATCCTTGCAGAAGAGATAACACATGGTGTGAACCCCAGATCCTAGAAAAGGGCCAGGCACACGATAAGTATTCAGCTTTTCAAAATCAAATGAACAATCATTTCCTGTCCTAGATCTTTACACCCTTCCTCTGCTGGCTACTTTCTCACAGCTTATAAACATCCTCAAATATACCCACTTAAAAATCTCTCAGACCTATGATTCTTTGGATCTACTTGTGGATAACCTAAGTCTCTACCATGCCTTCAAACACCTGGCCTCCCAAAAAGCCCAGATCTGTACCTTGGGTCCAGACCCGTCTACCAGGCCCCTCTAAAGCAGTGAAGATGAAGTAAGATCCTCTCGCCACCCCCAATCCCTTCCCACTGTGCTCTGTATCTCTCAAAAAGATGCAGCTGTAAACTGTCACCCACGCTTGCTGCCCTCCCTTTTCTAACTGGTCACCAGGCCCCACCCATTCTCTCTCAGATCTGCAAAACCCAGTCCCACCTTTCATAACTTCAGTGGGACCCTCAGATTACAATTCACCCTGCACCAAATCAACTGCCTCCCACATGGAGGTCCGAGTGAGCCTCTAAACCACAAGTTCATCTCACTGTTCTTTGGTGTTTCCCACAGCCTTCAGGATAAACATCCAAACTTCTGACAGGACAAACAAGGCCCCCTTCTCTTAGGCCCCACTACGTTTCCAGTATCAAATCTCATTTCTTTCCCAAACCCTGAGTTGCAGTCCTGTACAGTAGTTTTGCCATATTTTCTTATATTTCTCAAACTTCAACACACACTGCTCTCTCCTGCCACCCCAGGAGCTTCTACATATCCTTAGAAAGGATGGCACCTCCTCCAAAAATCCTACCCTGAACTTTCCCTTCCAAGATTCTGTGCTCTGCAAAGGGGAAAGATCGGGGGGAAGGATACATTAGGACTTTGGCATTAACATATACACACGACTCTATATCAAATAGATCATCAACAAGGACCTACTGCACAGCACAGGGAACTCTACTCCATAGCCTGGAACAAACTGTACGGGAGAAGAATCTGAAAAGAAATGGATATATGTATAACGGAATCACTTTACTGTACGCCTGAAACTAACACAATATTGTAAATCAACTATCCTCCAATATAAAATAAAAATTAAATCAAAGAAAAAAGAGATTCTGTGCTCTATAGCACCAGAACTCACTTCTTCCAGAGCACTGACTACTGTGCTTGTGTTTACTTGCTGCCCAGCAGAAGGGAAGATTACCTAGGGCAGAAGCATCGTCTCCAGCAGCCCTTGGTTCTGACAATTCATTCAAGGGCCAGGATACTTTGCACACATAACCTGCTTAATTAATTCTAAGAACCCACAGAAAGAGTGGTTATTAATGTCATTTGACAAGTGCGGGGATTGTAGTGCAAAAGAAACCTGCCCAGGCCACAGACAGCATAAGCCCTGGAATTCAAACCCTAGGTTGCCTTCACACCAGTGCTCTTTCCACTATATGATACGACTACTGAAAAACAGATTTTTTTTTTCCTGAGCCCTGTTTTAATGGAAAGGAAATGAAGCTGGGATATATCCATTTCCTAATCGCTTTGGTGTGTACCAGGCAAAGTCATTCAACAGACCAGGTAACATCTGTGCAACAATTAACGATGCTCCAAACTGTGCTAAGTGTTCTACCTTGTAGAGTCTAGAAGCATTAACACAGTGCATCCTTGTAACCGCCACAGAGACTGGGTCCTGTTAAGCCCACGCTACAGATGAGAACACTGAGACCTTGAAGCCTTAAGGCACTCGGCCGGGGTCACCGAGCTGGCAGGAGTCCTAGGCCGCACGCCCCGTCTAGTGCACGCACACCCGGTCACTGGGCACTGGTTCTAGTGCCCACCCTCCACCTTGCACCATTTAAAACCCCGCTTCTCAGCGCCCACACGAGGGGCCCTGGAAGCGGGAAGTACAAACCTGTCTCGACAAGCCGTGGCTGGAAGAAGCTCTGGATACAGATCAGGGGCAGCGGGTGCTCAGGAGCGGTCGGCCTTAAGTCCAGCAGGCCCTCCTGTAGGGAAGCGCGCACGGAGGGCAGAGGCACCGAGTCCTACAGCGCGCACAGGTCCTCAGAGCGCGGAAAGATACCGGCCACGCTGTCCCGGCGCAGCTTCACCAAGTGATCATGGCCCGAGCGCGGCCTCGGGGACGCTGGCTGCGGACACGATGCCCACACCCGCCTGGGGGCTCCGGCTCGCCTCCCAGCCCCTCGGGCGCCCACCGCCCGGCGGCTGCGGCCCCGCAGCGTGCACAGGACCGGCGTCGCAGCCAGAAGACGTAGGGCCACGGGCCCCAGCTACGCCAACCCCCCATTGCCGCGCTCCAGAGACCCCGCAGGGCCTGGTGTTGGCGCACGCATCTACGCCCTCCACGCCGCGGGGCTGCGGTTTAAGTCAGCGGGCGGGACCGTGGGGGCGGGGCTCGAGGACGTCAGCACGCTCGCCGTGCGTCGCGTCCGCATGCAGCCCTGTCTCCCATGGTGACGCGGCCTGAAGAGTAGGGCCTTGAGCTCTGAGACTAAGGCAGCGCGAAACGTTGGAGGTGTGGAGGCTTTGGGGTTTCCAAAACGCGTTTGCTGACTCATCCAAACAAAAGTGAGACCTGGTTGTATCAACGCATTTGAAAAGTAAACTCCCGTAAGTGTCTGTGCTCCCCCCGCCCAGGAGAGAGCGTGTATTCCGTGAGGGACACACGAAAGGCTGAGTGAACGTCTGCCTGTGGTCCCTTACCTGGTGCACGGGTGTGTGAATTTATGCGGAGAGCTCTTAATTTCTGTAGTTTCTGCTAACTTGACACGGTAGTTGGCATATGGTGACGTGTTCCATGCATTCAAGACATGATCGTGGTTACTAATAATCACTTTGTTTTGTACTGACAACTCCACAGAGAATTTACTACTGAATATCCACTTTACAGAAGAGAAACTGAGGCGTAGGAAGTGAAGTGACCGAGTAAGAGTAAGGACTCAGACAATTGGTGTTAGTAAATGAACCCTGCAAGGAGGCCGTTAGCCTGCGGTGGCTCTAGTGATGCGGCCGCCTACGTAAAGCAACCAAAATCTAAGCCTGTCAATGCCTCATGGTGACGCACACCGCTGAGGACAACCAGTCACAAACCACCAACTAGGCTTTAAAGCGATAGCAAGTCAGTCACTTCCTTGCTTTGCTTCTGCCCTTTGAAACTAAAAATCTCTGCATCTCCTGTGGCTGGAGCGCTCCTCACCACTTCCGCTTTGGCGGTGCCTGAATTGAATCTATTTTTGCTCACGTAAAGTCTTCTTTTAAACATGCCTCAGTTTGTCTTTTAACATTGGCCGTAGAAGTTGGATTTGTGTCCAGTTTCTAGAACAGTGGTCGTCCTCTGGTGAGGCCTTAGGCGTTATGCATACAACGTTCCTCTTCTACCACCACCTTCTGGATGCCTCCACACACTACCAGCTCCCGCGTATCAGATGCCCTAGACGTGGTCAGCAATGGCTTTCACATGCAGCGTGCTCACATTATAACATCGCAGACACTCCTCCGTCCTCCAGCCAGCGTGTGAACTGAAACATTACCATTCCTGTTGAAGAGCCTGCTGTGACCACTTTCCCAAACACAGCCACTCCCCAGCTGACCCTGGGTAACCACTCTTCTGAACTTGGTCTCCATCACTGCATGGATGTCTTTCTATTTAGGCTACATTTTTAAGTATTCTTAAACCTCATATAGTATTCTACTATGTTTTCTCTTCTTACTTGCTTTTTTTAGTGTTATCTTTGCTAGGTTCATCCATGCTGACACGTAAAGATCTGTCTAGTTCATGTACTTTCCTCACTATGTAGGATTCCCATGTAGGGAAATACAATAATTTATATGTGCATTTTCCTGTTGATGGACATTTAAATGGTTTCCAATTTTCAGTATGATTTCTGTTTTAAAAAATTTTGTATACTTTTTAAAGGATACTTTACAGTTATTACAAAATATTGGCTATATTCCCTGTGTTGTACAATACATGTTTGAGCCTGTCGTACACCCAGTAGTTTACATCTCTCACTTCCCCACCCCGTATTGCCCCCTCCTCCCCCTCCGCACTGGCAACCATTAGTTTGTTCTCTATATCTGTGACTCCCCTTCTTTTTGTTATATTCGGTAGATTGCTGTCTTTTTTAGATTCCATATATAGGTGATATCCTACGGTGTTTGTTTTTGTTTGACTTATTTCACTTACCACAATGTCCTCCAAGTCCATCTATGTTGCCGCAAATGGCAACATTTCTTTCTTTTTTAAGGCTGAGTAGTATGCCATTG
The DNA here is from genome assembly GCF_949752795.1 of Hyperoodon ampullatus. Lineage (NCBI taxonomy): Eukaryota > Metazoa > Chordata > Mammalia > Artiodactyla > Ziphiidae > Hyperoodon > Hyperoodon ampullatus. The sequence continues at coordinate 79,748,119 of NC_136920.1, forward strand.
GTTATATGTACCACATCTTCTTTATCCATTCATCACTTGATGACACTTAGGTTGCTTCCATATCTTGGTAATTGTAAACACTGATGCTCAGAACATTGGGGTGCATGTATCTTTTCAAAGACATGTTTTTGAAAACACGTGTTTTTGTTCTTTTTGGATTTATACCCAGGAGTGGAGTTGTTAGGTCATATGGTAGTTCTATTTTTAGTTTTTGAGAACCCTCCGTACTTTTGTCCACAGAGGCTGCACCAGTTTACATTCCTACCAACAGTGTACCAGGATTCCGTTTTCTCTAAAAATTGTACATTTTCTTCCTAGGGGTAACTGAGATGATAGTTGAATAATAACATAAGATCAGGCAAAGTCTAAAGAAATTTTAGAAAAGCTGGATAGAGTAGGAAAACTTCTGTTCGCTGGCGTCTGAATGTTAGAGAGACACCAAGACATGTGGGCCAAGTTCTGGAGAGAAGGGAAACAGAAGCAAGCTTCACATTTGGTGCAGCTTTTCTCCTTGGGGCATTTGCTGATTCAAATGTTACAGCCTAAGAGCTGAAAAGCCAAAGAGATCAAAAGACTCTAACGACAGAAGCCAAACGGCAAGAACCGTTTTCCATTGATAAACAGCATTTTAACTATGTAGAAGCAGAAAATGAAAAGAAAGAACTTTGCATTACATTTAATAAAAGTTTAGGGAGATCTTTGTGGCATATTAGTGAACTTATTTGTGGAAATTTAGCCATGTACATTGTGTTGGAGAGGCACCAAGAGTTCAAGAATTCTCACAATTTGAGGACACAGTTGCCTTAAATGTAGGCATGGTGGCATCCATTTACACAACAATGATTTGGAGGATGTTGTGTTAGTCAGCTCTTGCTGTGATAATGCTTTGGAACAAATCACCCCAAACTCAGTTACATAAACAAGAATTTATTTCTCTTGGACCTATGGGCTAGCTGCAGTGGCTCTCTTTTAGACCTCTAGATGGCTAGTTTTGCTCCGTTTCCTGGGTCAGTTTGAGGTCTCTCACACACATCTTCCTCTGGAGCCCAACTGTGAGGCCTCAGCTCCCAGGGCCTGTCTTCTCAAAAAGTTCACTGAAACATAAGAGGTGAGCCCAACCGCACAAGCCCATTTAAGGCCTCTTCTGCTCATTTAAGGCCATCATGTCTGCTCATACTTCAGTGACCAAAACATGTCACAGATCTAAGTTGTATTTAGAATATGTGTATTTGTTTAAAGTTGGGCGCTCTCACAGAAGAATATTGCATTTTGGACAGTGTTAGCTTAGCATTTCCATTGGCATTTGCAAACGTGATAAATGTCGTGTGCACTTTTTCACCTTTGAGAACTTTTTGAAGTTGTGGGACAATTTCTATGGGAAAAGAGGAAGGTATATTTTAGAAGTCAACTCTAGTTATAGCGGTGTTGGGAGAAGAATTAATGAGATAAGGTCAATACAAATGAAAGATTTGGGATTCACATATTCATAATTAGCATTAGCATTCTTCAGAACATTCCTGGAGAATTGTGATGCTTGCTTTACGTGATTTTATCATAAATCATTATAATCTGACCAAGCCACTTCAGTAAAACATACATCATACAGTACATCGCATTTTAGTTTTTCCTACCACTGCACAACTTATCATCAGGCACGAAAGGCTACATATGGTATGGTTCCATTTATGCGAAATGTCCAGCAGTGGCAGATCCATACACATGGCAAATATTATACATTAGTGGTTGCCAGGGGTTTGGAACAGAGGGAAATAGGGAATGAGTCCTTAAAATGGGTGTAGGTTTCCCCTTGGGGTGATGAAAATGTTTTGCAGCTGGACAGTGGTGATAATTGCACAACATTGTGACAGTACTAAATTCCACTGAATGGTACAGTGAATTGTAAAATGATCAAAATGGTGAATTTTGTGTTCTGTTCATTTTACTACAATAAAAAGGAGAAAGCATTAGGGAAAGACTTAGAGTTTGGGAAAGTAAGGTGAACTGGTCAAGAAAAAGACAGCTCTACTGTTCAGTTTTCTCTCAGCTCTCCCAGTGCATTAATCCTCAGCAAAAAGTAGCCTGAACTTGTAGATGATAGTCATTCAACACAGTGCAGGGAAAAGTAAATAAAATAAAAGCCAACTCTTCTTCTTTAGCACATCTATGAAAGATTAACTTCCTGCTCAGCCACATGGACATTCATGAAGACGTTTCACTTTAGGTGTCCTCTACTTCAGTACTTTACTCACAGCTCATTCACACATGTAGGCAACAGCATTCCTTAATTTGATGCACTCTGCAGTGCTGGTTGTGATCAGTCTCATGAAAAGAAAGGGAAGGAGGAAAAAGCCTCCACATTGACTTGGTGGTCTTGACAAAATGGATGCAGAAGACAGCTTGAGTGTCAAACTGGAAACTTATTTTCCTTTTCCTTTTCTTTTTATCTTTCCTATCAGGTCTTCTGCCCACTTCCCACCCCCTTCTTTCAAACAGGAGAGACACTAATTAGCTGCTTTTTTGTGTTTGTGCTAAAACAACTAATGTTTCGGGTTTCTTGTTGTTCGGTGAACGTTATTGTTTTTACTGCCAAATGAGCTTTGGTGGTTGATGTAGGGGGTCTCTTGGGAACTTAACTTTTTCCAGTTTAAGTGGGAAAGCTTTTTTGTTTGAATGGGCTTTTACTGGGTGCTTCAAGATTTGCTCTTGGCTCTTTGATGGGGGACTGGATAGCACTGTGTTTCCTTTGAGGTTCCGATAAATAAAGGATCCTATGTCCTCCTGGGCACTTTTTGTTGATTTTGCTGTGTGTCCTCTCTAATAGCCAGATGCAGATTCCAGGAAAATGACATATAAATGAATATAAGTAATCTAATATTTTTAGAATTTGCTTTGGCCATACTCCTGGTCTTATTCTACTTGTAGCAGATGGCTTTAAAGAGCATTAGCTATGTATATATTAAATATAATATAAATATACCAATATTAAATATTATATTGATATATAAATGTAATATACTAATATTTATATTAATGTATATCAATTATGTGTTATATTAATATATATTTTTGCCTAGCATATATTATATACAAAATATATGGGTAATGAAGTGTATTTATATGGTTAATATGTTCATAATATTAATATGATATATCCTGTAATATTGATTATAAAACAACTATATCATAATATATAAATTATAAATATATATATTTATATATATTATAAATATATAATTATTATTATCTGATATAATACACTATAGTTAATATATTCTATATAACACAATACATAATGTATTAGTATAAGACAATTATATTATGTAATATAAATATAATACATCTATAAAACTATATATATTTTAATTATACATTACACATACAAGTATGTATAGCTATTTATAATTTTATTTGCATAGGAATCTGTTCATCATAACAATTGATGTAAAAATATGCAATATTTTCAATCATATGGGCCTTAACTTCACTATCTACACATAACTACTTTTATAATCGTGAACCCTGTCTAACTCATGCTTCCATATCTCTCAACCTGCTTTTCTACACATGCACATAGACGACACACATTTCTACACGATATATATGTATACTACCATTTTTCAGTTCAATGTATATAACTATATAATATATATAATTATATTCCTTTGTATGTATACAAATATAAATCAAAGGTATGTGTATAGGTTTCTATTTCATACGTTTATATAACTATATCATACAAATAATATATGTGTATATAAATACATGACTATATACATACATACACAGAAATATACTTATTTAAACAAAAGGGACCTAAATAAACATAGTTCTCTAAGAATAAAACTAGTTATGTCTCACTGTTTCAATAACAGTGTATAGTTTTGTACTGTATGTGCTTCTGTAATTGTTATGAACAATTCCCATTTGTTGAATGTTAAGTTGTTTTAATTTTTTTGCCATTATTAATGAAGCGCTAAAGAATACGCTGGGCAAGATTACTTGAAAAACTCTCCTAAAGGAAAAGGGTTAGGTATGCTAGGTTAAATGTACACAACTTATTTTTAAGTGCGTGGTTGATTTTTGAAGTATGCAGTAGAAATTTCCAGGACCCATGAAAGAAGGGTGGTACATGTGTGAGAGTTATAGCTATATTAGGAGTGGATTGAAGATCTTGATAGCTTAGAACAGAAGCTGGAAATCCTGTTTTTATGGAGCCAAGTGGCAAATATTTTAGGCTTCGTAGACCAAAGAGCAAAATTGAGGATATTATTTAGGTACTTATATAACCATTTAAAATGTTACCAGTTAAAATGTGAAAATTATTCATAGCTCATAGGCCATAAAAATAGGCATCTGTCTGGATTTGTAATACAGGCCATAGTTTAATGACACACCTGACATAGAGACTTGTTTTTAAATGGCCATAACCACGTGAGAGGCAGGAGGTAAGACTCCATCCCTACTAGATGGGAAGTTAGAACTAAACCTATCTATCCCTAGCTTCACCTTCAATGAAAGGGTGTGCCAGGAGAAAAAATATCTGCTGGCCAAGGGAGACTAAGACCAAATTCTCTTGGCCTCTGCTCTGGGTAGGAAACAGGTAGGAAATCTTGAGAATTCTGAACCCCAGATGTGTGTTCCCAGTGTTTGGGTTGCAAATTTATGTGCGGTCTTGCAAGCAGAAGCTAAGAAATTAACTTAAAATGCTCCCAAATCGGTGGTATTCCAAACACAAAACTAAACCCTTTCTGGAGAGGTAGACCTTCAACACAGGCCTATAGCATTCCCACAGATAAAGTTTAGGTAAACATGAGCTCATGATCTAAATTTACACAATAATGAAGAAATCAGCTAGAAGTGGAGAGAATCAGCAAAAACCAATCAATACCAGAATTAGATTTCCCAAGGCCATCCATCAGATGTTGGAATAATCAGGTGCAAGGCAGAAAATATACATAAAACTAGAACTGAAACAAGGAACAAGGATGTTTTAAAAGACTGGGTAGGATCTTTAAAACATTTTTCAAGTACATGTCATTGATAAAGCTAAAAACTCGAAGGTTGTGTAATACAGCAGATTAATCATGGAGAAGAGTGAATTTATTTATGCTGTTTTTAAAAATATGGCAGGTCAGATTTTCTGCCTAATTTTTTTTTTTTTTTTTTTTTTTTGTGGTGTGTGGGCCTCTCACTGTTGTGGCCTCTCCCGTTGCGGAGCACAGGCTCCGGACACGCAGGCTCAGCAGCCATGGCTCACGGGCCCAGCCGCTCCGCGGCATGTGGGATCTTCTCGGACCGGGGCACGAACCCGTGTCCCCTGCATCGGCAGGCGGACTCTCAACCACTGCGCCACCAGGGAAGCCCTGCCTAATTATATAAGTAGATTTATCTTTAAAAAATACACATTATTTTAAAGACTTATTGGCTGTAAAATAAGTTAAGGGTATTTCAAAGGGCTTCTCTCCAAAGAAAAGTGAGAAGTAGCAAAACACAGAAAGTCGAGGAGAAAAAATGTCAATATATACATTGCGGTAGGGTGAACTTAGCCTTAGGCTAGCAACAGTGTGGACGAGCTGACCCTTAGATACTTACAACTAAGCTGGAATCTTCAAAAAGTTCAACTATTTATAACTAAAAAGATTTCTTAAAATTAATAACCAAGTGTTTTAATTGACATCAGAAGAGTAAAACAATAAACCCTGAGAACATAGAAAAAAGAGAAAATAAAGATATGAGCAGAACTTAATAAAACAGAAAAAAGTATAAATTGAGGTGATTTAGTAAGTCAAAAGAATAGTCTTTGAAAAGATTTAAAAAACACACTTTGATTAAGCAAAACAAAAACATAAGTAAATAATATACAGAAAGAATCAGGACAATGTTATAGCAGAGAGTACAAACAGAGAATATATAAAATGCCATTAAATTTGAACATTTCTGTAAAGTGGACAATTTCCTAGCTCCTAAAGTTTACCAAAACTGACACAAGAGGAAATCTATAGCTGGAGTTCTTTCACCAGTAAAGGAATGAAGTCAATAGTTTACAGTCTTTCACCAAGAAAATACCAGACCCAGCCAGATCATTTGGGAGGTCAATTCTATCGAACTTCTATTAAGCAGATAACATCAATATTAACAAAGAAAAACTTCTAGAGAAAGCGAAGGAAGAATGCTCCTTTATTCATCTTCTGAAGTCTATATAATCCTAATACTGAAAATAGATTAGGACTGTAAGGAAAAAGAAATTTACAGGTCAAATTTACTTGTAAATATAAAAGCAAAAATTTTAAACAATGATATTAGCTACCCAAGTTCACTAGAGTAAGAAAAAGCATGAGCAAGTTAGGTCATCCAATGAATGAAAAGGTAGTTTAATGTCAAGAATATATATCAATAGATTGAAAACACCACATTTTATTTCTTTCATCTGTCTCTTTAAAAAATTGATAAGTACTTACATTGATCTCTCTTGTACTACGCACTGTGCTAAGTCACTTACATATTTACTCCTTTAAACCTTCTATCATCCCTGCGGGAAAGTTCTATTTTGCTTCCATTTCTTAGCTAAGACTCTAATCCCCAGGAAAGTGAAGCAACATTTGTAAGTTTTTGTGGATGGGCAGTGATGGGACCAGTACAGGAACATCCAAAGTCTGTGCTTGGAAACAGTGCCCCATGTTGACACTCACATTACAGATGAAAGGAAAGGAACCATGCACTTACCATATAGATTAAATCTCACATTACAGATTAAAGGAAAGGAACCATGCACTTACATTATAGATTAATACCCCCATAACAGGTTAAAGGAAAAAGAAACATGTGCTTCTCTCAAAAGTTGTAAACAAAGCATATCCATTTCTTAATATATTTCCCAATTTCTTTTGCTTGTTTTCTGACCTTTGTAGTGCATTTTGCCATGAGGCAAATTTTATTTCTTATATAATTAAATGTATCCTTTTTTCTTTGTATCTTAGAAAGGTATTCCTCATGAATACTTTATTTCATGTCTCCCAGGTTTCTGATACTTTTACAGTTTCATTATTTTTTAACTTTTAACTACTTGCTGTATCTAGAATTTAGTAATGATAGCCATATTTTCCCACTTTTGTGGAATAATTTTTGCTACTGATCCAAAATGTGAATTTTAGTTTAATCTCAATTCCCTTATGCTCTTGCATCTAATTTTAAGATGCTTCCTATTCCACTGGTTGTTTTGTCTATCTAAAACAAAATGCTACCTTAATTATAATGTAATTATAATATAATAAATGTAATTAGTAAACATAATACGATATATAATAAATAGCATATATAAAATAACAAAATATAATTTACCATATAACAAGGTCCAAGGAGAGCAATACTATACAATCACTTGAAATAGCCCCCAAAAGATAGTTTATAAAATTCAATATTCGTTTGTAATTTAAAAGAAAGAGTAAAATAGGGATTGATGAATGCTTCCAAAATAAGAAGAAATTATATGTCTAAAAGAGAAAGAGGTAAATGATAAACTTTAGTAACACTGGCAATAAATGCAGGACAAGATGAGGATGCCTGATATAATGTTAAAGAAAAAGTATTATGTAACATTGTTTTTGCAGCACTGATGAGTTCAGTGAAAAGAGAATCTCACAGAAAAGAGTATCTCGTTCTTCTTAATGTCTGTACACTTATCCATTGCATGAACATAACAGCTTATTTAGCCAATATGTTACTGATCTGCATCTGGATTTCTAGGTTTTCATGGAATTTTATTATGCACAATTGTTTCAAACACTAGGACTTCCTCTCATGTTTATATCTTTTGAAAGAAACAATATCTCCACAGATGATTTATCTGTGCTGGCTGCTAGCTGACTTTGGGTACTTCTCAGTTCTTCCCTTTACCTTCCTTGTCAATATGAAAACGGAAGGCAAGAAGTTCTCCTGTTTAGAGACTGTAAAGATAGATCTTGGTGATAAAGTCTTGGTGGTAAAGGCTAAAAGTATCAACCCAGAACAAACGTTTTTCCAGCTGTAACTATGTGTGATTCCCTTGGCTTGATTCCGTAGAGGATGTAAGACAACACTGTAGAATCTGCCATCAAAGTGCTCCCAGGGGCTTCCCTGGTGGCGCAGTGGTTGAGAGTGCGCCTGCCGATGCAGGGGACACAAGTTCGTGCCCCGGTACGGGAGAATCCCGCATGCCGCCGAGCGGCTGGGCCCGTGAGCCATGGCCGCTGGGCCTGCGCGGCCGGAGCCTGTGCTCCGCAACGGGAGAGGCCACAGCAGTGAGAGGCTGCCCGCGTACCGCAAAAAAAAAAAAAAAAAAAAAAAAAGTGCTTCCAGTAGGATGAGCTAAGTCAAGTATGGTGGCATATGTAATTCAAGACAAAATATAATGTCTCCTTTTCTCTCCTAGCAAAACTTGGTGGAGTGAAAGTAGAAATCACTGTATGCTTTGAATTAAAGGAACACAATAAATCTTGTTTTGGAAGGTAAGTATTCTGGTCTCTTTGTGGAGATGAATTGGAAATTGTCTAGAAGAAGGAAAATGAGGTTAACCAAAGTTAAACTCATAAATAATTGAGCATTAATTAAATATCGGTGGTCTATGTTTGTCTTTGATCATAATTTCTCCCAATTTATAGACCTCTTTGATACCTGATGAATCCTTGTCAAAGATGCACTTAACAATGATTATTACTTGTGTATGAGGTTTTGCCTGGGCCCTGAAGAAACTATCCTAAATTACCAGCTATGATTGTCACTTGATTTCCTGACAGAGAACAATCAGAACTCCTTGTCTTAAGTGGCTTGGAATGTGAAACTAGTTAGTCCCTTAGATATTGTTAGAGGACCCTACAGAGCCCATTGGTGAAAGTTTGGAAAACATTGGGCTTCTTAAAATTGATTCTTGTAGTGCTTTAGGAAAGATCACTGAACCAAAAGGATAACAGTGTTTCTGGTTCTGTTGTTAGCTTTCTCCATGGAAACATTGCTGAAGCTTCTGGACTCAATTTCCTTCCCCATGTGTGAATGTCACTGAAAATATCCAACTCCATTCTATCCCCATATAACTTCAGGAACTAAGCAAAATGAAGACTCAAAATTCATTTCAAATAATGAAATGAATATATAACGTAGAATGGAACTGGGAAAATACCTGGTTTAAATTCTGGAAAGTACCAACTATACAATTCTGGATAAGTTGCTTACTCTTGCTTAGTCTAATTTAATGCCCATCTCACAGGATGTTATGATGCTTAATTTAATATCTTTGTATAACATACAGTGTTATGTACTTTCTTCTTGTTTTTCTTGAGTAAATTCATATCCTTAAGCAACTCACTGTAAACAATAGTTACTTACTTGCTTAAATTACTCTTATCTTCTATTATCACCTGAACTGTGTCCTGCTCAAGTTAATATGTGGAATCTTAACCCCCAATACCTCGTAATCTGACTGTATTTGGAGATAAGGCCCTTAAATAGGTAACTGAGGTCAGATGAGGTCAAATGGGTGGGCTCTAATTCAATATGACTGGTGTCCTTATAAAAAGAAAATATTAGGACACAGACATGCACAGAGAGAAGACCATGTGAAGACAAAAGGAAAACATGGCATCTACAAACCAAGAAGAGGTACCTCAGAAGAAATCAATCCTGTTGACACCTTATCTCAGATTTCTAGCCTCTACACCCGTGAGTGAGTAAATTTCTGTTGTTTAACCTCCTCAGTCTCTGGTACTTTGTCATGGCAGCTCTAGGAAACTAATACAACTTTTTATGGCCTCCTTGTCTCAAGTTGAAAGTTCAATATTTGGCATCAGAGCTAAGAAACAAAACTATCATCTACATTCCTTGTTGTAGTCTTTCTTGCCCATTCTCATCGCTAGTAATTTTCATATTTGGCTCTGTTTTCTGTATCTTGTAAACAGAGCGTTACGCTCATTTCTTGTCTTACTGCTAATATACAGTAAATGTGCAGATACCGAATAGATTTTGGAGAAGTGCAACATATAGTTGGTACATGTGTGATATGTGTGTATTCATATAATTTATACTTTTTCTCTATTTTCTTCCTTTGGTGTGAGCTAAGATTCTCTGCTTTTGTGACTAGTGCTCCTGAATACTAATCCCTGAATTTAATTCACCAAAAATTGTCAAAAATAATAATAATATGGGGAAAGAGAGAGTGATAGAGGGAGAAGAACAAACAAGCAAGGGCAGTACTGTGAATTGTTAGGGTCTTATTAATAAGATTATGTTAGTCTAGAGGAAATGACCGTAAGTACCATCAGTGAGCCCAGTTGGTCTTTACTGACTGCTAGACACATCCCTGAGTTCTGTTCTTAGTCTCCAACTGTATGATGACTACTGTCTGGAAGTATTATCTGAACAACTAAAGTCACTTAATGGAAAAGGAATATGTCTTTAGAGAAGCAACAGTAATTTTTCTATCTGATTAAAAAGCCATGTTGACTGTCTGGAAACCTCAGTCATATTTGTAAGCAGAAAAGCATTGGCTATTAAAAGTGGATGATGTAAAGAGATGAGCAGAAACTTTGGCGATAGGTATACCTGGATTTAATTCTCACTTCTACCACTTGGCAGCTGGATGGCCTTAGGCAAGTTTCATACCTCTCTGAAATTCACTTAATTCAGTCTGTAAAATGGCATAATAACTTATTATAGCATCCTTTTAGGAATTTGAAATCAGTTATTGAAATAAAAGTACACACTATATAGACAAGTATGGATTCCTCCATAGGTGTTTGACCTTTCATTTCTCCAGTATCCCACCCCCATGAAATAAAGAAAAATACTTTTTAAAATTTACGAATATTTCATTGTTCTAAAGTTAAAGCCATAAAAATAAAAATAATCAAATGGCCTACTATCATACCATTAGAAGAACAAAAAAATAGGTGTTCATGAGACTTCCAAATTAGAATACAAGTTTTCATTACGCACCTGTTTATGTATGCTATTCTGCTCTTTAAAATAAATAATTAAATTTGAAAGACTTATTTCCTCACTTTTAAGACTTCATTAGTTTACAAATTACATATCGACCTATGCTAAATATTATACCGACCCATGCCAATGAATTCAGTACAGAAAACAAAAAACACTGCACTCAAGCAAACTACATATATATGTGTGTATATATATATATATATACATATTACTTAAATGCATTTATATCCTAGCGTGTCTCATAAAGCATTGTGGTAACTCACTGGAATACAGACAATCAAATATAATGGCAAAAGCACTTAATATAAACAGGGCCAAGGAAACATAGACAGAAGATGAAGAAAAGATGAGGGAAATGTGAACAGGAGGAAGTGTAGTTAATCGAGTTGTATGTTTTGACCTTAAGATTCTCTGTGTGGGGACTTCCCTGGTGGCACAGTGGTTGGGAATCCGCCTGCCAGTGCAGGGGACATGGGTTCGAGCCCTAGTCCGGGAAGATCCCACATGCCGTGGAGCAAATAAGCCTGTGTGCCACAACTACTGAGCCTGTGCTCTAGGGCCCATGAGCCACAACTACTGAAGCCCGCGTGCCACAACTACTGAAGCCCCAGCACCTAGAGCCCGTGCTCCCCAACGAGAGAAGCCACAGCAATGAGGAGCCCGCACACCACAACGAAGAGTAGCCCCCGCTCGCCCCAACTAGAGACAGCCTTTGTGCAGCAACAAAGACCCAACACAGCCAAAAATAAATAATAAATAAATTTATTTTTTAAAAAAAGATTCTCTGTGGATAAAACAACATGTAAATAACTGGTTACAAAGCCACATTATTTAAAGGTGCCAGACTGCACATTAACAGTCTGACACAAAGGGACAGCACAGGAAAACTATTCAAAGATAGAGAGTTTTAAATATTTGCAGTTTGAAACCTTTTAGAGCACGTATAATGAGCTCGACACACATTTCAACACTCAACATGTTAATCACATGTTCAAAGTATGTCTCAAAGTCATTGGAAATAGCTGTTGTCTCTGTCCCTGATATCCAAAACTGATCTGTGATGTGTAAAACTCAGGAGGTATTGATATCCACTTTTTGGCATCTGAACAGGAAGCAAAGTTGTTTCGCAGTGATAATAAAGAATGAAGTAAATGCAAAAGGATACAAAAGACAAAGTACTGAGGGAATGTATTAACAAAACGAGTCAAACTAAATTCTGGTGAACTTGGGGCCTACGATTGTACACACTCCATGGAAATACCCCAGCCTAAATACTGGCATAGGAGGAAGGGTACTGCGAAGCCCACCACAGTATAATCCTTTAAAATGTCCCTTTCAAGGTTGGCTCCACTCAACACTGAGTATAGGAAATCTTCCCATCAGGCAGAAACACTGGCTGCCCAACGACTGACCAAGAAATTAACACACTAATGAATAAATGATGCTAATTTATTTCTATCCCTGACAACGGAAAACAGCACACACTCTGTGTCAATGGTATGTCCTCTTTCCCACTTTTCTAAGTGGTAAATTATGTTTTTCCCTTCATTGCTTTATATCATGTGTGGCAGGCATGATGGGAAATGGCTATCAATGGTTCTGTTATTGATTTCCACCTTCATTTCACTGTGGCTAAAGAAGATACTTTGTATGATTTCAATTTCTTAAAAATGTATTGGTACTTGTATTGTGGCCTAAAATATGGTCTTTCCCGGAGAGTGTTCCATGTGTACTTGAGAAAAATGTGTATTCTGCTGTTGTTGAGTGGAGTGATCTATATACGGCTGTTAGGTTTAGTTGATTAAATGTGTCATTCAGTCCCCCTACCTCTCTACTGATCTTCCGTCTAGATGTGTTTTCCATTATTGAAAGCAAGGTATTGATCTCCAACTATTATTTTAGAACTATCTATTTCTTCCTTCAATTCTGTCAATGTTTGCTTCACATATTTGGGGGTTGTTTGGTACATATATGTTTATAGTTGTTATATCTTCTTGATAGATTGAACTTGTTATCAACATATAGTGGCCTCCTTTTCCTCTTGTGATAGTTTTCGATTTAAAGTTTATTTTGTGTGATAGTAACATAGCCATCCCAGATCTATCTTCCTTCCTTCCTTCCTTTCTTTTTCTGTCTCTCTTTCCTTCTTTTTTGTTACTATTTGCATGGGATATTTTATTCTATGCTTTAACTTTCAAGCAACTTGTGTCTTTTGAAATCAAGTGAGTTTTTTGCGGACAGCATATACTTGGATTATGGTTGTTTTTAAAGTCCATTCTGCCAATGTTTATCTTTTTATTGGAGAGCTTAATCCACTTACTTTTTCAAAACTTACTGATGAGGAAGAACTTAATTCTGTCTGTTTCCTGCTTGTTTTCTGTATGTCTTATGCATTTTTTGCCCCTCATTTACTCCATTACTGACTTCTGTGCTTAGCCGATTTTCTTGTGGTGAACTCTTGATTCCCTTTTCATTTCTTTTTGCATATAGTCTATTGATATTTTCTTTGTGGTTCTCAAGAAGATTACATTTACCATTCTAAAGTTAAAACAATATAATTTCAATTGAAACCAACTTCAGTAGCACACAGAAACTCTGTTCCTCTACAGTTCCATTCCTCCTCTTTACATTATTGTTGTCACAAATTACACCTTGATACTTTGTGAGCCCAATAACATGGATTTATGATTATTTTATGCATTTGTTTTTTCAATCATGTAAGAAATAAAAAGTAGAGTTACAAGCCAATAACACAATACTGGCTTTAGTATTTGCCCATGTATTTATCTTTACTGGAGATTTCTATTTCTTTCTACAGCTTCGAGTTGCTGTCTAGTGTCCTTTCATTTCAACCTGAAGGTTCAATTTAGCATTTCTCCTAGGGCAGTGGTAGGAAGTTGTAAAATAAACGCCCTCAGCCTTTGTTCATCTGGGAATGCGTTAAATTCTCCCTATGTTTTGAAACCAGTTTGGCCAAATATAGAATTCTTGGTGGACAATTTTTTTTCTTTCAGCACTTTAAATATGTCTGGCCTCCTGCTTCCGTGGTTTCATATAGGAAATTAGCTCTAATCTTTTTCTTTTTTTTTTTTTTGCGGTACGCGGGGCTCTCACTGTTGTGGCCTCTCCCGTTGCGGAGCACAGGCTCTGGACACACAGGCTCAGCGACCATGGCTCACAGGCCTAGCCGCTCCGCAGTATGTGGGATCTTCCTGGACCGGGGCACGAACCCGTGTCCCCTGCATCAGCAGGCGGACTCTCAACCACTGCGCCACCAGGGAAGCCCAGCTCTAATCTTTTTGAGGATCCCTGCTTTGTAACAAATTTCTTTTTTCTTTCTCCTTTGGGAGAAAAGATTCTTTCTGTGTCTTTTGTCTTCTGAGAGTTTGATTGTACTGTTTCTTGCTGTGGGGTTCTTTGAGTTTCTCTTAGTCCTGAAATCAGCCAAAGATTATAGCAACCAAACACATACTGAACCAGGGAAGAGGCAATTTGGAAATGGCAGGAAAGCTTTGTGGCATTTTTACTTGCCCTTGCCCCATCCACTGTTAGTGTAGTGATGGTCTTAAAGTGGTGGAGTCTTAATGCAGTGATAGTCTTAAAGTAGCAGCAGACCATTCCTAGTATGGGACCCTCCATCCTGCTTCAGGAGGGAGCAGAAGAGACCGTACTGTCAGATTATTATGTGTATCTGTTCTAACCTGTCTGGGAGCTACCTGAAGGACTGACACAAGATGCTTATCTCTGTCTTAGCTAACTTGGAACACAGTCTGGAAAAGCAGCGGTCATTGCTCAAAAAAAGTGCAAGGTGAACTAACAAAGCACAGATGGCTGGGGCAGAAGACTGTGCATTGAAATACAATAGACCACAGAAGATGCAGGAGCCAAAGTTGGGGGAGATTCTTTGGGAAATTAGAACCTACAAAAAGTACACATGTGTCCAGAGAAATTAAGAAAGCCACATGCATACTCAAGATAAGATGCATGTTCTGAAAACACCAGAGGAGTCTCTAAGCTTTGACCATGGGCTGAGCCCTGAACTCAATGCAGGTCAGATAAATGTTGAAGGAGTGATCCAGCAATCTGCACAATGGGCAGAGGTGTGTGGTTTTGAGTGTGCATGTGGATGTGCTTGTGTATATTTATTTTTGTTTGTTTTAGTTGGAGGAATTCAAGGAAATCTCTGTCAAAACATTAGCTAAACATGAACTAAAGGAACAGAGACTTCAGTGCGTACATACGATAAGGAAAACAGTCATTGCAAAAATAGTTTGGAAAGGTCCCTAAACAGACTACTACAGCCTTCAATAATCAAAAGCCCAGGAAACCCTGGGAAAGTGGAAGAATCTGATTTCCATAGATACCACATTATAATATTTGAAAGACAAATTTTCAACCAAAAAAATCACAAGGTATACAAAGACATGGAAAAGTATGGTCCATTTAAGAAAACAAATTAATTGATGAAACCATCCCTAAGGAAGCCCAGACATTTCTCCATTGCATATTCTTGCCTCCTTTGTCATAGATTCATTGACCATAAATGCATGGGTTTCTTTCTGGGCTCTCTATTCTGTTCCAGTGATTGATGTTTTTGTGCCAGTACCATACTGTTTTGATTACTGTAGGTTTGTAGCACAGTCTGAAGCCAGGGAGCATGATTCCTCCAGTTGTGTTCTTCTTTCTCAAGACTGTTTTAACTATTCAGGATCTTTTGTGTTTCCATACAAAGTTTAAAATTATTTGTTCTAGGTCTGTGGAAAATGCCCTTGATATGTTGATACAGACTGCATTGAATCCGTAGATTTCCTTGGATATGATGGTCATTTTAACAATATTAATTCTTCCAATCCGTGACTATGGTATATCTTTCCAGCTGTTTGTGTCATCTTTAATTTCTTGTATCCGTGTCGTATAGTTCCCTGGGTACATGTCTTTTACCTCCTTAGGCAGATTTATTCTTATGTATTTTATTCTTTTTTACGTGATTGTAAATGGGATTGTTACCTTAATTTCTCTTTCTGAGAGTTCACTGTTAGTGTATAGAAATAAATAGATTTCTATATATAAATTTTGTATCCTGCAAATTTACCAAGTTCATTTTTGAGCTCTAATAACTATTTGATAGTGTCTTTCAGATTTTCTATGTATCATGCCATCTGCAAACAGTGACAGTTTTACTTTTTCCTTTCCATTTTGGAGTCCTTTTATTTATTTACTTTTTCTTGTCTGATTGCTGTGGCTAGGACTTCCAAAAGTACCTTCAATAAAAGTGGTGAGAGTGGGCATCCTTGTCTTGTTCCTGATCTTAGGGGAAATGCTTTCAGCTTTTCACCATTGAGTATGTTAGCTATGAGCTTGTCATATATGGCCTTTATTATGTTGAGGTATGTTCCCTCTATGCCCACTTTCTGGAGAGTTTTTACCATGAATGGATACTGAATTTTTTTCAAAAGCTTTTTCTTCATCTATTGAGATGATCATATGGTTTTTAGTGTTCAATTTGTTACTGTGATGATAAGAGACCTAAGACAGCTACAGAGGCTAAGTGACCTTTCCCTCCCTGAATGGGTAGGTATCCTTGTTCTGCCTTCTAATTGAGTTAGTATCTGAGTAAAGAACTGCCAGGTGTCATTTAGTTCACAATACACTGCTGTGGCAATATAGAAATGAATTTGCCTAAATCATTTGGCTTTTCTAAATTATAGTAAATGAATATACTGAATGAATACTTCAACTTAAGGAAATGTTCTTAAAAATATATTAATGTAGGCACTTCAGCGGAGAATTGAAAGCAAAACAAATAACTCAGGTAAAGGGTTGAAATTAAGGTGCACTCAGTTGTATCCAGTTTCCTTCTGTAAATCTCTCTTTTTAATTAGAGTGGACAGTCACTGGAGAATATCTGTCTTGGGGCTAAGGAAATCTAAGCCTTCTTGGCCACACTGTATTCTCTTATGTCGTTTAATAAAGACACCAGTTGGGTTGCTGAAAAAGTAGTGGGAAAAATCAATCCCTCACATCCAAAGGGCGGCTCTTGAAAATATGTGGATTGTTGTAGTCATTTTGCTCTTCTGGCCTCAGAAGTTCTAATCTTAACCTTAGCCCTTCATGCAGACTTTTTAAACTAATTCCCACATTACTCATTATGTGACTGTTGAATAAGAGAAACCCAGCTCTTTTCTTATGCTTTCAACCAGTTATCTTCTTCAAAAATTTGTTTGGATTGTTATACCTAATCTTGCCTGGCAAGGGACTTATGGGAAGGTTCTTATTGTTTGAAAGTTTGGTGCCAGTATCTGCAAAGAAAGAAGAAAGTAAAGAAGGAAAGGTGTGTTTATCAAACATCCCACTAGTGAAGGTGTGTGAAAGCAACTTTTGCAAAAGTTAATCTGTCAGAGTTTAGCTGTATTATTACATTTTATTTTATTCATTGAACATAAATAATTACCAGTGAATCCTTTCTAGATTTTCTAGTTTCCCAAAGTTCCCTGTATTCACATTCTAAGCTGAAAAATGGTATTTTAAGTCACTGCTCTCCACCTTATATTCTTTATAATCACCCTCATGACCTCTTCCTTCAAAAAAACGTGATCCTGAGAGGTGTCCTTTGTTTGTCTTTGTGGAATAAGTGATGGGGATGCATCCTGGAGACCTGTGAGATGTTTAAATTGTGGCCTAATGAAACTAGGATGGAGAGTTCTGGAAAGATCTGGAAAGATGGCTGGTAGAGTGTGGCCAGATGTGGGAGAAGAGACACATACAGAGAGGGGGAGAGGAAATTTTCAGAGGGAGAAAATTAAACAAATAATTCAATAAGTTTTGTTGTGTGGTGTGGGATGCAAGCCTTTCTCTCCCCCTTTCCTTCACAATCTCTTTGTTAAAGACTGTGTTTTTCATTAGTTTGACTAAGATAGGATTTGCCGTTTTGTTTGGATACTGAGAATGGACCCATGGAAACAGTTACATTTGGGTTATCTCTGACTATCTTTAATGAAGAACATAAATATTGGCCACACTATCTATGTACATGCTATCACCATGCCTTTTTTGTTCTCTGTTCATATATCTAAGTCCTCTTCTTTGAGGTCAATCTCAAATCTCATCTGAAATGTACATTTATTGATAGATTCAACCCATAATGAACTGTCCCTTCTTTGTCCTCCTTAGGCTCTGATTATTTATAAAAACTCATTTTTGAACTTAGAAACTGTCCAATATGATATATTAGTTATTTCATCAGCATCTGTTATATCCTCAACACAGTTATAAGCTTTTGTGGGGCTGGGATCATACATTCTGTAATTTTTCTCAGTACTTACACTTACTTTGATAGAAAGCGCATTCATTCATCTAAACATCATTTATTGAGTGTTAATTAAATGTCTCAACTCAGTAAATATTGTTTGAATGAATGCATGCATGAATGAGGGAGTATGCAATAGGTAGCCTAATGGACCGCCCGATGTGAAAAAACCAAAAACATAAACACCAAAGCAAGCCAAAATTGGCCCAGGACTTTCTGTAAAATATCCTGCTTTTGTTGGATGAGGCCATGAAAATCAATATGCTCCTGAAAGGTCTTAAGAGCTGACCAAGAATAGTAAACAATTGAAATTCTCTCAGGCTTATTCACCCCTATCACTGGACACATTTATACCTCTCAGGAATGTTATTAAAAGAAGAGATTAATAAAGCTTTTAGAGATGAGTTGATAAATCTCTAAATATTTAAATCTTCATTTCCTCCTAGGTTTCTCTATTTTGGGTTTCAAAAGATTTCAAGAAACCACAGGATAATTAAAACATTAGACATTATCTTTCTTACCTTCATGTTTTTTGATGGTAAACACATTTTATTTTCTCCATAGTGCTGCCCAATTTCCACCAGTACAGTTCTTAAGTGAATTTTGCTCTGGATGGTGGGATATATAAGATGTAAATGAATTGTTTGTATATGTTTTAGAATTCTTCAAAAGGGCCTGGCCATGGAAATGCATTGAATATTACTTAAATAAGTAAAGTAACTTCCTCAGAATTATTATTCTATTCTGGTTAGGATACTCTCTGCTCTGGTTTGTTAAAATTTCCCTCTAGAGTGGTTTTAATTTTGTTTCTGGTAGGGTCCTAGGATTTATTGCCACACCCATCCTGCATCTGTTTTTCTTTGAATTACTCTCCTTGCAGTTTCTGATTCCTACAGGGCCTTCCAGGTTAGTGACAACCTGGCCATCACAACTCTGGGAAGGACAGGCCTACTTTTCAGAGGTGTTGATGTTTTCTGTACCTGAAGGTTTTCAAGAGATATCAATCTTCCTCACCACCTCCCTTGGCCCTCTTAATGGACTAAGCAGTTCCTCATGAAATTTCTGTAGGATATCTGTACTAACTTCTCAATATTGTTCCATCCTGAGTCTAAATTCCTGGCCTCAAGGTAATGTTAGATTTCTAGCTCCAGCCCCTATTTACATAAGGCCTATACTAAGGAACGGAACCCATACACATCAGTCTGCTCTTATTTCTCTGGATTTAATTTCTCTGTTACTTTCTGAAACATGCAGGTGTTCCTTTCTTTCTTTTAATCTCAGCTATGTGCTTTTAACTTTTTCAAAATTGACCCAGAATTTACATGTGTCTCCAGTAAGAGTACATTAAATTGAGCTTAGTCTGCTCTTCTACTGGCATATTTGAGATCCAAATAATTTGCTACTTAACTGGATTCAGTTACCTGTATATTTCAGGCACCTAAAACTCACCATGTTCCAAATTTCCCCCTTTATTGTTAGTAATTTTCTTGGGAATCTGGAGAACATTAGATGGAATAAAGTTAGTGAGTGGCCCAGGATTGCCTGAAATTTTGTTTGTCAGAGTGGCCAGGGAAAGTTAAGCAAAGAAGACAACCAAATGAAAAACAGAATCACATTATTATGGCTGAGACAAGATTCCATGCAGAGCTCTCTGTAGAACTGGGTTGGGTCATAACTTATGCCAGAGCTCTAGGTGGGGTTGTCACCATCTCATGCCAAGCTCTCAGTTCTGGGCTAACGTCATCTCTGGTCCACTCTATGGAGTGGAAACTTTGGAGGAATGGCCAATGTGTTCTGCGGTGTAGGAAGAGGGAAATTGTGAACGTTCTTTTCTAAATTGTGGAGGAACTAACCACTGTAAATGTGCCTTGAACTCTGGTGTTTAATTTGACCAGTCAGATCAACGACTTTCCCCTTGAATGAAATGCTGCTACGTATATGAGCGGAAAAACAAAACTGGTATAAGGAATAGATAGCTAGTGGGAAGCAGCCGCATAGCACAGGGAGATCAGCTCTGTGCTTTGTGACCACCTAGAGGGGTGAGATAGGGAGGGTGGAAGGGAGGGAGATGCAAGAGGGAAGAGATATGGGGACATATGTATATGTATAACTGATTTACTTTGTTATAAAGCAGAAACTAACACACCATTGTAAAGCAATTATACTCCAATAAAGATGTTAAAAAAAAAAACTAGTATAAGGAGATGGAGAGACTGGGAGTCTTATTTTCCCAGCAATTAACTTTTCCTCGACCATGACCTTCCCTTTGAGTCTCCCAGACCTTGGGGATGATCGCAACCCCTTGGGTTGGGTGATGGCAACCCCATCTTCACTAGGACCTCTGTAGTTAACTTTGATTTTTCCCACTCCGTCTATCCATCCCATGTATGCAGTCAGACATTTGATCTTGGACTTTTACTGACAAAATATCCTTGAATATAACCATTTCTTTTCACTCCCACTGCTACTGCTTTTGTCACTGCCTTAACTAGGGCTTTATCTTTAAGTCCTTTATATACATATATAAATAAAATATACAAATAAATAAAATATAATATTAATTCTGATGATTTTAAAGTCTTTTCTTGATAAAGACTTTTCCTGATAAAGATACACAATATCTTATATAAATATTTTTGTATTATCTGTTCCTTTCTTAGAATTTTAGTCATATGATTCTATCTCTTGGTATGTCTAGAACTTTTTGATTGAATGCTGACTATTTTATTTGGCTTTTTAAATTTTTCTCAGTGGAAATGTTGTTTTGCTTCAAAATATTTTACTCTACCTGGAAGTAGCAAATCTTCAATTTCCAATTTTTTAAATGCTTTCAAATATCAATACTATAGGTGTCACAAAATCTAGAAAAATGACATTTGAAAATTAACTACTGCCAGATGTGTCTCTATAAAACTTTTTCCCCACTCTTGTAGCTATATATTCTTTAACTGCCTCCTCATATGACAGTTTATGTGTTTTAGAAATAGAATTTTAAGAAATAAACTTTGTAGTTTATAGACATAGATTTCTTTTAACATGGTTGATTAGAGTTTGCTTTTAGTTATTAATAGTTTAGAAAAGTTTATTTCAGCGTCACAATTTATTATTGATAATGTCACATTAATTTTCATTGTTAACTTTGAGAAAACCTCTATGGATTACTTCCTCATAAATATTTACTATTATAAATGCATTACTGATTTCAGTACTGCTATAGGATTGTGCATTACAGGAATTCTGATAAAATACTCATTCACACCATTCCATTACACACATTACTGATGGGGTATATTCTTTTATTTATTTATTTATTTTTGACTGTGTTGTGTCTTCGTTGCTGTGCACAGGCTGTCCCTAGTTGCAGCGACTGGGGGATACACTTTGTTGCGGTGTGCAGGCTTCTTATTGCGGTGGTTCCTCTTGTTGCAGAGCACGGGCTCTAGGCACGCAAGCTTCAGTAGTTGTGGCTCGCAGGCTCAGTAGTTGTGGCTCACGGGCTCTAGAGCGCAGGCTCCATAGTTGTGGCACACGGTCTTAGTTACTCCGCGGCATGTGGGATCTTCCCGGACCAGGGCTCGAACCCGTGTCCCCTGTATTGGCAGGTGGCTTCCTAACCACTGTGCCATCAGGGAAGCCCCTGGAGTATATTGGTTTTTGTTTTTGTTTTTTTTTTGCGGTATGCTGGCCTCTCACTGTTGTGACCTCTCCCCGTTGCGGGGCACAGGCTCCGGACATGGAGGATCAGTGGCCATGGCTCACGGGCCTAGCCGCTACGTGGCATTTGGGATCTTCCCGGACCGAGGCACGAACCCGTGTCCCCTGCATCGGCAGGCAGACTCTCAACCACTGCACCACCAGGGAAGCCCTGGAGTATATTCTTGACAGAAGGAAATTTTCCGTTTTGACTAAGCATTGAAGAAAACTGAATCTTTTTTTTTTTTTTTTTTTTTTTTTTTTTTTTTTTTTTTTTTTGCGGTACGCGAGCCTCTCACTGCTGTGGCCTCTCCCGTTGCGGAGCGCAGGCTCAGCGGCCATGGCTCACGGGCCCAGCCGCTCCGCGGCACGTGGGATCCTCCCGGACCGGGGCACGAACCCGTCTGCCCCGCATCGGCAGGCGGACTCTCAACCACTGCGCCACCAGGGAAGCCCAGAAAACTGAATCTTTGACTTATCTTTCACATGCCTGATGATTGAAATAATTTTCCACAGAATAACTTCTGGTTTTATACTTTTCAGTTCTTTTTTTCTTCTTCAAATGCACATGCTTTGAGAGCTGTGACGTGCAAGACATGGCTATATTGTGAGGTGGTTTTTGTCCTTACGCTTCTGTGTCTTGTGCTAGTTAAGTCAGTAGAGTAGTCAGTAAGAGTACTGGAAGTTATTCCTGTAATGGGATATTATATAGTCAATTACATATGGTGGTGTCTGAAAATCACATAATAGCCTCACTTAAAACATCTCCTTAGCCAGATTTCAAAAAAGCCTGTGACCAATCCAATATGATCCAACATAGCGGACTATGATAGAAGGAAAATTGGCAAAGAAATAGACGCTGGTCTTACCTGATGGAAGTTAAAATATCTCACTTTTGACAATTTTGCAAAAACCTATAATTACATGAACTAATTTCTAGGGTTTTTCGTAGGACCTAAAAAGGAACCCATAGAGTTGTGGAACAACAATAGAAGCTACTGTGATGAGAAGCCCCGGCACCACAACAAAGAGTAGCCCCCGCTCACCTCAACTAGAGAAAGCCTGCACGCAGCACTGAAGACCCAATGCAGCCAAAATAAAAATAAATAAATAAAAATAAATAAATTTATCTTTTAAAAAGTAATACTCAGGTTTGAGTCATGAGAAATTTGATGAGGAGAAATTAGCTAATGTTTTCAGAACTTTTAAAATATCAAACTCAGTCTCTAAGATTTTAGCATTATATACAACATCGGTTACTTATTAGTGGTTTGGGAAGGCCAATTTAAAATTTTCTCATCTTACTGTATTGAAATTCATGGCCCTAATGTTTTCCACGTTGACTATATGAGTGATGAAGAAAAGTCAATCATGTATTTCATTTCCAACTGGACAGAAAACAATATTTTAAAAAGTGTTTGGACTACTGACTTTTGATTTCTTGTAAGGCAAATGGATAGGTAATTTTTATTCCCTGATTAGGAGAAAAATGGTGGAAGAGGGCAGGGTTAAGAATTAAGATTTCAAGAGCATGAGAGGTAGATGGCCAACCAGAGTTCCTAAGGTTCGGTGCCTGTAACTGTTGCCACCACTTAAGCCTGCCAAAGCAGTGGTACGGCTGCTGCGCTCGTGTTTGCTACCTCTAGAAACATTCTTGCCAGTAGTGGCGGCAGCGGGACTCAATTACCCCCTTTTTTCACTCTCTCCAGAAGCTCCAGATGGCGTCTTCCGTGGGCAACGTGGCCGACAGCACAGAACCAACGAAACGTATGCTTTCCTTCCAAGGGTTAGCTGAGTTGGCACATCGAGAATATCAGGCAGGAGATTTTGAGACAGCTGAGAGACACTGCATGCAGCTCTGGAGACAAGAGCCAGGCAATACTGGTGTACTTTTATTACTTTCATCTCTACACTTCCAGTGTCGAAGGCTGGACAGATCTGCCCACTTTAGTACTCTGGCAATTAAACAGAACCCTCTTCTGGCAGAAGCCTATTCGAATTTGGGGAATGTGTACAAGGAAAGAGGGCAGTTGCAGGAAGCAACTGAGCATTACCGGCATGCATTGTGTCTCAAACCAGATTTCATCGATGGTTATATTAACCTGGCAGCTGCATTGGTAGCAGCAGGCGACATGGAAGGGGCAGTACAAGCTTACGTCTGTGCTCTTCAGTACAATCCTTATTTGTACTGTGTTCGCAGTGACCTGGGGAACCTGCTCAAAGCCCTGGGTGGCTTAGAAGAAGCCAAGGCATGTTATTTGAAAGCAATTGAGACGCAACCGAACTTTGCAGTAGCTTGGAGTAATCTTGGCTGTGTTTTCAATGCGCAAGGGGAGATTTGGCTTGCAATTCATCACTTTGAAAAGGCTGTCACCCTTGACCCCAATTTTCTAGATGCTTATATCAATTTAGGAAATGTCTTCAATGAGGCACGGATTTTTGACAGAGCTGTGGCAGCTTACCTTCGTGCCCTAAGCTTGAGTCCAAATCATGCAGTGGTACATGGCAACCTGGCTTGTGTATACTATGAGCAAGGCCTGATGGATCTGGCAATAGACACCTACAGGCGAGCTATTGAATTGCAACCACATTTCCCTGATGCTTACTGCAACCTAGGAAACGCTCTCAAAGAGAAGGGCAGTGTTGCTGAAGCAGAAGATTGTTATCATACAGCTCTCTGGCTGTGTCCCACCCATGCAGACTCTCTGAATAACCTAGCCAATATCAAAGGAGAACAGGGAAACAGTGAAGAGGCAGTTCGCTTGTATCGTAAAGCATTAGAGCTCTGCCCATTCTTTGCTGATGCCCACTCAAATTTAGCAAGTGTATTAAAGCAGCAGGGAAAACTGCATGAAGCTCTGATGCATTATAAGGAGGCTATTCGAATCAGTCCTACCTTTGCTGATGCCTACTGTAATATGGGAAACACCCTACGGGAGATGCAGGAAGTTCAGGGAGCCTTGCAGTGTTATACTTGTGCCGTTCAGATCAGCCCTGCATTTGCGGATGCCCACAGCAATCTGGCTTCCATTCACCATGATTCAGGGAATATTCCAGAAGCAATTGCTTCTTATCGCACTGTTCTGAAGCTTCAACCTGACTTTCCTGACGCTTATTGTAATTTGGCTCATTGCCTGCAGGTTGTCTGTGATTGGACAGACTATGATGAGCGAATGAAGAAGTTGGTCAGCATTGTGGCTGACCAGTTGGAGAAGAATAGGTTGCCTTCTGTGCAGCCTCATCATAGTATGCTCTATCCTCTTCCTCATGGCTTCAGGAAGGCTATTGCTGAGAGGCATGGGAACCTCTGCTTGGCTAATATAAGTGTCCTTCATAAACCACCGTATGAACATCCAAAAGACTTGAAGCTCAGTGATGGTCGACTGCGTGTAGGATACGTGAGTTCTGACTTTGGGAATCATCCTACTTCTCATCTTATGCAGTCTATTCCAGGCATGCACAATCCTGATAAATTTGAGATATTCTGTTATGCCCTGAGCCCACATGATGGCACAAACTTCCGAGCGAAGGTGATGGCAGAAGCCAATCATTTCATTGATCTTTCTCAGATTCCATGCAATGGGAAAGCAGCCGATCGCATCCATCAAGATGGTATACACATCCTTGTAAATCTGAATGGTTATACCAGGGGTGCTCGAAATGAACTCTTTGCTCTCAGGCCAGCTCCTATTCAGGCAATGTGGCTGGGGTACCCTGGGACTAGTGGCGCGCTTTTCATGGATTATATCATCACTGATCAGGAAACTTCACCTGCTGAAGTTGCTGAGCAGTATTCTGAGAAACTGGCTTATATGCCCCATACTTTCTTTATTGGTGATCATGCTAATATGTTCCCTCACCTGAAGAAAAAAGCCGTCATCGATTTTAAGTCCAATGGGCACATTTATGACAATCGGATTGTGCTGAATGGCATCGACCTCCAAGCGTTTCTTGATAGTCTATCAGATGTGCAAATAGTCAAGATGAAATGTCCTGATGGAGAAGACAACGCAGACAGCAGTAATACAACTCTTAATATGCCTGTCATTCCTATGAATACTGTTGCAGAAGCAGTTATTGAAATGATTAACAGAGGACAAATTCAGATTACAATTAATGGATTCAGTATTAGCAATGGGCTGGCAACTACCCTGATCAACAATAAGGCTGCCACTGGAGAGGAGGTTCCCCGTACCATTATTGTAACCACACGTTCTCAGTACGGGTTACCAGAAGATGCCATTGTGTACTGTAACTTTAATCAGTTATACAAACTTGACCCATCTACTTTGCAGATGTGGGCAAATATTCTGAAGCGTGTTCCCAATAGTGTACTGTGGCTGTTGTGTTTTCCAGCAGCAGGAGAAGCTAATATTCAACAGTACGCACAAAATATGGGCCTTCCACCGAACCGTATCATTTTTTCCCCTGTTGCTCCTAAAGAGGAACATGTTCGGAGAGGCCAGCTGGCTGATGTCTGCTGGGACACTCCACTCTGTAATGGACATACCACAGGGATGGACGTCCTTTGGGCAGGGACCCCCATGGTGACTGTGCCAGGAGAGACTCTTGCTTCCCGAGTTGCAGCTTCCCAGCTCACTTGTTTAGGCTGTCTCGAGCTGATTGCTAAAAATAGACAAGAATATGAAGAGATAGCTGTGAAACTGGGAACTGATGTAGAATACCTGAAGAAAATTCGTGGCAAAGTCTGGAAGCAGAGAACATCTAGCCCTCTGTTCAACACCAAACAATACACGATGGAACTAGAGCGGCTCTATCTACAGATGTGGGAGCATTATGCAGCTGGCAACAAACCTGATCACATGATTAAGCCTGTTGAAGTCACTGAGTCGGCCTAAATAATGACTGTGTGCCCAGGAGAATTACCCCTGTAGCTGAGCCTCAACCTTCTGGGGGAAAGGGAACTACTTTTTCAATATCATGCTGCAGATGGGTGACACACAATGATAAGAAATAGCACAGCCAGACTTGCTTCCTTCATGATCATGACAGGGAGAGACACAAGAGAATGGAAACTGCTGTTCCACAAGGAGATTCCATCGAATTTTGCCGCAACCAGGTGTCTGGAAGGTCTGGAAGGTAAGTCTGGAAGGTCTGATCTCCCTTGGTCTTCCAGGGGATGGATGGTTAGTGTGGAAGGGAGATAGAGATTGCCCAGCCGTTTTGTGATTATCATGGATGGATTGAGTCTTCTGAATTAATTTTTTTCTTTCTATTTTGGGTATTGGAGCTTTTAAAAATGTTTGGTTTCAGGTATTTTTATTCATGTGAAGTGTATATGATTCTCTTGAGATCAGGTGTTAAGCTGAAATATTCCTTGTTTTAGTTTCTGAACTCTACAGATAAATGGGGACTTTGCTGGTGTAGTCTTTTTCTAGGTTTTATAAACCGCTTGAGCCTGTATCCGTCAATCTAGTGTCTGACATAACGTTTGGAACTCTCAGTGCTTTGTTGGTTTGTAGATGATGGCTTCAATTCTTTTTCTGGTCCGTTTCCTTCTTCCCTTCCCCCCACTTTAAAACTTCTCCTGTAACTTGGCTAACAAAAAACCAAGTCTGATTCAAAGCCTCCCAGAGTGTTTCTCTTAAACAACACATCATCTGGTGCCAAATGAAGATTCTTAGGAGTGCTTATTAATTATGAAGGGCACAGTTGTGGTACTGTCACTGATGATAATAATAATGGATTTTTGGCCTAGAGTTTTTTCCTATTTCACCAGTGTTTTACTGTTGACTGCCCCTCTATGCTGCTTCCAAAAGTGATAGTGTGTGATAAGATGTTTACTTTCATTTCTAAAGTTTGTTTTGTTTTAGGTGAGTCCTGTTCTTCCTTTTTCTTTCAGCAGAAATGAAATTCCAGGTAAGTATAAGTATTCAAATATTTGATCAGTAATTCACAGTTATCTCCAGTACATTAAATAACTTTCATCAAAAAACATGTTACAGGTAAAAAGCTCTGAAGGACCAGCTATGTATATGATAATTATGTTTCAGGCCTTCTAGGGTATTATATATAATAACTTGTCTTCTGGTCGTGGTCTTTTGGTATTGAAAACCATAGGAATGAAATTATTGTATTTCAACAAAGGATCGAGGGCTTGAGGCTTAAACAAGCCAACATATGTGTGGGAAGCAGTCAGCGTTGAGAGCACCTTCGGACATGCCAGGCATGCCGCTGCTGCTCGAAGGGACTGCTGCTCGAAGGGAACTACTTGTTCCCCTCCTTGTTCCATTCCATGGGAGATAAATCACCAGGGCCCAGAAATCAGAAAGAAAGTAAAATGAGACAAGCAAAGCTGTCTCCCCCCTGCACATGCAGGTTATTTTGGATGATTCTGGGTTTATGGGTTTTCTCCCAGGGAAGTTAACCTTGAGCCGAGACAGTCATTAGATAATGTAAACCACCGTCTGGCAACCTTCCCTTTTCTAGTCTATATAATCTTCACCTGTAGCATAATAAAACTTACCTTGCAACCATCAGTTGTCTTGGTCCTTCTGACCCCATTCGTCGGTGCTACTTCAGTTCCTTACCCCGTCCCTTCTGACCCTGGGCGGTGAAATCCTCTTTCTGAGGCTGGTCCATGGCAAGTGGCGCCCGAACAGGGACCTGAAGCGTGAAGGCAATTAAAAGGAAAAGAAAGTGCAGGTAAGAGAACCCTTATGCAAAATATGTGTGGCCACGAGTAAAAGTGAAACTAATAGAGGCATAAGGCAACAGTCAGAAGTAAAATAAGATGGGGCAAAAGGGCTCAAGGGAGCGTGAATTATTTGCTCAGGTTTTACTTTTGATGCTTATAGCTCGGGGTAATAAAGTTTCTACCTCACAGTTGACTGAATTTTGGCAGCATATCCATGATGTATCTCCCTGGTTTCCTGATGGCGGCTCTGTGACATAGAAATCTGGCAGAAAGTTGGAGAAGGTTTAAAAAATTATTATGAGTCTCGAGGGCCTACTCATACTGCTGTTGTTACATTTAGTTTGTGGAATCTGATAAACATATGTTTAGGTTCTTCTCATGATAGTGTTGATTTGAATGTAAAGTCAGAAAAACATAAGCCTCTGACAGAAGACAAGACTGTATTATCAGCTACTGTGTCGCCACTTCCTAAACCGAAAGAGCTAATTAATTTAAATATTTCAGATGAAGAGGAACACTTTGACTTAACCGATGAGGCTTTTAAACATAAAAGAGAGAGAAAAAAAAAAACATAAAAGAGAGAATCATCCTGAGGATGATTTTCTAATGGCTATGATAGATAAGACAGTGAAAAAGCTGCACATTAGTAAGGACTGTCTTCCTCAAAAATCTACATCTGTAAAAATGCTCAGTCTCTTGCAACGTGCTGTATAAGCAGCAATAAAACGAGGAGAAGATCCAATTTTCTGTTGTCCTGTCATAGAAAGACCTGATCCTAATCATCCTCAACAGGCTATTAGGGAGCATCAGGCTCTTCCTTTTAAAGTTTTGAAAGATTTAAAATCTGCTTGTGCTCAATATGGGCCCACTGCTCCTTTTACTACTGCTATGGTTGACACTATTGCAGGAGAAGCTCTTTCCCCCGCTGATTGGAAGTCTATTGCACGAGCTTGTTTAAATGGTGGAGATTATTTAATATGGAAGTTTGATTTTTATGAACGGGCTGCTGAACAAGCAGAAAAGAATGCTACCCATGATATTCCAGTGGATTATCATATGCTGATTGGGGAAGGACCATATATTTCTTTACAAGATCAATAAACTTATACCTTTGTTGCTTATCCTCAAATAAATCATTTGGCATTACAAGCCTGGAGGAAATTACCTTCTACACACAAAACTGAGGATCTTTCAAAAATGAGACGGGGACCTGATGAACCATATGCTGATTTTGTAGATAGATTGTTAGAGGCGGTGGGGAGACTCATTGTGGATGGACTCACTGGTACAATTGTAGTTAAGCAACTTGCTTTTGAAAACGCTAATAATGCATGTCAGGCTGCGATTCGACCTTGGAGAAAACGGGGAACACTGGAGGATTATATTCGCCTTTGTGCAGACATTGGGCCTGCTTATATACAGGGTGCTGCTATGGCTGCAGCATTAACTAAAGTGGGGTTTAAAAACAATCAAAAGGGAACAAAGACTAGTTTTCAATGCGGAAAGGCAGGTCATTTTGCTGGAGAATGTGGATCTTTTCATTGTAACCCTGCTCCTTCCTTCCCTACTCAAAAACCTCCAGATGGTCCGAAAATCCCTGGTTTATGCCCTAAATGCAATAGAGGAAAACGTTGGGCACGAAATTGTCACTCAGTGGCCCACAGGGCTGGGACACCACTGTCGGGAAACTCCTCCCGGGGCCTTCCCCGGCCCCAACAAATAATAGGGGCAACGTCTGTGTATCCTCCTCAAACTATCAATCAGACATTAACCAAAACCAAAAACATACAATATCTTCGCTCTCCAGAGCAACAGCAGGAAGCACAGGACTGGACCTCAGTACCTCCGCCCGATATGTATTAACTCCTGCAATGGGTCCTCAGGCCCTCTCTGTGGGCATCTATGGACCTTTACCCAAGGGTTTGATTGGACTATTATTGGGAAGAAGTAGTGTCGCCATGAAGGGTTTAACTATTATGCCAGGACTCATAGACTCTGAGTACGAAGGAGAAATAAAAATCATGGCACAAACTATTAAAAATATAATAACGATTTCTCCTGGTGATAAAATTGCACAATTGCTACTTTTGCCCTTTGTACCTCATGGACAAATTTTACAACATCAAAAGAGAGAAACAAAGGCTTTTGGATCATCTAGTGCTGTCTACTGGATTCAGAAGATAGGGAAAGAACGTCCAGAAATGAAATGAACCATGAATGGAAAGGTTTTTTCAGGTTTGTTAGACACTGGAGCTGATGTCTCTGTTATGACGCAGATGCACTGGCCTAAACATTGGCCCGTTAGTCCTATTATTACAGAACTTCAAGGAATAGGACAGAGTTCTTCTCCTATGCAAAGTAGTCAGTTATTATTATGGCAAGATAGTGAGGGCCATTCAGGATACTTCCAGCCTTATGTTTTGCCTGGGCTGCCTTTAAACCTCTTGGGCCAAGATATATTAAAAGAAATGGGAGTATTACTTTATAGTCCAAATTCTCAAGTCTCTAATATGGTGTTGGATCAAGGATTTCTTCCCACAAAAGGGCTGGGAACAAATCAAAAAGGAACTGTCTATCCTATTGATGTGAAAATAAAAAGTGATAGACAAGGTTTGGGTTTTTCTTAGGGGCCTTGGATTCTCCTCCACTCACTGCTGATCCAATTAATTGGCTGAGTGATGACCCTGTATGGGTGGACCAATGGCCCCTCACAAAGGAGAAATTAGAAGCTACAGAATAATTGGTACTGGAACAATTAGGGCATTTAGAAATTTCCAGTAGTCCTTGGAATACTCCTATTTTTATTATCAAGAAAAAGTCTGGAAAATAGAGGTTATTACAGGGTCTAAGAGCTGTTAATAAAACTATGCTAATAATGGGAGCTCTTCAACTAGGCCTACTCTCTCCAACAGCCATACCACACAATTATCATCTTTTAGTTATAGATTTAAAGATTGTTTTTTCACTATTCCTTTGTTTCCTGAAGATAGAAAACATTTTGCTTTTAGCTTGCCTTCCTTAAATTTTAAGGAACCCATGAGGAGATTTCAATGGAAAGTATTGCCTCAGGGCATGGCAAATAGTCCTACATTATGCCAAATATATGTGGCTCAGGCCTTAACTCCTGTGAGAAAAAGGTTTCCAACGTTATATCTCATACATTATATGGATGATATACTTTTAGCCACTGATAATATTTCTTGATTAGAGACTGCTTCTCAATTTTTACAACAATCCTTACAATCATTTGGCTTGGTCATTGCCTCAGAAAAAATTCAAAGACAATCTCCATTTTTCTATTTGGGAAAATATATTGATAACTCTACCATTAGGCCTCAAAAACTGCAAATTCGAGTTGATAATTTAAAAACATTAAATGATTTTCAAAAATTACTTGGAGATATTAATTGGCTAAGGCCTTCCTTAGAACTTACTACTGCTCAGTTAGAGCCTTTATTTGACATTCTTAAAGGTGACTCAGATCCTTCTACTTCATGATCTATGACTCCAGAGGATTTCAAGCTTTACAAATAGTTAATAGAGCTATCAGCTCTGCACAATTAACTCGAATACATACTCACCTGCCAATGTCTTTAGTTGTTTGTCCAACACCGCATGTGCCTACTGCCATCTTATGGCAAACTGTTGGAATTATTGAATGGATTCATATGAAAACTCCATCCTCTAAAGTTATTAACCCTTATTATGAACTTATTATTAAGTTAATAATGCAAGGTAGAACTAGATGCTTACCATTTATAGGTATAGAACCTTCTCAAATTATTATCCCTTATTCAGTTAGTCAACAAAATTGGCTTTTTCAACATAGTAATGAATGGGGTCTTGTTCTTGCAGGATTTTCAGGTACCTTGGAATGCCATTAGCCTGCTGATAAATTGATCCAATTCAGCAAACTTAACTCTTATATCTTTCCTTCTATAATTAGGCAACAGCCTATTCCTCATGTACCTTTGGTTTTTACAGACGGTTCTTCTTCAGGAGTGGCTACTGTAATCATTGACGACGGAACAAAACTCATTAAACAAACTTCCTTGACTTCAGCTCACCGTGTTGAACTGTATGCTGTCATTATGGCTTTTAAACATTTGCCTTCTATATCTTTTAATTTGTTTTCTGATAGTAAATATCTTATTAGCTTATTATTTCTTCTGGAGACTGCAACCAGAGGATATACTAATGACCCTGAATTATCATCCTCTTTTCGTTTGCTTCAACAGCTTATTCGTTCCCACGATGGTCCTGTTGCAGCTCTGCATATCCGTGCTCATTCTAACTTGTCTGGTCCATTGTCTAAAATGAATGCGACTGCAGATGTTTTAACTCGATCTAAACGTGATCTTTATCCTGTGCATTTTCCTCCCAAAAATAAAGTTAAAGTTACTCTTCCTCCTCAATCTCTTTTCCCTAAAGCAGGACATATCCCAATTTACCGTCCTCCTCCTTTCCGTTCGTCATGCTGTCAAGAATGGCTAAGGTATTGCATTCATTATCTTCATACTGTTGATACCCATGGTCCATGTCCTGGACACCCTCATATTATGGTAAGTTATGATCAAACTAATTCACGAGCAGCACAACAACCGCATGCTTTACACCATCAGTCGGCGGCTACATTACGCAGACAATTTTCCCTTACTCGTGAAGCCGCCCGACAAATTGTTAAGCAATGCCCACAGTGCTTACCTCACCTTCCCGTTCCACATTCTGGTGTTAATCCTCGTGGATTATTACCTAGTCATTTATGGCAAATGGATGTTACTCATATCCCGTCTTTTGGGAAATTACAGTTTGTTCATGTCACTATTGATACTTATTCTGGTTTCCTCTGTGCTACAGCACAGACCCGAGAAGCTACTAAACATGTTATCACACATTTATTACATTGTTTTGCTTTCACGAACCTTCCCAAAATTATTAAAACAGATAATGGGCCCACTTACACTAGTGTTGCTTTTGCAACATTTTGTAATTCATTACAAATTACCAATATTACAGGCATTCCATATAACCCTCAAGGACAAGGTATTATACAATGTGCAAATAGATCTTTAAAGCTAACTATTGAAAAACTAAAAATGGGGCAATTATATAGAACAACACTACATAACCTTATAAATCATGCTCTGTGTATTTTAAATTTTCTCACTGTTGACAGGGGAAAGGTTGGTGGCTGAGCCAAGATTGGCCTTTCAATCTCTGGAGGTCCTCGGGAAAGATCCGCTAACCAGCACTTGGCATGGTCCTGATCCTGTGTTGATTTGGGGACGTGGTCACGTGTGTATATTTCCCAGATCAGCTCCTGGACCTCTCTGGCTTCCTGAGCGCTTGCTTAGTCAAGCAAATAGATGGCTCGCCACAGCTCACAACTAGTTCAGAAGATGAAGCAGCTCTGCATCTCTCCCGAAAATTTGACAGTGTTGATTCAGAAAAAGAAGAAGAAGAGGAGACCACTTGCCAGGATGACTCAAAGGAGTGATGTTCCAACTTGGGGACAAATTAAACAATTGGTTTCACGAGCTCAAGAGTTAGTGAAACAACAGAATAATCCTGTTACACCTGTGACTTTATTTTTGGCTATGTTGGCAACCATTTCATGTGTTCCCTCTGTTAATGCAGCAACTTACTGGGCCTATGTACCTGATCCTCCACTATTAAAACCCATATCTTGGTCTGAAGCAGAGTTTCCTGTATTTTACAATGATACTGTTTATGGGCCTCTTATTGGGAATATAAAACAAATCAATATGTCTGTAAATTATACTAACTGGTTTAGTACTTATCCTGTCCGTCTTAGCCCATTGAATCTGGAAACTGGATGTGTAAAGGCTATTAGTTATGAGCATACAGATGTTTATGAGGGAACGGATCAATCAATTAGTTTGTCAGGCTCTCCAGGCATCCTTCGTTTTACAGGAACCAACATTACTCTTACATGCCCGGCTACCAGCCGACGAGAGGATCTTAAGGATACCATCATTTGCTATAAAAATGGGCAACCTATTAATATTAGAGGTCGAATCTCATATGCCTCACCACTTAGGGATTCCGCTATTACTATAGCCAAGGTTACAGGTGAAGATTCAGGAAATTATTTGTGTATGAAGCGTTTACTTGGAGGACAAGGGATACTTATGGCTGGACATATGGTTACTATTCTTAAGAGAAAATCAAAAAATCAATTTCCTCCTTTTGTGACCATTAACTTTCCTGGATCCAATTTTGAACGTTGCAATGCATCTTGGAATAATAACCAAATATGGTGTAGTATAGATTATACCAAGGGGTAAATTCTTATCTCTTCTATTCCCGTCATAGATAGGTTTATCGCATTTCAAAAGAACTGGGATATATGGAAACTAGCTCTAACTTATTCCAACACACCTGTTATAACTTGTGTTGCTCCTCCATATACACTTTTGATTGGTTCTATTAACATTGGTAATTCTTCCAAAGGAGGATATAATATTAGCTGTGTTCATTGTATTTTTACAGTTGTATGTTCCCTTCTGCAGGAACACAATCTGTGCTTATACTAAAGCAACCCATATATGTTATGGTGCCTGTACATCTGAGAGAACCTTGGTATGAAGATACTGGAGTACAGGCATGGGTGGAACTCTCTAAAGCCTTGCAGAGAAGGAGACGCTTTATTGGGTGGCTAATAGTAAGTTGACTTGCCTTGGCTGCTCTGTCTGCTACCGCGGCTACTGCCTGTCTTGCTCTTTCACAGAGTATTAATCATGCTCACTTTGCTAATCAGTTATCTCAAAATACCAGTCTTGCTTTATCTTTACAAAGTCACATAGATTTACAGATGAATAACAAGTTAGATGAATTTAAAAACGCAATTTGGGGGATTGGAGATCAGATGGCAGCATTAAAATTGAGGATGCGTTTAGCTTGTCATGAAAAGTATACATGGATTTGTGTTACTCCTTACAAGTACAATGACTGTATTTGGGAATGGGAAAAAGTAAAAATGCATCTGCTGAGTGTTTGGTCAGATAATAATATTAGTCTTGATCTTAACAAATTAAATGCTGAAATTCAGGATATACAAAATGCACATCTTGATGATATTTCGCAAGAAGATGTAATTAAAATTTTACTGGACCATTTAAAGTGGTTAAACCCTCAGTCGTGGATTACTGGAGGGTTGTCAGGATTTATTACCCTGGCCATAATTTGCCTATTATTGATAATAATCTTCTCATGTCTGTTTCGTATCCTCATGCAACAATATACTACTCTCGGCACTACGCTTCATGGAATTATTTTGCAGCAAAAATTAAAAAATAAAAAAGGGGGAACTGAGGGAAACAGTCAGCCTTGAGATCAGGCTACGGACATGCCAGGCATGCCGCCGCTGCTCGAAGGGACTGTCCCTACTTGTTCCCCTCCTTGTTCCATTCCATGGGAGATAAATCACCAGGGCCCAGAAATCAGAAAGAATGTAAAATGAGACAAGCAAAGCTGTCTCCCCCCTGCACATGCAGGTTATTTTGGATGATTCTGGGCTTATGGGTTTTCTCCCAGGGAAGTTAACCTTGAGCCGAGACAGTCTATAGATAATGTAAACCACCATCTGGCAACCTTCCATTTGTAGTCTATATAATCTGCAACCGTAGCATAATAAAACTTGCCTTGCAACCATCAGTTGTCTTGGTCCTTCTGACCCCATTCGTCGGTGCTACTTCAGTTCCTTACCCCTTCCCTTCTGACCCTGGGCGGTGAAATCCTCTTTCTCCGGCTGGTCTGCGGCACATATGAATATATGTTTTTGTCTTGCTGTACTGCACATATGCTGTCTAGTAACGGATATTTTGTCTGCTAGTAGTGTTGGTGATTATGTCTTTCCAAAGCGCTGAGGCAGTGCACCTATTCTGTAGTTGCAGCTGATGCCTGAATGTATCCTAGCTGACAAATTATTGATTAATAAGAACTTGAATTTCTAAAGATTAGTACTGTTAACCAAAATCTGAGCAAGGAGTCTCAAATGTAATTCTTAGCCAGAATTACATATTAATGAACCATTTAACAGTGTAAATCAAGGAACATCAGTGTAGGGATTTCTTTTCATTTATTTTTTACCTGTTTGAAATATCAGTTAAAGGTTGGCAGCTTGGTTGCAGACGAACGGTCGTTTGAAGTTCACCAAACTACTTAATGTGGAATAGGATAACAGACTTCCAATGCCCTCAAGGCTGTGACCTTGCAGCCATTTTACACAGCACATCATCATCCTATAGGGATGAACCTTTCCCTGGCCCAAAAAGTAGCCGCTCTGTTGAAGCTTTGCTTATTGTAACAGGCTTTTGTTTCCAGGTTACATGTCTGTGGAAGACTAAATTCTGAATAGAGATATAGATATTACTGGAAACTAATTGCTTGTCTATTATACTCTGCTTTATCAAAAAAGTAAAACATTTAAATTGTGCTACAAAAATTCAGATGTTGTCTTGCAATCTTTAAACAATAAATGAATGATTTGCCCTTAAAAAAAAGAATTAAGCGGTTAAGCTGTTGGTCCCACATCAGACAAACCATCCTTATACCTCCTGTCTATATTGTTAACAGAGACTGTTATTTTATGAATCCTTATGATCCCGTGATTCTTTCTTTCACGTTTCAGGGCACAGCAGGTGAGAGAATGGATTTGTTATACTGGGTGGGTTTATCCTTCTTTTATGCGTTCATTCAATTTTATGTTCATTTACTTACTATACACATATGGCAATAGAAGCTGCTAAAGCAATCATTGCTATTCTGCAAAACAACAAGGCACAGAAGCAGATGTCTTATTTCCGAGATTTCTCCCCCCAGGATTATTGTGATTAAAGCTACTTTGCCGCAATTTCCTGGAGAGGACAAGGGGCTACTCGCTGGAGGCTTTTTAATGACTTGGAGAAAGGCTCAAATATGCCCCCATTATGGTAATCCACCCCAGGGGCAAACCACACAAGAATATTATGAATTTATTTTATTTTTCTATCCTTGCAAGGGTAATACTCAGCTCATTAGAATATGAAAACTATACTGTCAAATTTCAGAATTACATGGATGAAGAAAATCACCAAAGTGGCATCATATCATGTGTGTTATAGTTGTATTGACTATATTGACTATATTAACTATGTTGTGTTAACAATGTATTGTATAACTCTATATTGAAAAGGCAAAATGCTGTACCTTATTTCAGAGAAAATAATTATGTTGGCAAACCCCAAATTGTACATTGTAGACGGGTCCTAGGAAAAGAAGATTTAATTCATAGTGGACAAGAGGTTAGCTTCTGTTTTCAGCCATGTGCTATTTCAAGAATTAAACATCATGAATAATACAGGATATAAGAGGAATAGTCTAAAGACGGAAAAGCACATTTTGATTAGGAAAGAGAATTTAAGGCTTAAGTCTTTTTTTTTTTTTTTAAGGAAAACTGCCTTATTACTATGAGATAAGAAAATTGTTTCCTTCTTTTCTTCCTTGCTTTCTTCTTCTTCTTCTTTTCTTTAACCTTTTTTACTTTGGATATTTGGATATTTGGATATTTGACCTCTAAGCTGAGATGACTGGAAATGCCTCCTCTGGGCACTAAATGCTGACATCTCCTGATAAGAGGGAAGCTGCAAAGTAGAAGAATTGAAGGTCAGTATGTTGATATTGGTCTCCAGCACATTGATGTACATTTGTGTATTGGGGAAGGGGAGTGAAGCTTGAGAGTGGGCCAGTGGGGAGGGGTAAATATTTTGTGATGCTGTCTACCTATGGGCTTATAAAGTTTACAGCTGCATTAGGAGGACAAGCATTACCATTTGCATGAAAAGTAGGGCAGACGTCAGTTGCAAAAGCTTCTAGCCATACACATAGGGAAATACATAAATGATACACCTTATTGCATTCACCCATTCACCCTCCCCTGTTCACGCTAATTGGAAATTTCTATCCATTTCAGAGAAGTAACACAACTATCAATCATTTTCCCTGGCAGGAATCTTCCAGGAGGAAGAAAATGGAACACACCTAGCAGCAGAGGTCACGCACTAGCCCATGTGTCTTAGATTTAATATCTGATCACTAGCTGGATTGAAGCCAAGAGGTGGTTCACAAAGTTGCTGCATATTAGAATCACCTGGGGAACTCTGAGACCTCCCCGTGCCCAGGCTCCTCCCTAGACCTACTGAATCACAATCTCTGGGGCTGGGACCCTGACACCAAAGTTTCTCTTAAAAGCTCTTTAGGGGAAGGGATATGGGAACAGATGTATATGTATAACTGATTCAGTTTGTTATAAAGCAGAAACTAATTTTAAAAAATATTTAATACTAAAAAAAAAAAAAAAGCTCTTTAGGTAATTCATACGAGCAGCAAAGCTTGAGAACCAGCCCAATAGCGGGAACAAACGTATTTCACACAGATAAAGTGGGGCAATTCATATGTTAAAAGAACGTGAATATATATATATATATATATTTCTTTTTTTCTCTTTATTCTGTTTGTGTTTCAAATAGGCTTTTTTTTTCCTTCTGCAAAAAGCGTTATTGTTTCCATTTGGTCCAAGGCTTGGGAGAGGGCTCCAGGGCGGTTACAAAGCTGCCTAGTGGCTGCAGAGCTGGGCTTCAGGCAGAAGCTCTGACGCCAGAGGGGCTCGTCAGAGGCCGCTGGACGTCAGAGACTCCTGTTTGTGCTCGAGCGTGAGCCTTTCGAAAAGATACTTGCCCAGCACAGCCTGCGGACCAGCCAGCCTGCGGAGGTTGGTCAGGTGGTTGCCCATCTTCTTGATGAGTTTCAGCTGCTCCTCCAGGAAGCGGCTCTCCAGGAAGTCACAGAGGTGGGAGTCTGCGCGGGCAGGACCCAGGGCGCGCAGATCCGATAGTGCCTGGTTCAGGTTCTTCTCCCTAAGAATGGCGGCTTGCACAGTGTCCTGGGTTTTACCCCACTCATCTTGAGAAGGCTTCCGCGCATCCTGGGAGAGGGCGCGGCCGCAGCACTTGTTTTGCATTTTCAAGAGTCGCTGGGCGCCCTCACACTTCTCTTCAGCCAGTTGGCGAAAAATGCGGCCCCCATTGTCCAGAGCCCCACTGTTGCTGTGGAAATAGAAGCTTAGAGAGAGGTAAGTGTCCACAGATGCATGTTGAACAGGCGGTGGATGGCGGCCTCCGCCTCGATGGAATAATTCTGACGAACGTGGGAACTCGTGGTTGATCAGTGATAAGGAGCTAAGCTCCAAAAACGGTGTTGGCCTGTCCTGGAGGCTGAGGATAGCTGAGTGGCTGATTCCAAAGGTTGCGACAGGAGGAAATGTTGGAGGGTGGTCGGGGGCTGGAGCAAGGAGCGTCCCTGGGTCTGTTCATTCCAAACACTGTGGAAGCAAAAGACAGATCTGCAGGACTGCCGAGTGCACTGCCTCAAATAGGCTTTGATATAAATGAACAAGAAGTCCAAGCAAGGACAAAACTTACCCTTCCCCCCACCAAAATAGCTGGTGATACTAGAATCTAGATCTGGGAAGGGATTCTTCCATTACTTTAACATTCCAAGCCACTAGAGCAGTGGTTCTCAAAGTATGGTCACCTTGTAAGCAAGCAGTACCCTATGGGGCCTTCCTAGGACAGACCCATCCCCCATAGCCTCTGCTGTAGTTCCTCTCTGAAGTCCTCAGATAACAGTATCTCAGGCATATTTCTTGAGTTTTCAGATGCTAAAAACCACCACCCAATGGAAGAAATTAACTCTTTGATGATGATGAGCACACAGCCCCCAGACCTTCTGGCACCTAAGGATGGATAATGTTATCTGCCCTGTGGCCTCAACATCAGCCAGTCAGATGATTGTGCACGAGCTGATCACATTCCCTGGGACGTCCCTCCCTCACGTGGCCTTTAAAAATGCTTTGCTGAAATCCTTTGGAGATTTCAGGGTTTTTGGAACACGGGCCACCCCTCTCCTTGCTCGATCCTGCAATAAACCTTTCTCTGCTCCAGACTGCAACCTTTCGGTTTGTTTGGCCTCACTGTGCTTCAGACACACGAACGTGCATTCGGTAACAACCTGACCAGCTTTACCAGCGTCCCCTGATAATGTGTCAGATAGTCAAGTTTTAGGGCCCTGTCCCAGCCCTATGGAATCAGCAACTCTAGTGGGGCTCAGTGATCTCTGTTATAACTGGCCCTCCAGATGATTTTTATTCACCTTAAAGTTTGAAAATATCTGCATTGGCAGCTGCCAAAGCGTCCACCAGCAGGTGAAGGGGAGAGACGCCTGGAAAAGATAGGGAGTAGCCAAGGCAAGTACAGCAGCATTTGCCGTGGTAGTAATGGAGAATGCCTTTTCTCCACTGGTTGGCACAGACTAGTATCTGGGGGCAGTGGCAGGGTTATTTAGGATGCTTTATATTTCATTGTAGAGTGACCTCTGTCCTGGTTTGCCAGGGACTTCCCCTGTGTGAGCACTTAAAATCTCATCCTGGCAAACCCCTTAGCCCTGGATTTGAAGAACTTAGGAAATAACATGAAATTTAGGGGAAACATGATCTAGGTTTTGGGCAAGTCACAAGTGCTAATTAAAGCTAAGCAAGTATGGACAACATCTAGCCTTCTTTACCCCTTTGCAGGAAGGTAAATCTGATTGGGTGAAAGAACTTATTGTTAAGAAATCTTTGTAGAAACATCCCCTTCTGCTTAGTCCGCTTGTTCTCACTTCTGGCTAGACAATGGCATGGTCTGAGGAGATTTAAAATGATTTTATTGGTTTAGGATGACCAACTGTCGATGTGAGGGTTTTTAAAAAGTGCTTCAGATGATTCTAATGTGCAGCCAAATTTAGG
This sequence comes from Hyperoodon ampullatus, assembly GCF_949752795.1. Classification (NCBI taxonomy): domain Eukaryota; kingdom Metazoa; phylum Chordata; class Mammalia; order Artiodactyla; family Ziphiidae; genus Hyperoodon; species Hyperoodon ampullatus. The sequence continues at coordinate 79,789,588 of NC_136920.1, forward strand.
TGCCACTGCTTAAGCTTTTGAACCGCTGCTACATATTTTCACCTCATCTTCCTATGAGAATATCCAACTGTAGTTGGTTTGTTTTTTTTTCTTTTTCTTTTTTTAACTGTCTTATTATAAGATTTACTGTCTTAAATAAGATTGAATGTACAGAAAATCCTGCTAGTCCATCTGGTATAGCTGGATCCTTAGAATAATATCGTTAAGATATATACCATTTAAGTATTGTGATTGGCCTTTTAAAAATTAACATATGCATTGAATTAGTACCATCTGTTTTGAAGCTGTCATGTTGGGTAGCTCTACCTCTAATCTGCTGCCATTGCTAAATATCTGGACACCTCTTATTAGGAATTGCTTTTAAACATCTTTCGGGGTTAAAACCAAGATTGCTGTATTATTTGTACTGGGACCACAAAAACCTCACAAAGATCCCCCGCTGTACTTTCTACCCCCATCTCTAACCCTTGGCAACTTCTAATCTGTTCTCCATCTCCACAGTTTTGTTATTTTAAGGATAATATGTAAATATCATCATGAATTACTTAATCTTCGGAGATTGGCCTTTTAAAATTTTTCCCTCGGCATCATTCCCTTGAAGTTCATTTCAATTTTTGCATATATTAATAATTTGTTCCTTTTTGTTGCTCGGTAGTATTCTATCATAAGATTTTATCACAATTTGTTTCAACATTCATCCATTGAAAGACATTTGGGTAGTGGCCAGTTTGGGGCTGTTATAAATAAAACTGCTATGAACATTTATGTGTAAGTTTCTGTGGGAACTTAATTTTTTGTTTCTTTTGGATAAATGCTCAAGAGTACAATTACTGTGTTGTAGGGTGAATCTACTTTTAGGATTAAAAGAGACTGTCAAGCTGTTTCTCAGAGTGGCTAAACCATTTTCTTTTCCCACCAGTGATGTGATATCATTTTTCTATGTACTCACCAGCATTTGATGTTGTCACTATACTTTAATTTTAGTTATTCTCTGATATCTCATTATGGTCTTAATTTGCATTTCCCTAATGGCTAATGATGTTGAGCATCTTTTCATGTGCTTCTTTGCCATGTGTATATTCTCTTCCATGAAACGTCTGTTCCTGTCTTCTGCCTATTTTCTAGTTGGGTTTTTTTAAGTTGTTTGGAGAGTTCTTTGTATATTATAGATACAAGTCATTTGTCTCATGTGGGATTTTCAAATATGTTTTCCCACTGTGTAATTTGAGTTTTCATCCACTTAAAATGATCTTCTATGAAGCATTTTTAACTCATTTTGATGAGATCCAATTTATCAATTTTTGCTTTTATTGATCATACTTTCGGTGTCAAGTCTAAGAATTATTCACGTAGTTCTAGATGCCAAAGATTTTCTCCTATTTTTTTTTCTAAAAATGTCCTGCTTTTACATTGAAGATTATGATCCACTTTGATTTAATTTTTTGTGTAAGGTGTGGAGGTTCAGGTTAAGGTTCATTTTTTGTTTGTTTGTTTTTGTCGAGGGATGTCCAACTGTTTCAGTACCATTTTTTGAAAAGTCTATTCTTCCTTGATAGCTTTCACACTGCTGTCAAAAACAAGTTAAATGTATTTATGTCAGTCTGTTTCTGGGTTCTCTATTCCATTCCATTGATCTGTGTATCTACCCTCCATCATTACTGCAAAATCTTGAAATTGGGTAGATGAATTCCTCCCATTTTAATCTTCCTTTACAAATTGTTTTAGCTATTCTTCAGCCTCTTCTTACCATATAAATCTTAGAATAAGCTTGTCTATATCCACAAAAACCTTGAGGGCATTTTAAGAGTAACTCTGTTAAGCCTCTTAACTTGGGGAGAATTGACATCTTTATTATGTTGTGTTTTCTAATCCATGAACAAGGTATGTCTCACCATTTGTTTGGGACTTTTAAATTTTTCTTCATCAGCATTTTGTAATTTTCAGTATAGAGGACCTATAAATGTCTTATTGGGCTTATATTTAAGTATTTATTTAGGTCAGTTGTAAATGGCATCACATATTTTTATTTAAGCTTCTACACATTTGTTATTAATATATAATTTGATAAAACTGTGTTGATTTGTACTCTAAAACATTTACAAACTCATATTATTTCTCAAGTTTTTTGTGGATTCCTTGGTATTTTCTCCATTTAGATTATCATCTCCTCTTCAGATACCGTTTTACTTTTCCTTATTTAATATAATAGTATATATTACTATTCAACATTCAGTAGGATATATTCCTTCCTATTCAACGTAGTAGGAATAATCCTTTTATCTTTTAAATAAATGTTTTAAAAATTTAACTTTTAAATTTATGTATTTATTTATTTTTGCTTTATTTTCTTACTAGAACCTCCATTAATATATTTAATAAAAGTGGTGAGGGCAGATATCGGTGCCTTGTTTCTGATCTTACAGAGAAAGCATTCAGTCTTTCACAGTTAAATATAATGTCGGTATAGGTTGTTTGTAGATCCTCTTGATGAGTTTCAGTATGTTCCTTTTCTATTCCTAGTTTGCTTGGGGGTTTTTTTCTTCTTTTTTTAAATTTTTTAATTTTATTATTATTTTTTACAACTTTATTGGAGTATAATTGCTTCACAATGGTGTGTTAGTTTCTGTTTTATAACAAAGTGAATCAGTTATACATATACGTATGTTCCCATATCTCTTCCCTCTTGCGTCTCCCCCCCTCCCACCCTCCCTATCCCACCCCTCCAGGCAGTCACAAAACACTGATCTGATCTCCCTGTGCTATGCGGCTGCTTCCCACTAGCTATCTACCTTACGTTTGGTAGTGTATATATGTCCATGCCTCTCTCTCGCTTTGTCACAGCTTACCCTTTCCCCTCCCCATATTCTCAAGTCCATTCTCAAGTAGGTCTGTGTCTTTCTTCCTGTTTTACCCCTAGGTTCTTCATGACATATTTTTTCTTAGATTCCATATATATGTGTTAACATACGGTATTTGTCTTTCTCTTTCTGACTTACTTCACTCTGTATGACAGACTCTAGGTCTATCCACCTCATTACAAATAGCTCAATTTTGTTTCTTTTTATGGCTGAGTAATATGTCATTGTATATATGTGCCAAATCATGAATGGGATTGGATTTTGTCAAATGCTTTCTCTGCATTAATGGATAGGATCACATGACTTTTCCCCCTTAATCTATTGGATATGGTAGATTACACTGTTTGATTTTCAAATATTTAACCTACTCTCCATAACTGGAATAAATACCTCTTGGTCATGATATATTATTCTTTTTATATATTTCTGGATTTAATTTGCTAATATCTGGCTGAAGATTTTTACAGGCAATTTCATAAAACATATTGGTCTATAGTCTTCTTCTTTTTATACTGTTCCTGTCTGGTTTTGGTATCAAGGTAATGCTGGCTTCATAAGATTAATTAGGAACGGTTCCCTCTACTTCTATTTCTTATCAAATCATGTAAAATTTGTTTTAATTCTTTAAGTCTTGGGTAAAAGTGAAACATCTAAGCCTGAATATTTCTTTTGGGAGTTTTAATATGAAAAATCAGTGTTTCTAATGGTTACAGGAAAATTGAGATTATCTATTTCATCTTGGCTGAGTTTTAGTAGTTTTGGGTGTAGAAGAATTGGCCCATTTCATCTACATTTTTGAATTTAGAGTGTAGACTTGTTCATAATAACTTGTCCCTTATTAACCTGCAGGATATGTCATGGTATCCCTGGTTGTATATCTGATATCTGTGATTTGTGCCACCTCTGTTTTTACCTTTATCAGTCTTGCTAGATCTTTATTGATTAAATTGTTTATTTCCAAGAACCAGCCTTTTGTTTCATTGATTTTCCCCCCCATTTTCCTGTTTTCAGTTTCATGGATTTCTGTTTCATCTTTATTATTTCCTTCTTTCTGCCTGTTTAGTGTTTTTTCCTCTTCCTTTTTTACTATTGTAATATAGAAAATGAGATTATTGCTTTGAAATATTTTATTTCCCAATTTAGTTCTATAAACTTCGCTTTTAGCATTACTTTCACTTCATTCCACAAACTTTGATCTGTTATATCTCCATTTTCTTTTATTCTATGCATTAAAAATTTTTTCCTTGACGCTGTCTTTTTTACCCATGAGTTCTTTGGAATTGTGATGTTTCGTTTTCATGTGATTGAAGATTCTCCTGTTGTCTTTCTGTTATTGATTTCTAGTCTGATTCCATTATGGCTAGAGAACATACTCTCTATGATTTTAATTCTTTTAAATCTGCTAATGTTTTTTTATCACCCAGTATATGGTATATGAGTGAATGTTCCACGGACACTTGAATATGTATTCTGCTCTTATTGAGTGTGTTCTTTAAATGTCAGTTATGTCCTGTTGATTGATGATGTTTTCAGCTCTTCCATATCCTTGCTGACTTTTCTGTCTGGTAGTTCTATAAATTGCTGCGTTGAAGTCTCCAATAATAATTGTGGATTTAAAATTTTCTCCTTTTACTACCTTTTTCAGTGTTTGCTTCATGTATTTTGAAGTTCTGTTGTTTGGTGCACACACATTTCGTATCACTAGGTCATCTAGGTGGATTATTCCTGTTATCTTTATGTAATGACCCTGTTTGCCCCTAATAATTTCCTTTGCTCTGAAATCTACTTTATCTGATATTAATTTATCCATTCCTGCTTTTTCTGATAAATGTTCACATGATATATCATTTTCATCCTTTTACTCTGAACTACCTATATCATGATGTTTAAAGTAAGCTTCTTATAGACAGTATATACTTGGATCATGCTTGTGATTTTTTCATCTACTCTTCCAATCTCTGTCTTTGACTTGGTTACTTAGATCATTTACATTAATGTAATTATTGCTATGTTAAAGATTAGGTCTACCATTTTATTTTTTGTTTTGTCTTTTACCTTAGTTTCTCAATCTTGTGTTTCTCTTATTTTGCCTTCTTGTGGGTTACTTAAACATTTTTGAATAAGCCCATTTAAATGTATTTATTTATAATCATTTGTGTATACTGTGTGTATAGTTTTCTTAGTGGTTTCTTTTGGCATTACAGTATACATATGTAACTTATCATAGTCTACTGGAATCAGTGTTTTATGACTTCAAGAGAAGTTTCAACATTTTACTTCCATTTAGGTCTCTTAATATTCCCCAGTTTTAAAGTATGATTTTCTGTAGTATTTCCTTTCTCTACATTGAGAACCACATCAGGTGGTGTCCTAATTTTTGCTTTGACCATCATATAGTATTTAAGAAACTCATGAGACTAATGATAGTCTCTTCTATTTACCCCATTTGTTTTCACCCATTCCATTGTTCCCCTTTTCTTTCTGAAGTTCCCAGTGTTCTGTTTTTGTTTTTTTATGTTTTCATAACTGTAGGTGATATCTGGTCTTTCCAGTGCCATTGGATATGAGTTTCAGGAAACCCTGAGCCTGGCTCACTTAATGCTGCTGAGTTGGAGGGTTTGTGTATGTGGGGCCTGTTGGCTCAGCAGATGCTAGCAGATTACACTAATGTTGATGGGACTAGTGCCACAGGAGGATGGGTTCCCATTCAGGCTATGCTGCTGCTACAGTAGAACAAGTGCCCCTCTACTCCAAATGTGGGGCAATGACCTGCTGCTGTCACTGCTTTGTATTAGGCTGCTTTTCCTCAGGTGTGTGATGGGATCCCATGGAAGCTGCTGCTGTTGCTGTCAATCACAATGTTAAATTCATTTCAGAAATACTTAAGTATAAATATATAGCCTGGCTCTTGTAGAACCTCTGTATTTGTTTTTTATTGCTTTCATACAAATTACCAAACACTTAGTGACTCAAAACAAGGTAAATTTATTACTTTACAAGTCTGACACTGGTCTCAATTGAGTAAAGTAAAAGTGTTGGCAGGATCGACAGACGAATGGATAAAGATGTGGCACAGGGATTCCCTGGTGGCGCAGTGGTTGGGAGTCTGCCTGCTGATGCAGGGGACACGGGTCATGCCCCCCTCCAGGAAGATACCACATGCTGCGGAGTGGCTGAGCCCATAATCCACGCCTGCTGAGCCGGCGCGTCCGGAGCCTGTGCTCCGCAACGGGAGAGGCCGCAACAGTGAGAAGCCCACTTACCACAAAAAAAAAAAAAAAATGTGGCCCATATATACAATGGAATATTACTCAGCCATAAAAAGAAATGAAATTGAGTTTTTTGTAGTGAGGTGGATTGACCTAGAGACTGTCATACAGAGTGAAGTAAGTCAGAAAGGGAAAAACAAATACCATATGCTAACACATATATATGGAATATAAAAAAAAAAAGAAACAATGGTTATGAAGAACCTAGGGGCAGGGCAGGAATAAAGATGCAGCCATAGAGAGTGGACTTGAGGACACAGGGAGGGGGAAGGGTTATCTGGGATGAAGTGAGAGAGTGGCATGGACATATATACACTACCAAATGTAAAATAGATAGCTAGTGGGAAGCAGCCACAAAGCACAGGGAGATCAGCTCTATGCTTTGTGTCCACCTAGAGGGGTGGGATAGGGAAGGGAGGGTGGTAGGGAGACGCAAGAGGGAGAGGATGTGGAAATATATGTATATGTATAGCTGATTGACTTTGTTATGAAGCAGAAGCTAACACACCATTGTAAAGCAATTATACTCCAATATAGATGGTTAAAAAAGAAAAAAAAGTGTTGGCAGAGCTACATTGTTTTCTGGAGGCTCTTAGGGGTGTTTCTGTTCACTGGACTTTATCTGCTGCCAGCGGTCACTTATAGTCTTTGACTCAGAGTCCCCTTTCTCCACCTACAAAACCCAAAATGTTGCATCGCTGTGATTCTGCTTCTATTAAGTCATCTCTATCTTTCTCTTTCTACAGTTGGGAATGGTTTTCTGCTTTTAAGGACTCATGCAATTAGATTTGTTCCATGAGGTAATCCAGGATAATCTTTCTATCTCAAGGTCTATAACTTCAGTCATATCTGCAAAGTCCTCTTCACCATGTAAGGTAACATATTAATAGGTTCCAGGGATTAGGGTGAGGGCATTTTTAGGAGCCATTATGCTGCCTACCACACCCTTAACAAGTGACCTTGAGAAAATGACTGAGATTTTTAAAGCCTTACTTTCCTCAAACATAACATGGAAAGAAAGATAACTAGTTAATATCATGAAAGTGAAACAGTATATATGAAATCAACTAATTCAGAAAATAAGATTTCTTCTTTTTCTTTATGATTTACATGATTCTCAGAGTTCAGTTACTTGAAGAGTTACTTTTTTGTAAACAGAACTAAGGAATTTCAGGGTTCCGATGCTGTAAGATTGTCTGAATTATCTGAGTAACAATTAGCTAAGCACAGGTGTAAAGCATTTGATTTACTCCCTAGTGTTCTTTATCTTCTCATCCCACTAAATGAATATCCCTTGTCTAGCTCCAGCCAGTAGAGTCAGAGCTTGTTTTCCTGTTTCACTAAAGTTCAATTTAAATTCTCTCTACATCTCCAGATTCTCAGCCCTGGTTGCATATTATATTCACTGGGGAGATTTCAAGAACTACTGATGTCAAATTTCTACCTATCATGGATATTTGAGGAGGGACCTGGAATGAAATGTTCTAGCTTATGGCTTTGGGCGCCAAATCATGTTACCTGTAGAAGGTATCTTCTAGGTATGAAAATAGTTCAGATAAGTCAAATTTCTCAGTAAAAGATGCCAAAACTATGGCTTAGGTGGTAAATTTTCCATGTCAATTTGTCTGGGCCACCATGCCCAGTTATTTGGTCAAATATTATTCTGGATATTTCTGTGATGGCGTTTTTGTGTTTTTTAAATTCTTTCTTTCTTTCTTTCTTTATATTTTTGGCTGCGTTGGGTCTTCGTTGCTGCCCGTGGGCTTTCTCTATTTGCAGCAAGCGAGGGCTACTCTTCGTTGTGGCGCACGGTCTTCTCATTGCGGTGCCTTCTCTTGTTGCAGAGCGTGGGCTCTAGGTGCACAGGCTCAGTAGCTGTGGTGCATGGGCTTAGTTGGTCCACGGCATGTGGGATCTTCCCAGACCAGGGCTCAAACCCGTGTCCCCTGCATTTGCAGGCAGATCCTTAACCACTGTGCCACCAGGGTAGTCCCTGTGATGGTGTTTTTGGATGAAATTCATATTTAAATTGGTGGTGGACTTTGAGTAAAGCAGATTATCCTCCATAATATGGGTGGGCCTCATCCAATCAGTTAAAGTTCTAATAAAACAAAGACTGACTTCCCTGTGGCAAAAAGGAATTCTGCCAGAAGACTTACAGAAATTGAACTGCAACTCTTCCTAGAGTCTCTAGACAGCCTAACCTGCAGATTATGAATTTACCAAGCCTCTATTATTGTGTGAACCAATTGTTTAAAATCTCTCTCTCTTTCTCTATCTTTATATAGATACGGATATAGATCTACGTATCAATATTGATATCTATATCTAGATCTATCAATATATATGGGCACATTGTATACACCTGCTGTTGGTTCTGTTTTTCTGGAGAAACTTGACTAACATAGTGGGCCATATAAATAAAAGGATGAACCCAAGTTCACCCAGGTAGAAAGTAGTACAATGAGAACTGGAACTTAAGGCCTCATGACTCATTCAGCTGTGAACACTGACCCAGAACTGGGGTCCGCAAACTCTGGCCCACTGATCAGATCTCGCTTGACTCCTGGTTTTGTGCATAACGTTTTGCCTGAATACAGCCACACCCATTCATTAAGGTATTGTGCATGGCTGTTTCTGTGCTACAGCAGCAGACAGGCAATTGCAATGGATACGTATGGTACACAAAATCCAAAATATTTACTATCTGACCCTTTACAGAAAAGATCTGCTGACCCTTGCTCTAGGATGCCATCTGATTTCTGATAGCCCCGAGGAGAATAATTCATGCACATTGGGATAGATTGTTAATCTCATGTCCTCCTTATGTCAAAGATCTCTTAAATGCTCACCCTTGCAATAGCCAGCTTGGGGAGCACTGCCTGAGGATGCACAAATATTTCTTGTCAGGTCTTTCCAATCCACACTGCTCCCTGACTATGGTTCTTAAAACCTATTTTTGAAAACAATTTTATTGGAGTATAGTTGATTTACAGTGTTGTGTTAGTTTCAGGTGTACAGAAAAGTGAAACAGTTATACATATACGTATACCCACTTTTTTTTTTTTTTTTTTTTTTTGCGGCACGTGGGCATCTCACTGTTGTGGCCTCTCCTGTTGTGGAGCACAGGCTCCGGACGTGCAGGCTCGGTGGCCATGGCTCACGGGCCCAGCCGCTCTGCGGCATTTGAGATCTTCCCGGACTGGGGCACAAACCCGTGTCCCCTGCATCGGCAGGCGGACTCTCAACCGCTGCGCCACCAGGGAAGCCCCACTTGTATTTTTTTCAGAGTCGTTTCCAAATAGCCCATTACAGAGTATTGAGTGGAGTTCCCTGTGCTAATAAGAAGAGCAGATTCTTATTAGTTATCTATTTTATGTAGAGTAGTGTGTATATTTCAGTCCCAATCTCCCATTTTAACCTCCCCTCCACAATCCCCTGGTAACCCTAAGTTTGTTGTCTACCTCCGTGCCTCTACTTCTAAAACCTGTCTATTTTAACCAACTACCACTCATTGCTTACTGTCTCTGGCTTCATGTACTTGATAATAAATCTACTTCTTGTTCTATCCTGGATGACATGTCCCAAGGACTGAGATAATATTCTACATAACTTGTCCTTGATATTGTCTATCTTGGGGTCTTCATCTATGTCCCAAAGAAGACAGTCACACTCTGTCTTCTAGTACTACTAATAATACCACCTTTTAGGGCATCAATTTGACCCAATGCACTGAACTATCCCTTTAGAAGCTGTATGCAACCTGTCACTGGGTTTTAGCACAGGGGTAGAACTCAGATTAGTGTTCCTATTTAAACAAATCTACTTGACCAGAAACCTTTTGTCTCACCATTTATTTTATTACACAAGTAACTTCTGTCTTTGCATCTATGATGTAAATATTTTTAATTTCCTAAATTATCTGAAAAATTATTTAGAGCTTCTGTTTCAGTAGGCATTGGAATTGCTGTGTTATGACTATTTCATTATTTTATTTCCAAATGTTAAATCAGGCTTCAAGCTTTGGCCAAGAGTAGACAGGAAAGGGTTTAAAAAGAAATGAAGAGTGGGAAAGACTTCTGATGCAAGGGAGACATGATAAAGATTTGATTTTGAATCAGTAATTTATACTACAGGTTTGATTTTGAATCAATAATTTATGTCATTGCAGAATAGCTCCCTGGTGAACTTCCACTCTCTGGTCGTCATTAAGTCCAGAAATCAACCATCAAAACGTGCAGTGCTCTTCTTCATTGTCTGAACACAAACCTGTATCTAGAGGAGAGGAGAAGTCATGTCATCACTCAGGCTCTGGACTTACGACTCCAAGTCCTGTCTTCTTTCAACCATACCTGCTAAGTTTCTGTCTAACTTCTTGAGCAGGAGGTAATGGCTTCAGCTTTCATCCCCTTCCTCAGTATATAGCTTAGTGACTATGAGTAAGGGATCTAGAACTTGAGAACTTGGGTTCAAATCTTGACTCTCAAATTTACTTGTTGAGTACTCTTGAGCATGTTATCTGTTTTTGCCTCCGTTTTCTCATCTATAAAATAGAGATAACATTACTTCTCTCATCGAGTTACTATGAGGGTTAAAAGAGAAAATTCATACAATGAAAGAATTTATCAGTTCTTGGAACACAATAAATACCAGAAAGAAACGTTAGCCATTATCAAGGGCCCCTCATTTTATGGATAATATAGATTAGTTTATATAGGTCTAATATTTACATATACATAAACATTTTGTACCTATATGTGTGTATATGTTCTTCTTAGAAATTGAGCAGTCAACATTCACATCTAAAAGTATGTGCTCTGTGAAATGTAGATCTCCTGTGTACAGACACAGTGCTATATTATCTATTAGATAATAGATATCTAACTGTGTTATCTAATAGATAACACAGTTATGTACTGCTACATAATTAAGAAGTCCAAACTTAGTGTTGAAACCAAAAAAACTGTTAATATGTGCCCAGATTCTGTGGGTCAGCAATTCAAACAGTACACAGAGGAGATGGCTTGTCTCTACTCCATGACTGATGTCTGAAACCTCAGCTCATGAGGATTGAAATGGCTGGGGCTGGAATCATCTAGATAATTTTAATTCCCATTTCTGGCCCTTGAGATGGGATGACTTGAAGACTGGGCCCAACAAGGACTGTTGAGTGGAGTGCCTATAGATGGCTGCCCATGTGGCTTGGACTTCTCATAATGTGGTAGTTAGGATTCAAGGTAGAGTATCCCAAGAATGAGTGTCCAGGGTTCAAGCATTCCATGAGAATCATGCAAAAGCTGCATGACCTTTTATGACCTAGTCTTAGATGTTACATAGCATCACTTTCATTGTATACTATTGCAGGCGTTGGAGACCTTTTTCCATAAAGTGTCAGACAGTCAATATTTTAGGCTTTACAAGCCATACAATCTCTTTTGCAACTACTTAGGTCTGCTGCTGTGATGTGAAAACAGACACAAACAATACATATACTGAGGAACATGGCTGTGTTCCAATAAAGCTTCATTTATAAAAGCTGGTAGAGGACTAGATTTGGCCCACTAGCCATAATTTACTGACCCCTGCTCTATTGTTTGTTAGGATTTGGGAGCCAAAATGTTCCTCAGTGTTTACTGCTTTGCTAATCCATTTAAGAAAATGGACTATTGAAAAAATAGCTTCAGACACAATATGGCATTTTATGATTTAGCATAAAACCTGAGAAATATAGAGGTTATCTGAAGCCTGCAATGGTAAAGTTCCCTCTGCTATTGAAGTTATTGTCTTTAAACAAAGATTCTACATCAGTAATGCTATATATATATATATATATATATATACATATATACATATATATATATATTTATGATATTCAGGTTAATTTCCTATTCTCTCTAAGGAAGTAATTGCTTGGTCGGTATGAGAGATGGTGTGGCTTCCAAAGGTGAAAAGTATTATTTTGTTGTAATTTCCGGCTACCTAAGGATGGGAGAGGCCTAGGACACTGCAGTCATATATTATGTGGAGCAGGTTATATTGTGGTTTATTCATGAAATTTTACATGTTTATTTTCTATGCAAGTTTGTGTGCTCCTTTTTGAGTTTTGGTAGATAAGTGTTTTGTAACTTTCAAATACTTGGAGTTATATATATATATATAACTTTTATATATACATATTTTAACGTAATAGTTAAAGCAGTGGAGAGTGTACTATAGTCTACCTAGGTTCAAATTCTGGCTTTACCCTATGACTTCCCTGTGGCTTCCTCTGCTCACCTATTAAAAAGGAGTATAATAAGACTGCTGTGGTGAGTTATCTACTAAGTGCTATTTAAGCATTTGCTATAATGATTATGTATACTCGAAGGCAAGGAACTTGCCCCTTGATCGTGTCTGTATTCCTAGTGCTTAAGAATTCCTAGTGCTTTCCTAGTGCATTGTCTTAGGATAGAGATAGCTCAGTATAGTTCTTCTCACACTAAAGTACTGTTATGTTGAAAGTCTTTGCTTGTGTACTAATAATCTATGACATATCTGCTGAGGACAAGGAAACAAATAGTTTTAAAACGGCAATGGATTACAAAAGATTGTATGATGTAATGCCTTTATTATGTAATTATAAAACTAACAAATGATCATGGTAGAAAATTTGAAAAACTCCTAGACAAAATAGAGATCAATAAAATTTGGAGTAACTTTCAGAATGTAGAGTTGTCCATGAATGTTAGTGCTTTCACATTTTCTGGGACTTTAAGTAGACTCTGCTTCTTAAGAGTCTGTTCATGATATCTTATTTTAATGATGTTTTCGTCATGGGGACACACACACACAGAAATCTGCTAAAAAAAAAAAAAGAAAGACATGTAAATCACTGATGTTTCAGATAGCCACATGAAATAAAGTGAGAAAGGTCAACAAGCTGAAAGAATGTGCAGTAGCATCTCCTTAATTGCTTACAGAATTCTGATAATTACCTCTTTGTGGATAAAGTAACTAATGGGGAATCTAATTCAAGAAAAATGTATGAACTTCAAGCCGTCTCGAAGCCAAGTATTTCTTTCCACAAGAGGTTACTTTCCACGGCCGTGCTTCCTTATTACCTGACAGCGAAAGAGTATTGTATGGCAAAGGATCTTCCTGAGGGAGGGTGCTTCCCACACTGATTGTCATAAACGACTTCGGAATTACTGTTGCTGTATTCCCAAAATCTTAAACTAGGATATTTTGGACAAATGTGGTCCTTCGTTAATTTTTAGAGCTACAAACTGTCAGATGGCTCTGCAATAGCAATTGTCTGGCTATTCTTCAGGGTGATCACAATATGGTAATGACCTTGAGGTATCACTAAAAAGCAGGAAGGTGGAAGTCTTCCTTTGGTTCCATAGTGAAATGTGAGTTGCAGTTGGAGTTGGAAAAGAGGTCGACAACCAAGTGATAGAGAAGGAAATGTGAGGTCATTAGTGAAAAACCAGGTTTAAGTTAAGGTGAAGAGGCATGAGGAAATGGTCAGCTGTTACAGTATTACAAAGATCATCGAGAAGCAAATCCATGAATGTGGTTTGTATTGCAATCTGCTGAAAAAGAGACAAATATCCTGGCCTGGGCTTCATGGAGATTATAGTTTATTGATTCTGATAATAGATTATTGTTGAAAAGGGCCTCCTATAAATTATAACCATGCAAAGGCAGCAAGATAATTTTTTTTCTTTATGTATGTGTTTCTCATTCCTACTCACTTGTCACTTAGGGGAAGAGAAAATCACAAAAAACAAAAATGTCAAATCTCAGCTATTCATTTTCAAAATATTTTTTTTCCAAATTCCAATGGAGGCAATAGGTTAACTGTTAAGATTTGTAAGGCTCAAAAAGCTAGATTTTTACAAAGTGTAGCCAAATTTTATTCCATAATAATAGCTTTGGAAAGAATATGTGATGATGCAAAGTTGGAAAAAGCTGGTTTTTCTTCCGTAAATGACTTCACCATGTTGGGAGAAGAGGCAGAGAAGAAATCAAAGTAATAAAACATGGGGTGAGTTTTTCTGATACGGGACTCTAGTGCTTTAAAATAGACTAGATAATCCTAGGGATAATCTGAGGTCGAACAGACCAATGCCTCATTTCCAATCTGGTACCCTGGAAGAAAACAGTGTATTTCCTTTGAGGTCCTGAGAGGTTTTTCTTCTGCTTTGTTTTGGTTTTGGTTCATTTTGTAATCAACCTTAGTAAGGTATCATTTACATACAATAAAATGCAGACATCTTTACTCAATGGTCCAGTGACTTTTAATTAATGTATACATTTGTATAACTACCAGCCCCATAAAGATCGATAACAATTCTAAAACCCTAGAAAGTTTCCTCCTAGGCTTTTGCAAAAGTATCCCCATCTCCCAACCCAAGGCAACCACAGATCTGTTTTTTATCATTAGAGATGAATTTTGCCCAGTTTAGAATTTCATGTAAGTTGAATAATACAGTAGGTGCCCTTTTGATCTGGCTTCACTTGCTCAGCATACGGTTTTTGAGAGTCATTCATGTTGGGATGTTTTAAACCAGGACTTTAGCCTGGGTGGCGATGTTGTCTGAAGGCACCTATAGGTACATCTGAGTCTCTGGCATTGTCACTGTCTGTTCTTGGCTTAGTATTTTCAACTTTACTAAGAAGCACAAGGTTGAAGTAAGGAAGACCATTGTCAGTATAATGGAGGTGAAGTGGGTTCTGTTATATAATATTCTCAGCATAAATTGACCTGCTTGGAATCATCGTGTTGATAATCGACAAAGATACTCTTCCTCCAAAAACTTTGATACTATAAAACTTCTAAAGGACGCTGTCCTAGGACTCTTTTAGTTTTCATTTTTTGGGAAATATTTCCGGAAAATTCAGATGCTCACAACCTGAAAGAAGCAGTTATTCACCTGAAGGCTAGCTCTGCTAAAGTTGAGTTGTCCGACCTTTACATGCTGATAGAACCCAAATAGCCTTGCAAAACAATGCTCTCTTATTCGACATGAGCATATAGATTGTTTAAGTTGGACGTGTATATGCAATAGAGTGAAAAAAACAAAGAATCTTTGAGTTTCCCTTGCTGGGTTTTAAAATTTTTTTCATTTAAGTTTCTATAGCATATGCTAATAGTTTAGGGTAACCTCAGGTTCGTTTTAGGTCCACTCTTTATGTAAATGTTGAAGTACTCCATACCCACCTTTTTTCTACCTTCCTTCTTTTCTTCCATCTTTCCTTTCTAACTTCTTATAATCCATTCTACTTAATCCTGCATTTGTTGAGGTGGCAATTACTGTAGGAAAATTGAAAGCAGTGTGAAATTTTGCTGTTCAGAATGCATGTTGACCAAATTCTATATTGAGAAAAGGTCTGAATTTACCCACAGTAACCCTTTCTCAGCGTCTCTGAATAAGGGCCATAGAAACTGGGCTATATATAGTATCCTGACAGGTATGTAGAATTCATAGCAATTGCCCTCAAAGAGCTTACCTAGCGTAGATGCATATGAATGTATTTAATGATTGCTTTATTGGCAGCAGTGCCAACATGCACAGTCTATTTTGTTTTATATCATTATCATTACCTGCTGTTTACCACTGTATACATTGCTAATGGTGTGGTTTCTATGGCTTGTGAATCTCATGGCCAAATAATATGTAATCTATGGCGCACTTTATTGTAGAAGATGGAGACTCCATACATTTTCGTGTTCTCTTTGCCCCTTTGGAATGTATTACACTGAGATCAGGCAAAGTAATAAATTTATTTCAAATGTGCGTGATAGCTAAACATCAATTAGGACTGATGGGCAATATTTCACCTTCCAGCAACAGAACAGTTTTTAAAGACTAAGCCATTGAACGTGGAGTTCCTGAACATGGGACTCAGTTCACTGGGATCCCTTCTTAGAAAAATAAAGGAAAACTTGAATTGGATATGTGTGGCTTATTCAAGTAGTAACTAATCAGCTACATCTTTATTACTTAATTTGTCACAATCGTTTGGTATTTTATTAACTCTCTTGCCCTTCTTCCCCTGACTCTCACGAGAATGGATCATGAGTATGTTAAAACATACTAAGTCGTCTTCCATCCCTGTTAATCTAACTACAAAAGCACACTTTCCTTATCCAGTGTAACTTACTGTCTTTTAGAGTAGCTGTGGTTTTAATTCTCTACAAAATTAAAACCAGCAAAGAGAAACATTTTCAAGGAGCCAGCACATTGTAGAGCTTTAGGAAGAAGACTTTAGAATTAAGGGCAACTATATCATTTTATAGCTAAAGCACCTGAGGCCTAATGTAGGAAGGTAACCATCGAGGTCAGGGAAAGGGGTTGAAGATCAGGTTTCAAGCTGAGAAAGAGTCTACAGGGACTCAATCTGAGCAGGTCAAAAACTGAAATGAGACCACGAATGTTCTGGGAAGGCTGGCATCTGGCCTCAAGTGTGGGATTCAGACAGGGAGTGGGCCCGGGGGGAACTGAGCTTCTGCAGTAGGCAGAGAAGTCCACCTCATCTCCGGAAAGTGCCACTGACATCAGGGAGTTGAGGGGAAAGAGCAGTGAATTCCAGTCCACCTGAGAAAGCAGGCCAATCTGATTAACTCTGAATTTAGGCTTATTTCAGATACTTCTTGAGAAAGAACTTGGACAAGAGCAAGTCCCGCTCAGCCTCTTTAAATCCATGCCCAGTATTTTCTGGTGGAGCTGCTTAAACCCTCCAAGTGACTCCAGTATTTTAATTTCACTCTATATTTAATTCCGACAGTTCTATGATTGATTATTTAATGGGCAAATAAGTAGGGTCACAAAAGAGTGTGAATGTATTTGACAGGATGAGGATGGGCAGAGTGGAACAGTCTGGAATAGGACACCAATAAAAAGGGATCTTGGTAAATAAGAAGGTCTATTAGAAATGGAGAGGAATTCTCAAGGAAATTAGTGCCTGACACCACGCCCTTCTCTCTGCATGTTTAGAAGCTAGTTTCTAATTTTATTTTCATAGGAGATGTCCCTGTGATGAATTGTCTTCTACCTCCACACTACTTATCCCATGGAAATATTGTGAAGTTTGTGTGAGAGAAAGTATTAGAATTTGTCTTGGAAGCAGCTATAAACATTTCCTGGAACAATCTAGGGTAGAAGGAAAAGGAAAGGAAGGTGGCAACAAAGGAGAAAGACAGCTAATGCTGCTGGAGTCTCTCGCTGGGATTTGTGGTATCTCTTTTTGAAAGTAAGTACAGAAAGTCAGAATTTGACTGATTGTTTCTTGATGACGGTTTGTTTTCATTTTTGTTTTCTTGCTCTCTCATCAGTTATTGCAGCCAGTGATATGTCATTTTCAGTTTCAGTAAGCATGCCTGTCTTGTTTCCATTTGCATTATTCATGTAAACGTTGATTGAACTGATGACCCCGAGTTATCACAGAAACATTAGATACACCAGTGGATACATTTCTTAATTTTAGAAAAATATTACCGAGTGAAGGTTAAAATAACTCCTCTTAAATTTGTCATTTTAAAAAAACTTCTCCTAACATACAATACCTCATTGCCTAATAATGCCAGATAAATGAAGAATTCCTATGTATTCATGAATGCAGACTAGTCTGTATATTTTTGGGCAGGTATGGCCGAGGGTAACGGCCTGGTTTGCTGGCCATGTCCTGTCTCCTAGAAAGTTGTAGTTTCTGTTGTCTTTAAGTTGGTCCATTGGATATCAGAGGTGAATTTATAAAACTATAGTTCCCTTTCCACTTACTTTGTTTTGTTTTGTTTTGTTTTGTTTTACTCGAAGTATAGTTGATTGACAATGTTGTGTTTCAGGTGTACAGCCAAGTGATTCAGATTTATATATTTCTTTTTCAGATCCTTTTCCATTATAGGTTATTACAAGGCATTGAATATAGTTGCCTGTGCTATAGAGTAGGACCTCGTAGTTTATCTACTTTATATATAGTATACACTTACTTTGTGTGATCCAGGCTGGTCAGACCACATGATTATTTTCACTTTTGATATAATTTTTTCAGGTCCAACCTCAAATCTTTGATAAGAAGATATTTTAAAAGAAGTTTAGCATCTGCATACTCTAAATCCAACAGTAGTTATTAGAGATATGGTTTTGCACTAGGTATTCCTCTCTTTTTTGTTCTTGGCCAACCAATTGAAAATTAGCTTTTATTTTCTGGTTGGTTTGCTAGATGTTTATGACTATAATAAAAGTCTTAAATTTTGTCTCATATCTTAAAACACAATCTGAATTAGCAATGGATATTGTGCTATATATAGGGGCTGTGATATAAATATAGTTTCTAACTTCAAAAACATATAACCTAGAAGGGAACACAGACAGATGTGCAGCAATTATGGCAACTGCATTTGTTTACTAAGTGAAATAGTACTGAGATGGATAAAGTGCTAGCAAGCCTTGAACGGCCAAATCAGCTTCAAAAATAGATGTGCAGTTCTTTAAAAATATTTTTAACATTTTTCCAGCTACATGTAGAATATAACAGCATAAAAACGGTATGGGTTTTATTTTAAGTAATTAAGCATTTTGACATCCTCATAATGAAATTAAATCCAGAAGGAGGTTTCTCTCCATGATCTCTTGAAATGGTCCTTGATCATCCACAATATTTCCCATCATCACAAAGGTGATACCAAGGGCAGGGAACTCCAACATTATTAAAGTTTCATAAAGCAAAGTCAATTTTGAGAGTATAATGTCCCCAAACTGATAAAGGTCTTGACAGATAATTTCAAGGGAAGCATAAATTATTTTCTGTTTGTCAGAGGGCAAAAATATTTAGATTGAGTTAATGAATGGTAGAGTTTTTGAGTGGAGAGTGTCCTTAAAATACTATGTAGATCTGTACTGTCAGCAGATGCTAGCTACGTGGCATTATTTATATGTAAACAAATTTAAAAATAAGATTAAAAATTCAGTTCCTCAGTTGCATTTGCCATATTTCAAAGATGTTTATTAGCTCCATGTAGCTATTGAATACTGCTTTGCATAGTACAGATATAGAATATTTTCATTATCACCCAAAATTCTATTGAGCAATACTAAAATTATACCCAGATAGTCACAGAGAAGGCAACCAAGTCTCAAGGAAATAATCTAACTTCCCCAAGGTCACACAGCTATGTTTTTAAAGAAAAACAAAATGACACAAAGGAAATAGTAACAGAGGCATTAAAGAAACCCAGTAAGTTTCTGGAGCAGTCAAAGTAGGGTTTAAAAGTGCATACTTAGGGCTTCCCTGGTGGCGCAGTGGTTGAGAGTCCGCCTGCCGATGCAGGGGACACGTGTTCGTGCCCCAGTTCGGGAAGATCCCACATGCCGCGGAGTGGCTGGGCCCTTGAGCCATGGCCGCTGAGCTTGAGCGTCCGGAGCCTGTGCTCCGCAACGGGAGAGGCCACAACAGTGAGAGGCCCGCGTACCGCAAAAAAAAAAAAAAAAAAAAAAAAAAGTGCATACTTAGCTGTTAGCAGGGTTGAAGCTCTTGATGGTTGGTAAGATCTACCTGCCTGAATTTGGACATTAGCATTTTATGCAATGAATTAAAAGCAAAAAATCCTTTCAACGTGTGGCTGCCAGCTCCATATTTTTAGCCACTGCCATGCTTCCAGATTATGTTTATCACTTTCATATACAGGGCACCACTGTGAAATGTGATGGTTTATCTGACCCCAGAGAAATCAAGAAATCTTGTGGGGGCTATGGCTATATTTGAAAAGGTTGATTTTTAAATGCATCATGCAGACTGGCCCTGTTTTAAAAGGGATTCCTGCCATCAATAATCAAAATGTAAACTCTCTTCTCACCTTGCAAAAGTCAAAGATAGTCCCTGCATCTTTATTATTTCCTTGAAATCCAAATATTATTTTTCCATTCTCTAACTTGTTTTCCTCACAGTGTGATCAAGTATTGCCAAGGAAAGAAAGGTTAGATTTATCAATCCAAGTTTGCTAAAGGCCCCCTAGGTAATTGAACGCTCAGGAGAAACAATCGTCATGTATTCTTTTTCTGTTGTTTCAATAGCTTTGTTTCAGTATGTTTTGTTCTGTAGCAGAGGTTCTGTGACGTGCTTATCTTCCTCAGAGGTCCAGAAAGCCTGCGAGTCTGTGGGTAAAGAAGGGTAAGGAGAGAGAGGGAAGGAGGATAGAGAGCGGCTCAGGGCTGAGATAAGGACAGTGTTCTACAGCCTCCTGGGGTGAGGCTGGGGTGCACAGACACGCACGACTAATCTAGACAGAAACTGAGGAATCAAGGGGATGACGACTGTGAAGTCATGTGGTCACCTCTCCCTCTAGAAATAAACATTGCCCTCAGTAAGTCTCCTCCCGCCCCAGAAGAGCATTAGGAAGGTCTGGAGAGGGGGATTATTGGCAGAAATGGAAAAATCAGGTTGAAGGGATTAGCCTGGAGCAGAGAGACCAAGAAACCCAAGCCAGTAGGTGGAAGGCAGACATTTCATGGAAGTCTCCAAGCCCAAGTAAAGTTCTGGGACCACCAAGTACAAGTCAAAGAGTGCTCATTTAGCCCCTTTGGGCCCCCATGGGAGTGGAGGAAGACTGGAAAGAGAGGGAGAATTGAAGGTACAGTATTTACTATGGGATTTAACTCCTGAAAGGCCTCCCAGCAGCTTCAGATCTGCTCAAGAATCCTTCATGTCCTGCTGGTTTGCAGTGAGTGGCTCACAGCTTCAAGACCTCCTCTACCAGATGGAGAACTATTTCAAACATCCTGCCTCTATTTTGTACCGTAGCAATGCAGACAGGAAACCTGACCCCATTTTCAGGTTGTAAAGAGAAATTCTAAGTACCTGAAGGACTGAGGAACATGGTGGCTTTTATTTAAGATGGGGAGCTAGAGAGCACATACCTGGACTTGGGCCTGCAGCAGCACCAAATTGCACCAAGAGTTCCCTTTATTTTCTCTCGCATCTCTGTTTCTCCTTTTGTCTCTGCTGGATTAGCCACGGGGACTCCAAGTTCTTCCTTGTGTGGTCTTGGTACCAAGATTCTCCTGGGAATTATAAAGCTATTCACCTTCTACACCAAGCACTTCTTATTTTTTCCCCAGCAGCGTTAAGTCATCCTTAAGAGGAGTCAGGTGCTAGCTCTTAAATATATTTTAGTCATCCCTTTGTACATCAAGTGCTCTTTCTTGGAGACTGCTCCTGACGTGGCGTTCACTGTGCTCTCAGCTGGCCTCCTGAAGTTCTGCCCTGCCTTCACCACCAGGTACAGTCCAGGAGCTGCCTACCTCAGGGTGATAGGTTATCTTCTAGTTGCTTTATTCCTGTCCCTTTTACATTTAGAGAATCTAATTTGAATACATAAACTTCTCTGTGACCACAGCTTTATTTACAACCTACAGGTTTTGCTAATACCATAATCATTTCCCAAAGGCCCCACCTACTAATACTATCACCTCCGGAAATTAAGATTTCAACGTATAAATTTGGAGGGGAACACAAAGACTACACCATAGCACTTATTATACATACATGGACCATTCATGGTCTGGCTTCTACCACCCTCTCCATCGTCTTCTTTTCTTACACTCCAGTGAGCATTTCTTTTTTTTTTTTTTTTTTTTGCGGTACGCAGGCCTCTCCCTGTTGTGCCCTCTCCCGTTGCGGAGCGCAGGCTCCGGACGCGCAGGCTCAGCAGCCATGGCTCACGGGCCCAGCCGCTCCGTGGCATGTGGGATCTTCCCAGACCGGGGCACGAACCCATGTCCCCAGCATCGGCAGGCGGACTCTCAACCACTGCGCCACCAGGGAAGCCCCAGTGACATTTCTTATACTGATTATGAATGGAACTCCTTTCTGGACTGATCCTTAACCATTCATTTTCTGGCAAACATGAATTTATCTTCTCTTTTCCTCAAAAATTCACCCTTCCTTCATGTTACATATCCATTTCAATTGCCTTCTACAGGAAGCCCTACTGATATCCCCCATATACTACTCTCCGCAGCATGAATTAAAGTCTTACCGTGTCTTCCTATATCACTCTGTAATAATTTTTACGGTAACTATGGATTTTCTTATTTGAGTGTCACAATACATTGACTTCTAGGTGGCACGATAATGATTTTAGTAACAGTAACACCGGTGTCTAGTTTAACCCACGGCCTACTTTCTGTGTTCAATAAATGTTTGTTGAATGAGTGAATGAATGAATGAATGAATGGTCAGTTTGAAATCTTAATCATGTTACTTTTCAAAAATCTGTTAAAAAGATACCCACAGTTTTCCAGAAGATTAGGGACTTAGGATCTTCAACTTGATTTAATAGAGGAAATTTTTACTCATACATCATGCTTAAATACCTCAAAGTAAAACCATTAACCCAGGAATTTAAGCTTACCCATTTGGACTTGCAAGCCAATAATTAATATCTCCTGCCCCGACTGTATTAGATGGTTTCAATGCTCCACTCATATCTCCCCAGCACCCATCATTCCAGTATATGCTGATAGACTCATGCTACCACCTGCAATTATCCACCTTAGGGCAGGCCAGAAATGTACAGGAATTAATGTATCTGGGTGTAGCTTTCAACCAAGGACAGAGGGGACTGGAAGATAAGTACTTCAAGTTTCTCACCAATCCTTGGGATAGCTCTGAGACATGTTCTATAGAGTTTCACAGAACTCCCCTGAAATACTGGCAGCAGTTTCCTGCAGGAGTAATTTATTCAGTAATGCACCTCTGTTGGCTTCCTTCCATGCGTCCATTCTCAATTCCCACTCCACTTCTGAGTCTTCTGGAAGCACCTCCCAGATGAAGAGTTTGCATTCAAATTATTGCCTCAGGTTCTGCTTCTAGGGGAATTCAATTTATAGCCTCCTAACAATCCAGTGGTCCTTACAGAGCCATCACTGGTACAGGTACCAAGGCATGGCACATTATGTATCTCTCCTCCTAAATCCTAATGTTTTTAAACAGATAGGAAAGAGCATGACCTTGAAGAGAAAAATCGTTTATATGAGAATGGCCAATGGATAAAGGGAAGGAGAGACAGTGCCATTTGTTTTCCATTAATGATAGTGTGAAATTTATGGGCAGATGGTCTAACAGGTGTGACTATAATTTGAGGAGCCTGCTCCCTTGGTTACAGAAGACTGCTATTGTTATTATTATGGAAGCACAACCTCATGACTTTATTGCTTCACTTGATGTAGCCTTTTCCTTTACCCTTAAATCTTTCTACATCACTGAATTGCAGCCAATAGATTTATTTTCTCCCTATGGCTCCATCACAAAAAAAGACACACATGTGCACACACACACACACACACACACACACAGAGTTTTGTGTATGCCAGTGCTAGAAAAGACAAGCTCATGGTGCATGTATGCAATGGGTATTGTACATTACAGGTCTCTGTGAAATAGTCTTCTGCAGGTTCGTATGATTATTTTATGAATAATTAACTTTAGTAAAGTTAATTTCCTGAAGATCTTGATGAAGGCTGAAGAAAGGAAGTGAATTTCAAAGAAAAAGACTTAGAAACTTGCCCTTTTGGCCCTCTCTTTGTGTCTTTTTTTTTTATTAGTTTCTTCTTTATAACAAAGTGAATCAGTCATACATATACATCTGTTCCCACACCCCTTCCCTCTTGCGTCTCCCTCCCTCCCACCCTCCCTATCCCACCCCTCCAGGCGGTCACAAAGCGCCAAGCTGATCTCCCTGTGCTATGCAGCTGCTTCCCACTAGCTATCTACCTTACGTTTGGTAGTGTATATATGTCCATGCCTCTCTTTCGCTTTGTCACAGCTTACCCTTCCCCCTCCCCATATCCTCAAGTCCATTCTCAGTAGGTCTGTGTCTTTATTCCTGTTTTACCCCTAGGTTCTTCATGACATTTTTTTTTCTTAAATTCCATATATATGTGTTAGCATACGGTATTTGTCTTTCTCTTTCTGATTTACTTCACTCTGTATGACAGACTCTAGGTCTATCCACCTCATTACAAATAGCTCAGTTTCGTTTCTTTTTATGGCTGAGTAATATTCCATTGTATATATGTGCCACATCTTCTTTATCCATTCATCCGATGATGGACACTTAGGTTGTTTCCATTTCCGGGCTATTGTGAATAGAGCTGCAATGAACATTTTGGTACATGTCTCTTTTTGAATAATGGTTTTCTCAGAGTATATGCCTAGTAGTGGGATTGCTGGGTCATATGGTAGTTCTATTTTTAGTTGTTTTTTTGTTTTTTTGTTTTTTTGCTGTACGCGGGCCTCTCACTGTTGTGGTCTCTCCCCTTGCGGAGCACAGGCTCCGGACGCGCAGGCTCAGCCGCCATGGCTCACGGGCCTAGCCGCTCCACGGCATGTGGGATCCTCCCGGACCGGGGCACGAACCCGTGTCCCCTGCATCGGCAGGCGGACTCTCAACCACTGCGCCACCAGGGAAGCCCATTTTTAGTTTTTTAAGGAACCTCCATACGGTTCTCCATAGCGGCTGTACTAATTCACATTCCCACCAGCAGTGCAAGAGTGTTCCCTGTTCTCCACACCCTCTCCAGCATTTATTGTTTTTAGATTTCTTTTTTTTTTTTTTTAGTTTCTGCTTTATAACAAAGTGAATCAGTCATACATATACATCCATTCCCACATCCCTTCCCTCATGCATCTCCCTCCCTCCCACCCTCCCCATCCCAACCCTCCAGGCGGTCACAAAGCACCGAGCTGATCTCCCTGTGCTATGCGGCTGCTTCCCACTATCTATCTACCTCACGTTTGGTAGTGTATACATGTCCATGCCTCTCTTTCGCTTTGTCACAGCTTACACTTCCCCCTCTCCTTATCCTCAAGTCCATTCTCAAGTAGGTCTGTGTGTTTATTCCCGTTTTACCCCTAGGTTCTTCATGACATTTTTTTTTAATTCCATATATATGTGTTAGCATACGGTATTTGTCTTTCTCTTTCTGACTTACTTCACTCTGTATGACAGACTCTAGGTCTATCCACCTCATTACAAATAGCTCAGTTTCGTTCCTTTTTATGGCTGAGTAATATTCCATTGTATATATGTGCCACATCTTCTTTATCCATTCATCCGATGATGGACGTTTAGATTGTTTCCAGCTCCGGACTATTGTGAATAGAGCTGCAATGAACATTTTGGTACATGTCTCTTTTTGAATTATGGTTTTCTCAGGGTATATGCCTAGTAGTGGGATTGCTGGCTCATATGGTAGTTCTATTTTTAGTTTTTTAAGGAACCTCCATACCATTCTCCATAGCGGCTGTACCAATTCACATTCCTACCAGCAGTGCAAGAGTGTTCCCTTTTCTCCACACCCTCTCCAGCATTTATTGTTTCTAGATTTCTTGATGATGGCCATTCTGACTGGTGTCAGATGATATCTCATTGTAGTTTTGAGTTGCATTTCTCTAATGATTAATGATGTTGAGCATTCTTTCATGTGTTTGTTGGCAGTCTGTATATCTTCTTTGGAGAAATGCCTATTTAAGTCTTCTGCCCATTTTTGGATTGGGTTGTTTGTTTTTTTGCTATTGAGCTGCATGAGCTGCTTATAAATTTTGGAGATTAATCCTCTGTCAGTTGCTTCATTTGCAAATATTTTCTCCCATTCTGAGGGTTGTCTTTTGGTCTTGTTTATGGTTTCCTTTGCTGTGCAAAAGCTTTGCAGTTTCATTAGGTCCCATTTGTTTATCTTTGTTTTGATTTCCATTTCTGTAGGAGGTGGGTCCAAAAGGATCTTGCTGTGATTTATGTCATAGAGTGTTCTGCCTATGTTTTCCTCTAAGATTTTGATAGTTTCTGGCCTTACATTTAGGTCTTTAACCCATTTTGAGCTTATTTTCGTGTATGGTGTTAGGGAATGATCTAATCTCATACTTTTACATGTCCCTGTCCAGTTTTCCCAGCACCACTTATTGAAGAGGCTGTCCTTTCTCCACTGCACATTCCTGCCTCCTTTATCAAAGACAAGTTGACCATATGTGCGTGGGTTTATCTCTGGGCTTTCTATCCTGTTCCATTGATCTATCTTTCTGTTTTTGTGCCAGTACCACACTGTCTTGATTACTGTAGCTTTGTAGTATAGTCTGAAGTCAGGGAGCCTGATTCCTCCAGCTCCGTGTTTTGTTCTCAAGATTGCTTTGTCTATTCGGGGTCTTTTGTTTTTCCAAACAAATTTTGAAATTTTTGGTTCTAGTTCTGTGAAAAATGCCAGTGGTAGTTTGATAGGGATTGCATTGAATCTGTAGATTGCTTTGGGTAGTAGAGTCATTTTCACAATATTGATTCTTCCAATCCAGGAGCATGGTATATCTCTCCATCTGTTTGTATCTTCTTTAATTTCTTTCATCAGTGTCTTATAATTTTCTGCATACAGGTCTTTTGTCTCCTTAGGTAGGTTTATTCCTAGAAATTTTATTCTTTTTGTTGCAGTGGTAAATGGGAGTGTTTTCTTGATTTCACTTTCAGATTTTTCATCATTAGTGTACAGGAATGCCAGAGATTTCTGTGCATTAATTTTGTATCCTGCTACTTTACCAAATTCATTGATTAGCTCTAGTAATTTTCTGGTAGCCTCTTTAGGATTCTCTATGTATAGTATCATGTCATCTGCAAACAGTGACAGCTTTACTTCTTCTTTTCCGATTTGGATTCCTTTTATTTCCTTTTCTTCTCTGATTGCTGTGGCTAAAACTTCCAAAACTAAGTTGAATAAGAGTGGTGAGAGTGGGCAGCCTTGTCTTGTTCCTGATCTTAGTGGAAATGGTTTCAGTTTTTCACCATTGAGGACGATGTTGGCTGTGGGTTTGTCATGTATGGCCTTTATTATGTTGAGGAAAGTTCCCTCTATGCCTACTTTCTGCAGGGTTTTTATCATAATGGGTGTTGAATTTTGTCAAAAGCTTTCTCTGCATCTATTGAGATGATGATATCGTTTTTCTTCTTCAATTTGTTAATATGGTGTATCACATTGATTGATTTGCGTATATTGAAGAATCCTTGCATTCCTGGAATAAATCCCACTTGATCATGGTGTATGATCTTTTTAATGTGCTGTTGGATTCTGTTTGCTAGTATTTTGTTGAGGATTTTTGCATCTATGTTCATCAGTGATATTGGCCTGTAGTTTTCTTTCTTTGTGACATCCTTGCCTGGTTTTGGTATCAAGGTGATGGTGGCCTCGTAGAATGAGTTTGGGAGTGCTCCTCCCTCTGCTATATTTTGGAAGAGTTTGAGAAGCATAGGTGTTAGCTCTTCTCTAAATGTTTGATAGAATTCGCCTGTGAAGCCATCTGGTCCTGGGCTTTTGTTTGTTGGAAGATTTTTAATCACAGTTTCAATTTCAGTGCTTGTGATTGTTCTATTCATATTTTCTATTTCTTCCTGATTCAGTCTTGGCAGGTTATGCATTTCTAAGAATTTGTCCATTTCTTCCAGGTTGTCCATTTTATT
Organism: Hyperoodon ampullatus; assembly: GCF_949752795.1. Lineage (NCBI taxonomy): Eukaryota > Metazoa > Chordata > Mammalia > Artiodactyla > Ziphiidae > Hyperoodon > Hyperoodon ampullatus. Next base: position 79,817,196 of record NC_136920.1, read on the forward strand.
AGCATAGAGTTTCTTGTAGTAATCTCTCATGATCTTTTGTATTTCTGCAGTGTCAGTTGTTACCTCTCCTTTTTCATTTCTAATTCTATTGATTTGAGTCTTCTCCCTTTTTTTCTTGATGAGTCTGGCTAATGGTTTATCAATTTTGTTTATCTTCTCAAACAACCAGCTTTTAGTTTTATTGATCTTTGCTATCGTTTCCTTCATTTCTTTTTCATTTATTTCTGATCTGATCTTTATGATTTCTTTCCTTCTGCTAACTTTGGGGGTTTTTTATTCTTCTTTCTCTAATTGCTTTAGGTGCAAGGTCAGGTTGTTTACTCAAGATGTTTCCTGTTTCTTAAGGTGGGATTGTATTGCTATAAACTTCCCCCTTAGAACTGCTTTTGCTGCGTCCCATAGGTTTTGGGTCATCGTGTGTCCATTGTCATTTGTTTCTAGGTATTTTTTTATTTCCTCTCTGATTTCTGCAGTGATCACTTCGTTATTGAGTAGTGTATTGTTTAGCCTCCATGTGTTTGTATTTTTTACAGATCTTTTTGTGTAATTGATGTCTAGTCTCATAGCATTGTGGTCGGAAAAGATACTTGATACAATTTCAATTTTCTTAAATTTACCAAGGCTTGATTTGTGACCCAAGATATGATCTATCCTGGAGAATGTTCCATGAGCACTTGAGAAAAATGTGTATTTTGTTGTTTTTGGATGGAATGTCCTATAAATATCAATTAAGTCCATCTTGTTTAATGTATCATTTAAAGCTTGTGTTTCCTTATTTATTTTCATTTTGGATGATCTGTCCATTGGTGAAAGTGGGGTGTTAAAGTCCCGTACTATGAGTGTGTTACTGTCAATTTCCCCTTTTATGGCTGTTAGTATTTGCCTTATGTATTGAGGTGCTCCTATGTTGGGTGCATAAATATTTACAATTGTTATATCTTCTTCTTGGATCGATCCCTTGATCATTATGTAGTGTCCTTCTTTGTCTCTTCTAATAGTCTTTATTTTAAAGTCTATTTTGTCTGATATAAGAATTGCTACTCCAGCTTTCTTTTGATTTCCATTTGCATGGAATATCTTTTTCCATCCCCTTACTTTCAATCTGTATGTGTCTCTAGGTCTGAAGTGGGTCTCTTGTAGACAGCATATATATGGGTCTTGTTTTTGTATCCATTCAGCCAATCTGTGTCTTTTGGTGGGAGCATTTAGTCCATTTACATTTAAGGTAATTATTGATATATATGTTCCTATTCCCATTTCCTTAATTGTTTTGGGTTCGTTATTGTAGGTATTTTCCTTCTGTTGTGTTTCTTGCCTAGAGAAGTTCCTTTAGCATTTGTTGTAAAGCTGGTTTGGTGGTGCTGAACTCTCTCAGCTTTTGCTTGTCTGTAAAGGTTTTAATTTCTCCATCAAATCTGAATGAGATCCTTGCTGGGTAGAGTAATCTTGGTTGCAGGTTTCTCTCCTTCATCACTTTAATTATGTCCTGCCACTCCCTTCTGGCTTGTAGAGTTTCTGCTGAGAGATCAGCTGTTAACCTGATGGGGATTCCCTTGTGTGTTATTTGTTGTTTTTCCCTTGCTGCTTTTAATATGATTTCTTTGTGTTTAATTTTTGACAGTTTGATTAATATGTGTCTTGGCATATTTCTCCTTGGATTTATTCTGTATGGGACTCTCTGTGCCTCCTGGACTTGATTAACTATTTCCTTTCCCATATTAGGGAAGTTTTCAACTATAATCTCTTCAAATATTTTCTCAGTCCCTTTCTTTTTCTCTTCTTCTTCTGGAACCCCTATAATTCGAATGTTGGTGCATTTAATGTTGTCCCAGAGGTCTCTGAGACTGTCCTCTGTTCTTTTCATTCTCTTTTCTTTACTTTGCTCTGCAGCAGTTATTTCCACTCTTTTATCTTCCACCTCACTTATCCGTTCTTCTGCCTCAGTTATTCTGCTATTGATCCCATCTAGAGTATTTTTCATGTCATTTATTGTGTTTTTAATCGATGCTTGATTCATCTTTAGTTCTTCTAGGTCCTTGTTAACTGTTTCTTGCATTTTGTCTATTCTATTTCCAAGATTTTGGATCTTGGAAATAGAATCTTGGATCAGCTTTACTATCATTATTCTGAATTCTTTTTCAGGTAGACTGCCTATTACCTCTTCATTCGTTAGGTCTGGTAGGTTTTTATCTTGCTCCTTCACCTGCTGTGTGTTTTTCTGTTTTCTCATTTTGCTTATGTTACTGTGTTTGGGGTCTCCTTTTTGCAGGCTGCAGGTTCGTCGTTCCCGTTGTTTTTGGTGGCTGTCCCCAGTGGCTCAGGTTGTTTCAGTAGGTTGTGTAGGCTTCCTGGTGGGGGGGGGACTAGTGCCTGTGTTCTGGTGGTTGAGGCTCGATCTTGTCTTTCTGGTGGACAGGTCCACGTCTGGTGGTGTGTTTTGGGGTGCCTGTGGCCTTATTATGTTTTTAGGCAGCCTCTCTGCTAATGGGTGGGGTTGTGTTCCTGTCTTGCTAGTTGCTTGGCATAGGGTGGCCAGCACTGTAGCCTGCTGGTCGTTGACTGAAGCTGGGTGCTGGTGTTGAGATGGAGATCCCTGGGAGATTTTCGCTGCTTGATATTATGTGGAGCTGGGAGGTCTCTTGTGGACTCGTGTCCTGAAGTTGGCTCTCCCACTTCAGAGGCACAGCACTGACTCCTGGCTGCAGCACCAAGAGCTTTTCATAATGTAGAGAACATATCATGGGAAGCACATAGACAGTTGTTAAGCTACTCCACTGTATGATAAAATTCTGGAATTATTACATTATAAACCGGTCCGGGGAGGAAGGCGCCATCCGGGAGCGCGTAAGGGCTGCGCGGCGCAGGCGGCGGGCAGGGCCGAGCGGTGGCGGCGGCGCTGTCCTAGGAGAGGTACTGGAGCCGGGGGACGCCGAGGCGGCGACAGCGGCGGCGGGGGCGCGGGGCCCTCTCTTTGTGTCTTAATGAACAAAGGATAACTGGGCCTCTTTTGAAGTCTTTGCTTGAGTTGAAGACACAAAATGCCACCTGTACTCTTATAATATGTTCAGTTTATCAGTACACAAACTTATAAACCGTGAATTTCCCTAAAGTTATTATACCATTTAGAAGATGTTTGCTTGGACGTTTACTTAAAACCAAACAATTGAGGTCTATATGTCCAAATAATTTCCTTCTCTCTTGCTGTCTCCATTTCAGTTTCCTGAGTTTCTGGGAAGGCCTGGTTTCCCCAAAGGAACGATTTCTGGTAGAAGTCTGAAGGTCTGGCCCAAGAAAAAAAATCCAGTATAGCCAATGAATTGAGGACAAGAAGGTTTCCAGTCAGGAACATTTAATCTCGTACATTACAATCACCTTAAGTAAGGTGTGCTGATAGCTGGATATGATTTAACTTCTTGGAAAATGATGCATATATAACCTACCCCACAAGGAAGCTGTTCTCAATTCCCTTAGTGGTTGTGGTGTTTATCCGAGAGTGCCTTGGGGGAAGATGAATACAATAACAGTATGATGCTTTTCTTTTCATTTTTAGCTCATTGTTGCCACGTACACTTGGTGATCTTGGTGCCTGTGGTTTAATCCCAGGAGGTTAGACATGTGGAACAGCACATTAACCCTTTTTAGTATTTTCTCCCAAGACAAATCATTTTTATAGGTTGTCTCCATGGTCTTCTAGTTGCTTATCAAAATTAAGCATCAAGTCTTCTAAGTGAGCAATAGCCCCAGTCAGTGTGAGGAAATCAGCTTGGTTCTTATTGGGGCACAAATTCTTGGTCTTGGGACAAAGTGAGTTCACATAGGGAGTTAGAAGGAGGAGAATGGGGCATGCGAAAGGGGAGTTCTGTGTTCTCATTTACCTATGCATGTTGAAACTCCACTAACAGTTTTATTTTCATTAGCAATTTGTGATAAAAACTTAGGGTAAAGGGAATAATGAAGCTGTCCCATTATATGGCAGGACAAAAGATAGTAGTGACATCAAAATCAGGGACTATCCATCTCATTTGCAGTTATATACTCAGTGTTTAGCATAGCATTTGACCCCTCATCAATATTCAATAAGAAGATGCGTGTTGAATGACTTAGGGATGAATTAATGAATGGAAAAAGTTAATATGGTAGAAAATGTGTTTTATCCTTGTATTTTTGTGTGTTGACTTCTGTATTTCAAGACCCAGCACTGTAACTGACACACAGAATATAAGCAGTAAAATTTGCTGAAAGAATGAATGAGTCCCCACAATTCTAAGAAGAATTTGAAGACCAACACAGACCCCATATCTGCCAAGGTCTATGACAGAAGTATCCAGAGAAGAAAGCCTGATCTCAGCTAGTGGTAGAGCTGACAGAATTTATCTAGTTTTAATAATTTACAGCTCATCCCATTACATCTAGGCATAGTACCTACGTGAGCCATACAATTAAATGTTGACTGAAAAAAAGTGCACAACCTAAAAGTTGAGAATTATGTTTTATTTGGAGGACATACTGAGGACTTAAATCAGGAGACAGCCTCTCAGATAGCTCTGAGGGACTGTTGTGAAGAGGTAAGGGAGGGCACAGGATATTTAGGGGTTCTTGCAAAAAAAACCCCAGGTAGTTGGAACATCAAAAGATTACTGTTAATTAAAGAAACTAGACATCTTAAGTTAATAAATTTAGTACTTTTCTATATATGGTGAGTTGCAAGAATCTGGTCTCATGGAAATCATTCCCTTGATATGCACTTTAATTATCTAGGGCCAGTATCCTGTTTTCTCCATCCTGAATCCCCTCAGGGTGCAGCATTGGGGGTGGCTTCAGTGGCTGATGGCTTGATGGCTATAACATCCTTTGTTACTGATACCGCAGGCTACATTCTTTGTCCACGTAAATGACTTGAATATGGATAGTAAATCTGTGGATTTGCAAAACGTAATTCTTGGAGCATTTTTAGAAGGACAAAGTTAAGGGCAATTTCAGAATCACTAGCAGCTAAAGTTGCTATTGATACTTTTCCACCAGTAGGTAGTAATCTGCTGTTGCTAGCTTCAGTATTCCCAAGGGATAAGAAAAGCCATTTAATTGAAGAAAGAAATGTAAACTTTAGCACAATGCAACTTCCACAAAACCAAACACACAAACACACACCCAACTCTCGCAGATATGAAGTAATAATCTAAAATAGAATCCTGGAACTGATTGCAAAAAAAGAGCAAATGTACTCATATTGGATTTTATTCTTTTATTAATGTTTGATATATATATATATGTATTTATTAATAAAATTCAGAGTTGCTATATGGAGAAATAGCTTTGTACAAATATTGTCTTTGTATGTGTTTATCAATAATGTATGAGATTGCCTCCTATGCTCCTTTTCCTTTATTCTCTTGCAGGCAGTAGATGTAGTTATCAGTTGTTTTTAAAATTTCTAGGCAGCTAAAGGACTAGTATCACTTAAATAAAGAAGGCAAATTGTCCCAAAGTAGGAACAGTTTCCCTTCATTATGGAACATAAAGTCCTCATATGAAGGGGGAAGAATTTCATAGCTAAAAGCTTTCAACTACAGAAGATTTATGAGTAACTATGTATGTTGTTTCAAAGTGGACTCTCTATAATTAATGTCTAGGGGTTATCTTTGGTATATAATGGATTTTGATTTTTTAAATATTATTAGATAATATATAGAAGAATATCTTTAATTGTATGTAAGTTATGAGAAATAATAAAAACTCCTGCAAACACACCACCAAAACTAAGAAGTAGAATCAAAACTGCTGAGTCTTCTCTCTGTTCTCTACCCTGATCCCACCTTCCTGCTTTCACCACAGAAATCACTCTGATCTTGGCTTTATGTTCAACATCCACATAATTTTTATCTGATTTTGCTTATTATTGAGATTTATAAAATTGATATCATACTTTAGTCTTCTGTGCTTGCTTTTTTTACTCAACATTATGTTTCTAAGGATCATCCACTTTAACTAGTGTTCATTCATTTGTACTACTGTATAATATTTTATTGTATAAATACAAGAAAATGTGTTTATTATTCTATTAATGATATTTGGGTTGTTTGGGGCCTATTACGGACAGTACTTCCATGAACATTTATTTTAATGTTTCCTGGTACACATGTGCAAGATTTAACAAAAGTAAAAGAGTAGACATACTAAGAGTAGAATTGTTGAGTTGTAGGGAATTCAAATATTCAACTTTAAAAATTCATGTCAAAATGTTTTCCAAAGTTATGGAATCAATTTTCAGCCCTTTTGCTCTATAGCTTCATCAGTTAGAATGACCATTCTAGTCTTTTGTTCCTTGTATTAGTCTGCTCAGGTTGTCCTAGCAAAATGCCTCAGATTCAGTGGCTTAAAAAACAAGAGATTTATCTTCTCACAGTTCTGGAGGCTGGAAGTCCAGGCTCAAGATGTTGGCAGTTTTGGGTCCTCCTGAGGCCTCTTTCCTTGACTTGCAGATGACCACTGCTTTCTTGCTATATCCTCACATGGCCTTTTCTCTGTGTGTATACATCCCTCTTATCTCTTTCTCTTCTTACAAGGACACCAGTCATATCAGTTAGGGCCCCACCATTATGACCTCATTTAACCATAATTATGTTTTTAAAGTCCCTGTCTCCAAACAGCCACATTGGGAGATGGGGCATCAACATACGAATTTTAGGGAACACAATTCAGTCCAGAACAATTTTAATTTGTATTTCCCTAATTACTGATAGGCTGAGAATCCTTTCATTTGTTTAATAGTGGCCTATGTTTCCTATTCTGTGAAGTCCAGAGAATATCTTTTGTCCATTTTTCTACTGTTTATCTTTTTCTTACTTATTTGTATTGTTTTTTAAATACAAGCAAATAATCTTTGGTCAGCTATATATGACACAAATAAGTTATTTCATACCTTCTAACTTTTTTAATCTTGTCTTTTGATAAATAGCGGCTCTCAATTTTAATGAAATCAAATTTATCTTTTAGCTTAGTGTCTTTTTGTTCTACTTAAAATGTCCTTCCCTAGTTTAATGCTACCCAGATATAGTATATTTTCTTCTGAAAGTTCTAGTGTATCTTTGTTTTATATTCAAGCCATTAATGCACTTACAATCGACTTGTCTGTATTATCCAATTTCTTTGTTTTCTTATGAATAATTAAGTTTTCCAGGACCATTTTGGAATGAATGGATTTTTTAGGTGTGTCTGAGCTGTCCTTGACCATTCACATAAATTTCAGAATTGGCAATCCTGTAAAACCTCTATTAAGTATTTTTATTGTAATTGTATTGACTATATAAATTAAGTTGGGGGAAACTTACACCATTATGATGAGTCTTTTCTATCCATAAACAAGATGTACCTCTCCATTTATTTAAGACTTCTTTACTATCTTTCAATAAGGTTTTATTTTCTCCATAAATGTCTTGCACATTTTTATTTAGATTTATTCCTAGGTAGTTTTTTTTTCCATTTTAAATAATTTTTAAGCTCTCTCTTTGTTCCTGGATTATAGAAATCCAATAGATTTTTGCATCTTGAGCTTATATCTAGCCATCTTGCTAATATTGTTTTTTAGTAAGAGAGGATTTTCTTAGCAAAGAGGAATAAATGTAAAATTAAGTAAAAAGTTTATGGGTCAGCTCTGGTCAATAGAACTTTCCATGATAATGGAAATGTTCTTAGTGCTGTCAAAAACGACAGCCATTAGTCACATGTGTTTTTAAATTTTTAAAGGTAAGTTCAATAAAATTAAAATTTCAGTTCCTAAGTCAAACTTGCCCACATTTCAAGTATTTAATAGCCACTTGTGACTAATGGACACTATACTGGACATTGTATCTCTAGACTATTAGACTGTGAAGCCATGGCGTCCCGGGATTTTATCTTTGTCAATGGCATAGTGAGATCTTTCATGTGACAGTTATTCTGTTATTAAAAAGAGAAGTTACTTAACCTAGTCATCCCTAACTTTTTGAAATAATCCAACATAGCTTTCACCATCCATGAATTTCTTGAATCATATTTATGTTTCTAAACTATTTCTTATGTCATGTGTTCACTTTGTAGCAAGTTCATTGTCCTAAAATGGCACATACTAAAGTATCAAGAGGTTCCCTTATTCCTGATAAGCTGTGATTGGATGAAGAAGACCTTGTTACCCTGCCTATCTGATTTTTATTATAATCAGATGTTAATCTGTATCAGTCTCCATATTCAAAATTCACCTTCAAAATTATATGTTATTCCCATGATGGTTGTCTTTATTTCATTTAGCTAGTATCGTGACCTTATAAATGCAGTTTTGGTCATTTTCTACTAAAACCTCATATTTATCTGTGTGGAAATACATCTCCTACTTGTTTGCCCTCTTATAAACTCTTCCTGTAATTTAATCCTCATGAGCTTTATTTCCCCTAATTTTAATTACTTAATATTTTGTAAAACATTTAAGAGATCACTGGTATGCTCTTTTTTTCAATCATCTATACATTTAAACAGTGTGTTGCAATAAGAAATAGTACTGGTAATCAGAAGACCAGAGTCCTAGTTTTACCCATAAAAATGAACTACATGTGCATTTAAATAAGTTTTATATAAGGTTATATAAGGTTTATTCTGATTCTAAAATTGTTATGATTATTTAGAAAATTATGTTTGAAATATGACATTATTCAAAACCAATAGAGGTTTGAAATCTATTAAAAATCTACAAAGAATTCAACTATTTCACCTTTTTCCCTGATTTGATATTAAACTGTAATCCTTCATCTTTCACTTACAGCATGCTGTAGCTGCTGTTGACACAAAGACAAAATATAATGTCTAAATATTGTGTACTTGTTTTTTAAATGAATACTTTTGTTTAAAATTGTCTTTTACATAGATTCTTGATTCCCTTTTCACAACTTTTCCATTCCCCATGCTACTGCAATCAATCACTCATGATAGAAAATTATTCTCTTTTCTGTTTGCTAAAGCTCTTTTTAAAATACCAAGTTTCAAATGATCATCAATTCAAGAAACTTTGGGAAATGAACCTCATAATTTCCAGAATGAATATGTTGTTTCACTGGCTACCAGGACACCATCCTCTCCTAGATTTCTCCCCTCTCACTCACCATTCCTTGGCAGTCTCCCTTGGTGATGCCTCCCATCCCTCAACGTCTGTTAGAATGCCCTAAGGCTCATTCCTGGCCCCCTTCACTCTCCATCTACCTTAACTACTCATGAGTTTTAATCTAGTCCCATTACTTTAATGGGAAGATGACTTATGACTCCCCAATTCATACTTCTAGCCCTAAGCACTCACCTAACCTCCAGACTCCTAATTCCAATTTCCCACTAAATATCTCCAATCTATGCATAACAGACATCTCAAACTTAGCAAATAAAACTAAATATTTTGCTTTGATCCATCCATTGCACTCCAGTTTTCCCTGGCTCCATAACTCATCCAGTTGCTCAGGCCAAAAATGTTAGATTCATCCTTAAACTCTCACTTTCCCACAATTCCTATGTCCAGTCCATCAGAAATTCTTGCCAGTCTAACTTGAAAATACATCCTGAATCCACCTACCTCTCACCTTACTCTTGCCGTCTTTACTTACTCCAAGCCATCATTGCTTGCCTCATCTAATGCAATAGGCAGCCTCTTCCACAACCTCCTTGCTTCCTCACCTCTTGCCCCAATCCTTATAGTCTATAACCAATACAATAGCCAGAATAATCACAAAAAAAACGTGAATCATATTACATTATTTCCCAAAACCTGTTCCCATCACTTTAGAATAAAAATTAAACTTTTTACCTGTCCCACATGCTTTATTCAGTATTTCTTCTGCCCTACTCTCCAAGCTCGTTTACTACTACTATTCTCTCACACACACATCCAGATTTTCTTTCTGCAGTGGCTTTCCCAACATCGGGGCCTTTGCACTTGCTATTCCCTAAAACCTGGAAGATTTAAAAAATCTGTAAGATTCCTCCAAGCAAGATCTTAGAAGGTATTTACATTTCATTTTGTAGAGACATTTGGTAGAAGACATTTTTGCAGAAGATAGATACGTTTTACTTTGGCGGCTATTCACACATCTGGCAATTGCCAAGTTGGTTAAATAACAAATGTGAATTGATGAAGCTAAAATAAAAGAACTGTAGTTGGTGAGACCTATGTGTTTTAAACCGTGAACTTTGAGGAATTGTAGACATGCACACTACACCATGGTTTCAGTGTTAATGTGTGAGAATTAGCTAAGGTATTTTCCAAATACTCATTACTCTCTAAAGAGCTTCTGAGCAGGAAATCAGAACAGGGCCTGTGGACCTGAATTTTATCTAGTACCACAGTTGATTCTGTTGCAGATGGTTTTCAGTCAGCCCTTTGAGACACACCAAGCTGGGGTATTTGCCCAGATATGATTACCAATGGTCATGCAAGTCACCAATGAGATACAATCGAGAATCAACAAATGACTGAAAAGAGTGACACAAGAAGAAGAGGATCCAGTAAGGACCAGTAGAGACGCTATCCCAAGCACTCTTGGCTAGGAGTTTTACAAATCCATTCATATAAATGGATGATAGTTAACAGCCAAATGGCACTGCATACTTTTTTAAGTTGCTGAGTATTAAAGTGTATGGCTAAGCATCATAAGTTTTGTTAAATTATATTTTGGTTGCTATAAAATTAGGTGTACATTGTGTGTCATAGATGTAGGGATACAGATGTGTAAATATATGTCGTTGTTTCAGTTCTTCAGCTGATACTTCATAATGTCTTTGCAACTTCTAAATGAAGGACCTCTTCAAATATTGTTTAGAAAGAAAAGATGCCTGTTCATCCCTGTCCACCTCCCTTTCTTCATCCCCTTCCTTGTCCCTTCCCTTCTTTTTTTTTATATCTTTATTGGAGTATAACTGCTTTATAGTGTTGTGATCCCTTCCCTTCTTGAACAAATTAGTCCATTAAGTGAGGTAAAATAACCCTTTGTCAGCATGGGGGAGGTGGGCATTCAAGGAACCACATGACTTGGCATTGGGTCTCAGAGTCTGAGAAAGGGGAGAGGATGTCTGCATACGGGAGCCTGGAGTTGACTGCTGAAGTCTGATTCGTGTGAAAGGGCATCCACATGAGGAAGTGGCCTTGGCAACCACTCTGTACAGATTGTCATAACCCGTGCCAGGTGGAGAAAATGTGTGGATGGGAAAGTGGCAGCTACAAGAATTTACTTAAATACAGGAAGATTGATCAAATAATTAAGGATATTAAGAATATGGTAATCAGTGTTATTTTAATATCTGTGGAGGGAGTTAAAATATGAAAAGGGCAAAAACTAGAATGAAAGGGTGTTGAAAGGGAATGGAGGATGTTAATGTGAACACATGATTTTCAATATAGAGACATTATAGAAATAAACATAGACTATATGTATGCATATGTTTATGAATGTGTTTGTGAATATGTGTAAATGGTTATGAATATGTGTTTTCATATGTGTGTATGTATATATGTACATAAATCCCCTAGCTCTGCCTATTGAGAGTACCTGGGACCACTGCTTCCCAAGAGCAATGAATACACCTAGTGTCCAGATCTTGGTTTCTAAATACAGCTCTCCAACTGAAGGAACTAAAGGTCTTTGGAGAAATGGCTGATTCTAGAACCACTACAGGGAAAATATAAGATGACCCTAGAACATACTATTGTTTCAAGAAGTAAGGGATCAGCCATAAAAAGAAACGCAATTGAGTTATTTGTAGTGAAGTGGATGGACCTAGAGTCTGTCATACAGAGTGAATTAAGTCAGAAAGAGAAAGACAAATACCGTATGCTAACACATATATATGGAATCTAAAAAAAAAAATGTCATGAAGAACCTAGGGGTAAGACAGGAATAAAGACACAGACCTACTAGAGAATGGACTTGAGGATATGGGGAGGGGGAAGGATAAGCTGTGACAAAGTGAGAGAGCGGCATGGACATATATACGCTACCAAACGTAAAATAGATAGCTAGTGGGAAGCAGCCGCATAGCACAGAGAGATCAGCTCGGTGCTTTGTGACCACCTAGAGGGTTGGGGTAAGGAGGGTGGGAGGGAGGGAGACGCAAGAGGGAGGGGATATGGGGATGTATGTATATGTATAGCTGATTCACTTTGTTCTAAAGCAGAAACTAACACACCATTGTAAAGCAATTATACTCCAATAAAGATGTTAAAAAAAAAAGAAGAAGAAGGGAGATATCAAAGAATAATTGGGAAACATCAAAGGATATAGAAGCCAAACTGAAGGGGTTTCCACTGGACAAATCTTGAACAATCTAAGCCTCAAAATAAATAATGGTAGAAACGTATTATAGTCAATTGAATAAAAGAGGAGTCTACGAGTTCATACTGATTTAAATCATTAAATTGAATAAATTATGTTTGATGAGGAACAGGATATTTACATAATTACAAAGTGCCTTACCACAAAAATTATTAATAATGAAGGAGAAAAAAATAACTTTACAATGGAGAAGACTGGGTGATATACACCTTAATCAAATGAGTAAAATAATATTCCAGTAAGGTTACAAGTTAAAAGTTTGCCGAAATTGTTTGATAGGAAGCAGTGAGAAGAACAGAGCTTCACCACTGTGTTATTCCTGCCAACTACACATATCCTGAATAATCATGAGACAAATACAAACAGCTAAATCCTACAAAATAGCTGATCCATATTCTTTAAAATTTTCTAGTTTATGAAATTCAAGGGAAGCCTGAGAAAATTTTCCAGATTAAAAAACTAAAGAGACAGGACAACTAAATGCAACATGCGACACTGGGCTGATCCTTTCATTATGAAGGACATGATTGGGATAATTGACAAAACTTGAAAGGGGTCTGAGGATTAGTAGCTCTGTAGTCATGTGTCAGTGTTAATTTCCTGATTTTCATGATTATATTTGGATATATGTTTGTAGGAAATACTAGAGGATTTGGGGGAGACATTGCATTGTGTTGGCAACTACTCTCAAATGGTTTGGGAAATAAATTATTTTTATTGTCATTTCAACCTTTCTTTAATTTTTGAGATTGTTAAAAGAAGGCAAACAAAGGAGAAGACCCCTGAGTCAGGTAACCCTCCTTTTCCTGGCGACTCCCATAGTTAAAAGCTCAGTTTACAATGGTGGTCAGTTTTTCAGTCTATTTGTGCTAATTTCTGTTACTAACAACATAGCATCTTATTTTCTATTTGAGGTTTTTGGATTTTTCCTAATTATGCTTTTGCTTTTTATTCTATCAAATGTCTATGAATTTGATAAAGTCCTCGGTATTAACACAAAATCAGTAAGATTCATAAAAATAAAAATAAGTTCTTGGAGAAATTTATAAATTTCTACCTGCATTCAAATTGGAGTAAGTTGGCAAGAAATTTATAAGGGGAAAATACTATAAGGAGCACTCCCATTCAGAAACTCAAAATAGTTGCACGTGTTTATCCTGTAAGAGGTCTGTGATGAAACAGCAGGATGAAGGCTATATGTCCAAACTTAAATGCAATCTTTTAAATCACCTTTCATGTCAGGCCATGTAAGAACTGGGCAATTCAAGAAGTAAATTAGAACAATTCTTATTTTCAATAATTTCTTAGGTCAACACTTAGAATAATGAAAAACTTATCTTTAACTCCAAGAAATCTGGACAGCTATTAAAGCAAATGTGTTGTCCTACTGGCCTACACCTGGTTATAAACAGCAGTACGACTTCAGAAAACCCTGAACACTGAGTGGACTTTCTAAATATAGCTTTTTCTTTCTATAAAGGTGTTTTACAAGAATGCTATCTTTTGTGAAAATGTGGCCTTTATAAAGGGTACACTAAGGTCTGTGACTTTTAGACCTAGAAAAGATTTGAAATATTTTCTTAGCCTGGGAATCCACATTTTAGAGGCATAGAAAGAGAAACCCAATGAAATTAAATATTTTGCCCACCATCAAATGGCAAACAAGCAATAACGACAGCACTCAAGCCTCTGTCTTCTAAATCCATTGAATGCAGCATAAATAGATTGCAATAACTGCTGATTTTCATTGTCCTCAACAATACATTTCTTCTGTGCCTTATCCCTCTTCTTTTAAGAGGGATGACAACATTATCTGCAAACTTTATCTATAACTATTTTTTTTTAATTTTGCTGTTTTGTAACTCATTTTTGAAAAATTCTGTTTCTATGTTGAAAATGTGTAAGGACATTTACCTTCTTTCTTGAAACACCTTTGCCTGCATTTATCACATTTTATTTTGAACTATTGTGTAGCAATAAGTACAAAAGCGCATCTAGTAGAAGAGATAATGTCAGAGGCAACAAGGTGTGTGTATGGGGGGGGGTCGGGGTTAGAGTTGACATACCTTAAGGGAGATGAGGAGAGAGGGAAGAGAATAGAAATTTTATTTATTTGAAAAAATATGATGGCAAGTTAGAGAATTTTGGCTAAACTTAATACAATATAGCTTTCCTTAACTTAAATTCCGGGTTAACTTCCACTGTTTACATTGCCACAGACTAGGGAATAAACAAAGCAAAGACATTTTTGGTACCACCATTTTGTGTTAATTTCATAAAGATTTCTACAAGACTTTTTAAAAATAAACTGAAAAACGAAAGTCTTGTCTTTAGCTTATTTTCCCTGCATGCTTGCACTTTAATAAGTTGATAAATGACATTTAAACTCAATAGTTATTATTAATTCTGTCCCACAATTTTTAAAAGCACTGGGGATTGTGTGCGCGTGCATGCGCGCACCTTTACAACCAGTAAAATAAAGTTCTTGATCAAAAAATTATTATCACTTAGACTATTGAATAAAATCAGATACGATAGAGGGGCCAGCTATTGATAGGTTTAAAAGTCACCCTAGGTGATTAATTCATGCAGCAGTGTTGCACGTTTCTCTTTAGATGAAGCACTTAGAAGTATAACCGAGCTTGGCTCTAATTTCATATCTGAGACCTGTTTTATTTAGAGTTCTTTGGCAAGTGCTTGCTCTGTGTTTTTATAGTCTTTGGTTGTGCTATAAAAATGTCAAAATTATGAATTAACAGATATGCAAAAGTGAAATCCTAGAAGATAGGATAAACATGAAGTCCTCTAATTATCACTCAAATAAGTTTGGTTGACAGAACTGGGAATCAGAAAAGACATTAATAATGCATAATGCTGAAGTTAAAATCTTCTAGTTACAGTACAAAGGAAATCCTAATTTGTACCACAAGGTAATGAATTCAGTACTTTTCATTTGTTAAATATTTGCTTATTACCCTGCACCGTGCATATAACACTGTTGCCAAATTTGGAGGGCAAACAGGAAAAACAGACACTCTCTACCCTCAAGTTGTTTATACTGCAGTCAGTGAAATTTCTCTACTTTGAGATCTTTTAATTCCTCAGTTCATTGTAACATCTTCTTCAGATGAATTGTTTTTTATTTGTTAAAACCAATGTTTAGCACTTTAAATAGTTTCTTCAATGTTCCTGATGGTGAAATAGAGTCATCATGCTAATTTCCAATACTAATTATAGAGTTGATAGGAGAAATGCTCAAGATTGATAGTAAAGTGATTTCGATAATCTACAAAATGTCTTGAGGTTTCCCAGATAACAACTTGTCTCCCAGACAAAAATGCACTTATTATTGATATTCCAAGCTTATAAAAATTTTTATACTTTAATCATATAGCGATTTTACAACATCTTTTCATTCACATTTTAAGATATTTTGTTCAGTAGATTATCTCATTTTGAAACTATTGATTTATATATACATACTATGTAAATAGTAGTATACATTTCTCAATGACTAGATTAGTGCTTTCTTAACTACTTAAATTTGTTTAATTCATATTGTTGTTCTTCAGCATTTCTTTTACTCACTGGAGCCTATCCCACTGACTTCAAAAAGCCTGAAAACTCTGAAAATCCCATTTAAAGTAACTGTATGGAAAATCGTTAAAATAACATATAATAATGGTAGAGAAGAAGTGTATTTAACATTGTGCTGAGATTATTCCATTAGTAAAGAGATTAATCAATAATTCTAACATTCAGACATATAATAAAAATGAAAAACAATCATAATACTGAGCAATGACATTTTCAATAAAGGGAGATATTAAATATGGTATAGGAAACGAGAATCTGCAAAGCAGATAAGTTGGCAATGATTATACATATATTTAAAATACGTTGAAACAGTCATAGACAGTTTTTCTTTTTGGATGGAAAGAGGCATATTGAAGTGTTTAAGCACTACTTCAACTGGAATAGATATTTAGACACTATACAGAAAACACATGATTGCAGAAGAGCAGATATTAGCAGGTGTGTGAATGTGTATGTCTTGAATTAATGCATTTTCTTTTATTCAAAAAGGAGGAGAATGCCAAATTTACTTTAAAGGTGGCATTGTGATATGTTAAAGTTCCATTCTTAGACTTTTGCTGCTGTTACTGTTCCTTTAGTATTCACCAAAGAGTACCGTCCTGTCATTTATCCAAGTTAGAAATCTAGAAGCAATCCTAGGATTCTCATTATAGGGTCCCCTACCTTCATGCTCCCCCCTCAAGAAGTAACAAATTCTTGGCTCTCCTATATAGGAAAGCTCTCTCCAATGTACGCCTGCTCTGTAACTCTCCGGGTCTCGGCGCGCGGCTGGGAGAGCCGCCCCCGCCGCCCCCCATCCCCTCGGCTCAGGATCAACGGGCCGCCCGCGCCGCCGCCGCCGCCCAAGTCGGTCTCTCACTCGCCCAGGACGCGCGCCCGGGCGGGGTGTGCGCAGCCAACTCGGTCCAAGCGGGGGAGGGGAGGACATGGGGCGAGGAGGACGCCACCCAAGTGGTCTGGGGTTCGGACCCAGATAGGCGAAACGCGCCGGGAATCGATGACGGCTGGGGAAACTCGGGCAAACCTTTCTTGGGGAATCACCCCTCCGACACCCCACCGCCCAGGCGCTGCAACGGAGGGTGAGCGGAGGGTGAGCGGAGGCTGGGGGAGCTCAAACTTGCGAGAGCTGGAGGAGGCGTCGGGCAGGCGGCTGTCGCCCGAGCGCTGCGCCTGCGGGGGGAGGGGAGGCGGCTGCTGGGAGGGAGGGAGGGAGGGAGGGAGGGGGAGGAGGAAGAGGAGGGAACCAGGGAGGGGGGACGCGTTGGGATCGCGGCGCGCGGCGTCAGACGGAGCCTGGGCTCCCAGCGGCGAGGTGAGGCGGAGCTACGCTCCTTGCTGAACGCGAACCGAGCTCGGCGGCAGCGGGGAAGACGCGCCGGAGCCCAGACCGCGACCGAGAGCGGGAGCGGGAGCGAGGCGGCAGCGGCGGCGGAGGGGGAGCCCGCAAGCTGCCGGGCGGGGAGCCCAAGCCGCGCTGTCGCCGCGCAAGGAAGACTTGGCCAACACACTCACACACACACGTTCACACACCCAGCCCGAGCTGGCGCTCGCGGCTAATCGTCAACATGGCGCTGGGGCTCCTGCCCGAGCGCGGGCGGCAGCAGCGGCGACGCGAGAGCTGCTGAGCCCGGCCGAGCCCGGCCCAGCCGCCGGAGCCCGGAGGATCGCGCGGGGCTGTCGCCATCTGCCCGGAAGCTTTGAGCCCGCCCTGCCCTGCCCCGCCCCCGCCCCCTTCCCCACCCGGCCCAGAGCCCACCCCTCGGCGGGGCCGACCCCGAAGGCAGCCGGCTGGCAGCAGACGGCGAGGGAGGCGAGCGGGCGCGGCGACGCGAGCGGGTTGCGGGCAGCGGGTGACGGCAAACTTTGCTGTTCGCCGCGCTTCCCCGGCCCGGCCCCTTCTCCCATCGCCAACGTCGCCACCCCACTTTCCTCCAACCCCGCACACCTCTCCCCACCCACCCCGCCTCCCGTCGCTCCTCCTCGCCGCCTCGACTCTGCTCCGGGGAAAACTTCAAAGCGCCGGATCGCAGGCTCCCTGCTTACTCCCCGGCTGGGGACTTCAGGTCAGTGCCCGGAACACCTTTCCCCGCGGAGGCCGCGCGGGCTGGAGGGCGTGCGTGCGGCGGGCTGCAGTCGGCCCCCTCCCTCGGGGCCCAGACTAACGGCGGGTGGCTCCTCTGACTCTCTCGCGTACCCCTCGAAGCTTGTGCCTCGCGCTTCACTTTGGCTGCTTTGCTCGCTTTTGTTTTTATTTCCTAGCTGTAAGTTATTAAAAATGCAGCCAACCTAAGCGGCCCGGCGTGGGCTTCGGGGAGGGAGGGGCGCGGCGGGGGCGGGCTGCCGCCTCCCTGGGGGCTGGGAGGAGAGCAGGGAGTTCGCGGAGTGGAAGTTTGCAGACAGTGTGTGCCTGTGTGCGCGGGAGCGCGGTCGTCGCTGAGTGAGTCGGGCGTGGGGGGCGGAGGGGGTGAGCTGGGCTGGAAGTTGGGAAGCTCGGCTCGGCGTTAGCTCGCTAGCAGGAAGGGGAGGGCGGCGGGTTCCCGTCTGCTTTCTTTTTCGACTCGGGAAAGAACTGTAAAAACGCCCAGCCGCCGCTGCCTCGTCTCGCCTCTCCGGGGGCAGCTCGTTCTTGCTCGTGGAACGACGGCGTGTGCGTGCGCGAGGGTGTGTGTGGCGGGCGCCCCGGGCCGAGCCGAGCTCGACCTGCCGCCGCTGCCGCGCGACTCGGGAGGGGAGTCCCGGTTTTTTGTTTTTTTTGGCTTTTTTTGGCTTGCTCCAAAGCGTGAATCACGTGGATTAAAAAAAAAATACTAGGAAATGGAGCAGAGCGAGGGGTTCCGACTCTGCCCGCCCGCCCGCCAGCCAGTCAGGTCAGACGCTTTGTTTTCTAAATGTTCTTTTAAAATTTTAATCTGCCACCCTGGTCCACCCCCACCTTCCCCGCGACGTCGTGGGGTTGGTTTTAAGTTGTGAGACCCTAGGGGTGGGGGTAGATCGTGCGGGGGCGGGGGCGGCGGCGGGCGGGGGGGCGAGACCTGGGTCCTCCTCTGGGTAGCGTGGAGTCTGGTGGAAAGCCCTGTAGGGCGTGTGCGAGTCTGCGGCCGGAGGAAGTTGGTCCCACTCGGAGGGCGTGCGGCGCAGAGGCTGAGGGCGAAGAGGAACTTGCGCACCCGGGCGCGATCCTCGGCCGAGGCGGGGAGGGCGAGGCGCCGCTGCGCCTTGGGGCCCGCGCTCGGAGCAGGCGGGCGGCTGCGCTGCAGAGCCTCCGCCAACTAGGGGTCTCGGGGCGGCGGCGACGTGCTCCTGCTGTTTACCAAGCAAGCCCCGGGGCGCCGTGTGCGGAGTAGGGCGGCTCGAGGCACGCGTGGTCCCGGCGGGCTTCCCGCCGCCTGCACTCTTGAGTGGGCACGTCCCCGGGTCCCTGAGACGGCTGCGCCTGGCCGCGTGTAGGCCGAAGCCGGGGCGAGGCTTAATTTGCAGTTAACGAATCTTTTCCAGAAAGTCCGCGATCTCCAGCTAGAGGCTGTGAGTGCCCGCGCGCGAGGGCGCGCGCCGCCGGCGTCTAAAGGGTTGGGGGGTTGCGGGGATGGAAGAGCGAAGGAGGGGGGAGGGTTATGTGTATTTAAAAACAAACCTTAAAAAAAGAAACCAGCGCGCTTCAAATAGGTATTCGTACAGCCTCTTGTGTCTAGAGTAGACAGCTCAGGGTTTTAGCTGGTTTTTTGTTTGTTTTGTTCTTTTTTGAGAGAAGGCCAGAGGAGGGGTAGTGGTATTTGCTTCTAGGGGTAGTCTCTGGAGAAAAATCCTTAAAATGACTCAGGAATAAAAACGAGGAGGAAATGGCCCACCCCAGAAGGTGGTGGGTGGTGAACGCAGGCAGACTTGGGTATTTGTAGCCATGTGACACTTGCTGTGGCACTGGAAACAGACACCGCGGGCCGAAATCAATCCTTAGGAGGTGTTGGATTCGGTTTGGCCAACAGAATTGCTTGTGTGGAAGGCATTTTAATTGTCGGCCTCCGAGACTCCTGTACGTGGACACTTGGAAAACACATTTGCTTCTCGACCCTTCCCACTCCACCCCCGACCCGTTATCTGGTCTGGGCTTTGCAGTGTCGGTTCCCGTGTTTATTTTGGGCATGATTTCACCGCGAGGAGGAAGCGGGGAGATGGCGGTGATTAATATGCCGTCCAGGTTTAATCCGAGGCTGGCCTTTAGTGTGCGGGTTTACGCCGCCACTCACCGGGTTTGCCTGGGCTAGTGGCGGGGGGTGGGGCGCGGGGTTCGGGCGCCAGGCGCTCCGCGGGCAGGTCGGGGTTGGGGCTCGGACGGCCCCAGCGCCGTCCTTTGAGGCACTGTCACCAGTAGGTGACTGAGAGTTAATTAGGAAGTGTTCTCCGGATCAATGGGCCGCACAGCTCATTAGCGATTCTCTCCAGCCCTTTGCAGGGCCGGCCGGGCCTGTGCCTCCCACACAGGCCGGGGCCCCGCGGCCCGGGCTGCGGAGAGCGCCTCTGGGAAGTGGGGAGGGATGGGCGGCGAGGGGCGACCGGGAGGTGAGTGTAACTTGGCCGGGCGGCGCGTTGCGTGCGGCGCCTCGAGGCCCGCGCAGCCCGCTCTTTCTTCCTGCTCTCGGTCGCCTCGACTGTGTCTTTAACTCGCTCCCGCTCGTCGCTGCCTGGCTGCTCCTCCCCGCCTCCCTCGCCTATCTCTTGTTCTCTAAGCAAGACGCCTGTGCTCCCCGCCCAGTTTGGGATTAGACAAGATAAAAATCGGACTTCCCAGTGCGCAGAGCTGTGACTGTGCCCCGGCAGCCGGGCTGGCGGGAGCGCTGTGGGCCGGGGCCGGGGCGGACCCGCTGTGCGCTCGGGGCAGCCCGAGCCCGTAGAGTCCCACCCCGACCCTGCAGGCGCGGTCACGCTCCAGCGTTCTGTCTGTCTGGGGGCGGGCCGCGGAGGCGGCGGCAGACTCCCGTGAGCGAGCGAGCCTTCGGGCCCAGCGACCAGGGTGGAGGGAAGGCTGCAAGGGTTTCTCTTAACCCTTTAAAGACGATAGGGAGAGTGGAGGTGGGGAGTGTAGTCGAAATTCCTGGAGGCAAAGTAGCCCCCTGGGGAGAGGAGGCGGGAGTCTGGGCTTAGGGTTTTCCTTTCTCTTCTGTGTATGCAATCTCACATCCTGGTACGTTGGGCTCGATTCTTCGACGAACCAAACGCAGCTGCTAGGTGATCTAATTTGACCCGATACTTCTCAATGGGGAAGGTGTGAACACACACAGTGGGCACCCTCACTTAAGGAAGTGAGTTGGGGAGATGCAGAGGTTAGACCTTACCGTTCCCAGCGGCCCAGTATGTGAAGGTCTACTCAGAGCTTTAGTCAGTGGGGCCTCTGACCGAGAGTGTTGCCTACCAAAGACCCAAGCCTGAAATGCCTGTCCAGTGCGTACAGGTATGCGTCGGAGAGAGCAAAGGGGTCCTTGAGTTGTCTATGTAAATAAAAACACTTTTAACCATGAACTTGTGGAGAGTTCAAATAAGATATGTGCAGGGAGGCAGCCTCCAAACAGGAGTCGGACAGTGATGTGTACAAGATCGATCATTTGTATACACATCCATGGGGTCAACATTGAATGGGTCTAAAAATTTAATACAACTCTGCAGGCATTGGTCTCGTTCTTTCCCTGAGGTAGACCCCTGAGGTAGGTGGGTTACCCTATAGAGAAATGAATCATTAGTCACACTCCTCTCTCCTTCCCCCTCCTCTTCCTTTTAGGGTTTGTAGTCTTAGGGGATCCTCTAGTTACCTTAAACTGCAAACCCATATTGGTCTGGGAACGAGCCCCATTATAGGCAAAGCAAGAATGTAAGTCGTGGGGAGGTGTACGTGTTAGACAGGAATGCACAGATTAAGATGTGCGCCTGAATGACATGTGCTGAGACAAATCAAGACCCTTGGGCTCTGGTGCCCACATGGAACAAGAGATAGAGAAGAGAGAAAGAACTGGCCGCGAGGAATGTAAACATGGGTATGCAAATACTGAGACCTAGAGCGAGATCCTAGGAGAAAATCCCAGACTTTGTTGAGCTGGAAACTGGAGCAGGATTTCTGTAAGTTCGTTCGAGAGACAAAAGCCCATTTAAAGGTGTGAAGAGGGTCACTTGGAAACACAAAAAGCATTCACATGTATACATCCATGCTTAGATACACAGGCTGAATGACAAAAACTCCTCAGTGCCTGATGAAGATTTTCCTGCCCAGTGAGACAGAGCAGGGCACGGAAGTGTGGGCCACACAACCACATTCGCACACTCATTCACTGGGAAATACTGTGTCTTCGGCTAGAGGGAAAGTGAGGGCGACGGTGCCTAGCTAAGGGTGGATGGCCCTTGGTTACTAAGATTGCTTCTGGTTATAGTTTCTTCCCATCTAGAGTGGGGAAGAGAGTATGTCTTGAGCAGGTAGGAGGATTTCTGAAAGATTTTTGAGTTCTGGACCCTGAGAGGATGGATGGTGGAGGAAAAAGAGGAGTAGCTTTGCATTCTGGGTCGGAAGCAAGGGATGTTGCGCTCCTCTAAGCCCTGTTTGCTAAGGTGGCGCAGGGCCTAGTGAACTGAGAGAGACTGAACCGAAAGAAGTGCGAAGCTCGGCCTCTGGGCGGAATCGAGGGGAGGTATGCTTACTTTCCCTTTTTTTCCCCCCCTTGAGGAGACCGTGCGGGGACGGCCAGCGTAGGGAGGGCGCCTCTGTGACCCCAGACGCGCGCGTAAACTCGGCTTGGGTTTGGTTTGCGCGTGGCGTCGGTTTGCCGCGGTGCCTCTTTGTCTGAGCCCAGCCGGGAATTCCAGCTTTTATTGGGAAGACCGCACTCGGGTGGAGCCCGCGCTGGGTTGGGCACGACAGCCGGGGCTGGGCAGGAGGCTCGCCGGCCTCCGAGCCGCCCGAAACCCAGGACGGTCCTCGGGGGTGCCCAGCGGCCCCGGCAATGCCACCTCGGTGGTTTCCTCGAGGGCGGCGGGCCCGGCAGACCCAGCCCGGCGGGGCGTGGGGCCTCACGGGTCCACTTGGGCCGCCGTACCGCCCCTCTCCCCGCTGGCCCCACCGCTCCCCCGCCAGCCCGAGGCCGAAAGGAGCTCTGAAGGCCCTTTGTTAAGCTCCAGGGTCACACCCGTGCCCTGGGGGCCGCGCAGGGGCGGGAGGACCTTCTCCTGGCTGGAGGCCTCCAGCCCTCGCCTCACAGGGGCCTCGGCCTGGAGGGGCCTCGCCCAGTCAGGGGAGGGGAGGCCCGTCCCGACCGGGCTGCCTCGCCCGAGTGAACGGCCGGCAGGATTCCGTCTGTTTGCAAGGCTGGCTGCGCTGCCGGGGCCTAGATGGTGGCGCTGGCTTGAGAAGCAGCCGGGGCAGGAGTGGAAGGTCTTCTCAGGCCACCCCCGTGGCAGCCAAGCCGCCTGTGCCCCGAGCACTTGGCCGGGGACATCTCCCAACCTCCAGCCCGGCCCGTCGGCTTTCGCTGGTTGCCCCCCATGTGTTCCTCCGGAAGGGATAGCTGACTTTCTGTTGGATGGGAATTAACCAACGCGCTTCCCCGCCCCCGCAACGTTTCTGTAGCAGGCCCCCTTTACCAGCGCAGGCTCATTTCCGCCGGCCCCTAGTCGAGGGTGTTGGAATTGGGGGGGGGGCGTCCCCGCACTTTGTTATTTCTTAGAACCGTGTCTCCCCGGCCAGCCATCGCCCCTCAGCACCCATGGGCTCCGGCGCCCCGTGATTAGACTAGCGGGGAAGTCCGCTAGGAGAAGATCCTGACAGCATTAAATAGAATTTGATCTAAAAGACAGTTTCCAGTATAATCTCGTTATGCATCACAGACTCCCGGTGTTACTTTGTGGAAGGCGGACAATGATCAATTTACATTGACCCGGGGCTGGGCGAGCTTTTAGATGGTAATTGCCATATTGATTTGCATGCAGAAAGGAGACCTGCTAAAATTAAAGACCGGAAGCTAAATGAAACTAAATTTATTGTCTAGGTGCAAACCAGAGGAACTACTGGGGGGAAGAGGGTGAGTGAGGTCAGGGTGCCAGGGGCAGAGCAGGTGAGAGGCCCAAGAGCTCCGGGAGGTCACAGATTTGGGAGCGATCTTTGCCCTGGTGATTTCAAAACGTGAGGAGGGGGCTTGTTTAGGGTATGGGGACCGAGCAGGGAAAAGTTATAAACAGGCAGTATTGCATTGAAGGCACTGGGATCTTTTAATGCTAATAGTAACTGCGAGGGGGGAGGAGAGGTTTATAGGGTTATAGGGGTCTTCCTGCACCATTTCCGGCACCCCCCATTTCTGTTGTTCTACCCGAGCGCTCATAACCGTACCAAGGGCACCCAAATTCTTGCATCTGAAGAGTTAATTTTTTTTTAAAGACGGGCCGTAAACTTTCCCCGCCCCCCCTCCCCCCGCGTCTGGTCTCGAAGAGAGCGCGAGTAGGGGGCGGTTCTGCATGCCGCTGCGGGCGGGCCTGGACCTTTGGAGGCTGCGGGAGTTCCTCCCCGGACGCCGATCGCTTTGGGAAGCGGCTCGTTCCAGGTGGCCCAAGTGGCGGGGGCGGGGGAGGGTCTGGCGGGGCCAGGGACTCACGGTGCCCGGGGGCGGGGGTCACCTCCCTGGAGGTTGGAAGGGCCTGCACGGAGGGTGTGGAGGAGGGAAGGCGGGGGCTGGAAATCCTGTCCCAATCGGCGGTGATCGCCAAGGCCGGAAAGTTTAAAAAAGAGAGAAAGCCACTGGCTGCAAGGCAGGGGCTGCCGGGCCGCCGGGGCGTGTTTGGCTGACTAGAGGGGTGAGGACCCGGCTCCGCCATCGCCTCG
Source organism: Hyperoodon ampullatus (assembly GCF_949752795.1). Lineage (NCBI taxonomy): Eukaryota > Metazoa > Chordata > Mammalia > Artiodactyla > Ziphiidae > Hyperoodon > Hyperoodon ampullatus. Next base: position 79,841,976 of record NC_136920.1, read on the forward strand.
GTCCGTCCCGCTGCGGAGGCCCTGGCCTGCCCCAGGCGCTCCTGGAGCCATTTCACGCATCCGGAGCCTCGGCCACTGGAGGAGCCACCCGCCCGGGGCCAGGAAGCCGCAGGGGCGGCTGAGTGTCCGGCGCTCCTGCCCGTTGCCCTTCCCACCGAGCTGAGCTGGAGACGGCCCTGGGTCGTGGAGCCTGTGACGTCTGTGGCATCGGGTGTGGATGGTTCCCGGAGCTTCTGAAAGCCCGGGGCAGAGCAGGAAATTGAAGATGGGGTGGGGAGGGGATGTTGAGCGCTGACCCTGCGCTGCTGGGATGAGAAGTTGGGGAGAGGAGAGAGAACCCCAACCTCCGGCTTGTCTCGGGACTTGGCTTTTTGTGGGGACCCCCAGGAGTCCAGGAGGGTCCAGCATCTTGCAAGCCGCTTCCCCCTCAGTTGCCTCCCCAGCCCACTTTGGTCCCTGGGTTTTTCATTAAAGTCCTAGGAAAGGTAGATGTAGGCAGTCTTTCCAAAGGGCTTTTGCTCTGTCTAGATAATTTGATTGATTGCTTTATGTGGCAAAACTAGTGTGGCAAGCCTTCTTGTAGTTCCAGGTGTCAGCACTTTTTCCAGAGACCTAAGAGTAGCACCCACCTCCCACTGCCTGTTCTGGGCTCCTGGAGGAGGGGAAAGTGGAGGCTTGTTGGGAATCCCTGGCCTCACAGCAGGGTGTTCCAGTGTAGGGAGATGGGTAGGATGTTGGCAGAAATTTCGAAAGACTTCACATGGACCAAGAGATTTCTGGGTGTAGGAGAAACTAGGATGCGGGCTCCTTGTGGACCGAATTTCATAGGTGTTAAGTGCTATCCTTTTACTCTGTATTGGAGTACAAGGGCTAAGGAAGCCTTCCGAACTTCTTGGGGATTCTGGATGGCACAATTTGACCGATCATTGGCTCCTCTCCGCAACTCCAGGACTGAGTTTGACCGTGGCCCATTTTTACTAGCTGTGTGACCTTGGGGGCAGGTTATTTATGGCCTCTGAGCCTCAGTAAGTTTCTTCATTTGTAAGACTGGGTATAATTTTCCACCTTTAGGATCAAAGAATACTTGGCACATAGTAGGTCTGGAGGATTAGTAATTGCTTTGAATGACTGGTCAGATTCCTATAGGTTGCTTCTCCGTTCCCTGCTGCCCCTGAGATGCCCACCTCCCCCCCGCCCAAGACCTGCGTAGGCCAGTGTCTGGGGACCAACCTGCAGGTTAAGCTCCCCTCCAAGGGTATTCCTGAGGCTATTCCTCCAGGTCTGCCTCCGTGGGTTCCTCTTTCTTTCCCTTTGTTACAGTTCTTTGCATTCTGGGCTTTAAAGGAATCCATATGAAAAGGCTGGGATTTTTTTTTTTCTCCCCCTAAGTGGGATCATTTATATGGTTAGGAATTGATTCCAGAACCGGTATGTAGGTGCTCTTTGGCAAGTCCTCCCGTCATTCTTTCGGGGGGAGGGAACAGCAGCGGCTGGAGGGGAGAGAGCTAGTGGGAAGAGGTGAAAGGGTCTGGCCCGCTGCAGAGGCCAGAGGTGCTGTGGTTTGTCTGATAGGGATTAAGTCCGGATGTTATGAGGTCTCAGTGTGGTTTTCAATAAAAGTCTGTCAGGGATTGCTTCTTTTCTATGGATATGTATTTAAAAAAATTTACTAGCATGAGAAGAAAACCAGACCTGTATGGATCCAGGCCGGTAGTAAGCTACTGTGATCAGGTTTCCTACTAGACTCCCAGAGGGGAAGTGAGCGTTTGATTGAAGCTACACTTGGTTCTTGACTCTCTGGGGATGCCTGCTGTGAAACAGGAGCCCTCCCTTTCTCTCCTCCCCCCCACCCCCCTTTTCCCTTCTTCCCCTAAAAGCCTTTGTGCTGAAAGAGCTTCAGTAGGCATGAGTCCCTGGTACCTCTCTAAAGAATGCCTTCCAGCCTTTGCTGACATTGTTTTGTGAACGGCGGGTTTTACCAGGCCAGCAGTTTTCCCCCCATCTTAGCTCACTATTTTAGAGGTTCGAGTATGCCCAGGATGCGCCCAACTGCAGTGCTTTCCAGTGTGTGTAGCCAGGGCCTTGCCTGTAATCTGAAGACACCTTAACCTTTGCCCTAGGTGCCCCCCCGGGGGTGGGGGTGGTGAAGGTGGGGAGAGCAAGGACAGGGGATCGTTGTTGAGGGTCTGTTTGTTTTCTCCAGCCACAGAGGCAGAGGGGTGGAGTGGGGCGAGGCCGAGAGTACGTTCCAGCCTTGGGTCTGATTTAAAACTTGGTTTAGTTGGAGAAACTCTTAGGCATTTAACAGTTCTGTACAAATGCAAACTTGACATAGCTCTAGGCCTACGTCAATTAGGAAAGAATAAATGAAGTACAGAGATGTCCAAACTATGTAATTCCTAGAGTTGTCTGCCCTCCCATAAACACATGACAAGTGCCGAGGCATTTCCAGTCAAAACACCCATGGAACCAGCAGCCTCCATCCTTTGTATTTATTATTTTATTAACAGCATTTTACAGAGCATTTAACAAGCACAGCCTGCCTGCTTTCCACCACGGCTCTCAGCAGACTGAGGGGTGGAAAACAGATGGGGGTGGCGAGGAGTGGTCTCTAGGAGAGACTTCTAAGCTGGAGAAGTCTCTTCAGATGGGCAAGGAAAAGGAACATTTGGGGTTCCTTTCTCCTGGCCCCGAAGAGAAGACAAAAGTGATGCTTTGGAGGAAGAAATCCCCTCTCCCTGCTCCGGAGGAAAGTCGTGCGGATGTGGTCTGTCTGGTCTCCACTTGGATTCCAGAAGGTGTGAAGCAGGGTCTGCTTTCCCAATACTCTGCCCATCAGTTTGCTTTTCAAAGAATAAGTATTTGTCTGTTATCATTATTCTATATCCTGGTGGAAAGGTTATAACGAAAACTAATGCCTTTCTTAAGTCGTAAAATGAGCCTGTATGATTATTTAATTAAAATCTATTTAAGGACCGATTAGGCGTGTAATTTGCGCTAATAATGACGATGATGGAAATGTTCGACTTAACCAAAAATCATAAAAGGAGACATTTTGATCAGTGGGGCGACCAGGAGGGATTCAGGGAGTTGGACGGTTTTCCGAAACACGAGGCTTTGGGCTGCAGAAAGTGCCGAGCTGCCTAGCCTCTGGGACCACGGTAGAGAGGGCTGCAGGACCCCAGGCTTGGCCGGGGCAGGCCGACCCACGCTTTGCTGAGCAGAGAAAGCGACCCTGGGAGTCTGAACAACCTTTATTCCCAGCTGAGGAAATGGGGGAGGGGGCCTGAGAGGAGGACACTCTGGGAGAGCTGATGAACCGCACAGAACTCTGCGCGACATGGCTGTGTTCTCTTGCTTTAACACTCAGCAGCGACACACGCGTTGCTGCCTCGGCCAGCCTTGGCTGGAGCCTGGAGGGGTGGGGGGAGGGGGGGTCTCTTGTTCCGGAGAAACCTGCCAGCTGCTGGGCTTGGTGCGAAGGCAGACACAATGCTGCTGTCGTTGGTTTGATCTCTAACTGGATTGTTAGTCTGGCTTTAACTGTGTGGTAAGGGGGGAATGTGAAGGCTGTTTACAGCGAGTGCAAAGAATGTGACAGCTGTTGGTGCAGGAGCAGCGCTGTGCCTCCTCGGCGCTCACACAATGCGCGCACTGTGCAGGCCCACGGAGAGCTGCAGAGGTGGCCGCCCCTTGCTGGCCCGGGAGCCCTCGGATGCGCTGCGAGAGAGCCCTCCGGCGGCGGCACCCGCACCCCCGCACCCCGCGACACGCATCTTTCTGGCTCCTGGGATCGTGGTGGACGTGCGCGCTGGTTGGTGTGTTGTGGTTTAGGGAACTTGTTAGGCAGAGGTGGCAGGAGAAGGCCTGCGGGGTCATGAGTGTCAACTGTCTGGAGGGGTTTGGCCGGGATCTGTTGACCTGGGGCCTCAGTGGCTTGTGACCGGGTTGTTAAGATTTGGGAAAGTAACTTTCCACCCTAAAGCAAGCCTGTTGGAAAGAATGTATTAACTGAAGGCTTTCTGGAAATTGCAGAGGCTCTGAAGGCCGTTGTTCTTCCTCTGAAATGGCCCTGTTATTCAGACAAGTTCAAGAGACAGGCGGCCGCTGTGTTCTATGCCCTCGGCCCTGTTTCCTGCATTGGAAACACAAGTGTGTAGGTTCAGGACCCGAAGGGGGGTGAATGGGGGTGGGGAGGGGTGCAAGTCGGCTTTTGATCACCCGCCTCCCTTTGCCTTCCCGGTTTTTAAGAGCGCGCTTGCCTTTCAGCTGCAGGACCAGCGGTGCTGTCTTGAGGTCTGCCCACAGCGCCACCCACTCTGTGACTTAATCAACTAGATGCCCACAGCCCGGCCTTCTCTGAGTTCCTGGTCCTCTGCCAGGCAGTGCGGGGAGGCGCCAGGGTGGGAGGGAGAACAGCTGGTGGGTGGCAGCAATACCCCGCTGGGCCGGTCCAAGCTGGCGGGCTCAGGATGGTCCTCAGGATGGTCCAGAAGCTGGGCCTGCCCCTGGGCTGTCCTGGGGCAAGCTGGGTGTAAGCACCACTCCCCCCATCCTCAAGGTTGAAGGCTTCCGCAGCCCTGGCCCCGGGCTTTGGAGGATCATTTAGAGCTGACTTAATTCTATATCCTGCCCTTCTGTGTGATTCCGGCCCCTGAGTGTACAGCTTGCAGGATATCTGCAAATTACGGGTCCACCTCCGCTCCCCCCCGCCCCCACATCTACTCTCTGAGTTATAATGTGGACTTGTACATCTAGTTGGGTTCCCTAGTGGGGAGCTGGGAGATGCTTCTGGAATGATACATGAACTTCGGTGCCGGTTCTATAAATTGGTCTCTTTTTAGGACGTGTGCCATTTTCTGTAGGAATGTTGCTTGCAAAACGAGTTTCGCCTTGGAGGAAAGGCGGAAAGATAAACAAGCCTGCAACGCCAAAGCGCTGGCAGTCTTGCCCTCCTTCCAGCTCTCTTAAAGCAGCCGGGCTGCATTTCCAGGATTAGACTCGTGCTTGTGAAGAGGGACTCTGGTTGGCTTTTTTTTTCCCCCGAAGCAAATGCAAATTAGAGAAAAATAATTTTCTTTCAACGATATGCAACGTATTAGTCACTTGTTATCGTGCTCCGAGGCAGGCCTCATTTGCGCGTCTGCCAGCTCGCTCACATCTGCTCGGCGCTGTTTGGGGCATTTTAACCTTGGTGGTGTCGTGTCTGGTCCCACGGATCAAGGAGGAGTAATTAAGCTCTGAACAGCTAGAAAAATTCACGGGCCCCCACGTCTACCGCAGTTTTCCCACAGCTTTGTTTGTGGTGTTCCGGGTTCCAAGATGAACAGACGTGGGGTTCCTATTGTTCCTCGTAAAGAAAGTGGGAGCCCCTGTCCTCCTCTGACCCTCATCCCCAGCCTTCCCAGGACTCCCAGGCTGCACACAATCAGCAGGGAAGCCGGGTGCAGATCACAGGACCCTGTGTTTTATGCATCTTTTATTCGTAAAAAGTTCCTTTGTGCTTCCTGTGTGTACTAATGATAGCTGTTGTAATAGCTTTCTGGTCTAGCTTGTTCCTTGTGGGGGTAGGAGTTTGCAGTGAGTTCACTTTATTTCTACAAAGCCCTGATGGAGGCTGCAGTGCAGTGACACCCCCTCTAGAGTCGTGGTCTATGGATCGTTTATTCTGGATTTGCCTCCAGGTTGTGTAGACTCCAAGTGGGAACCCAGCCTGTAGGGACCAGACCCGAGGGGGTGTGGAGGGTGGGTTGGCGGGGAGGAGAGGAGTAAGGTTGATGAATTGCATTCAACCTAGGTTTCCTGTCCTGGGCTGCTGCCTCCTGTTGAGGGACACCAGCTTCCAAATGGGGCCCCCCTCTTGCATACACGCGTGGTTGTGTGTGGCACAACCGTGAAAGAAAGTGAAAGGAACAAAAAGCCGAGGCCTGGCGTCGGGGTGGGGGGCGGGTTGGCGGGGGGAAGGGGAAGTGTCTGAGGTTGGTCCAAGAGCTGACGGGGGGCCACGGCTCTGTTTTTGGGAAAGGGGGTGTGTGGCGGGCAGCCCCGGTTTGGCAGCGGCTCTCCCGGTCGATCCTTGCTGGTGCCCCCCTCCCCAAGCCCCCGAGCCCCCTTTTACAGCTGGCTACACCTGGCTTGCATCTTTGAATCGGGGAAGGTGGGGGAGGCTTCCACGGGGAGAACACTCCAGACTGGCCGAAGGGAGCGCAGGACGATGGGCCGGAGCGGTCTCCAGTCAGTGCCCACTCCCCTGGGGCGCGCCGCCGCGCATCCTGGGTTCTCCGTGCGCCCACCCAAAGTTGCTTTTTGTCAGAGATTCAGCGGCAGACGCCTGGGAAGGGGGAGCCCAGAGGAGCGCGCGGGCGGGGTGAGCTGGGGTCGGGGGCTGGCCGAGAGAGCCGGGGGTCCTGGAAGGTCGGGTGGGGGGTTGCGTGTGGGGCGGGCGGCCCCGCGCGGGGACCTGGCGTAGGAGGGGCGCGGAGCCTGCGGCAGCGCGGGGGTGTGTGGTGGGAGAGCAAATCCCTTTGTTGCCGACCGATCCGTGCTCAGGGCTGAGGCGGGGGAGGGGGCGCCCCTCCCCCACTCGCCACCGCCGCCGCAGCCGCCGCCACCGCGCCGCTGCCGCTGCGGGCCAAGTTCACTCCCGACTGACCCGAGTGGCTCGCGGCGCTATCCTGGCGCCCTGGGAGGAGGCAGGGAAGGTTCTGGTTGCTCAAAAGGTCAGGGCCAGCCGCGTGAGTTTCCCGTCCCCCACCCCGTCACCCCCGCACTCCTGCTCCGCAGCTCTGTTACTAATGCAAAACTTGGGTCGTGAGTGGGGACGCCTCTGGAGGCGGCGACAGCCATGACTTGGAGTGTGCCAAGAGACAGCGCCTGGGCAGGCTGGATCACTCCTCCCACCCCCCACTCCCCCCCAGCACCCATGCCCGGCTGCAGGACCCGTCGGGCGACCTCCTTCAGCCACACCCCAGGAAGCCTGCGACCCTCGCCCCGACCTGGGGGCATCCTTGGGGTTCCCTTCTCCCCACTGCTACACATACTGGGGAAAACATCCCAGGAGGACTTGCCCCAACGCTGCACACCCTGGACCGCTTTTTCTCATCTCCCACCTCCTCGCGGCCCCCATTGCTAAGATAGGAACTTCATCCCTCCCTTCCTTGACGCCAGTAGAGAAGTGTCTGTGTGTGACTCAGTCTGCGCTTGGAGCAGTCCCAGGAAGGGCTCCCGCGCCATGAGCTTTGAGCTTCCATGGAAGCCACACACTCTGCAGAAGGTCACCCCTCCCTGGCCCCCTCTGTGTCCCTGCCTCAGCCTTCCCTCTGACGCAAGAAAACTGTATAGCCGTTCTGGGGTTTGTTTGTTACGTAGACTGTTTAGTGGAGTCAGATGCTGTTTAATGGGTTAGATGTGGCCTGCACCAGCTATTGCCAGGCAGAACTCAAGTCCATAGTGCAGTTTAATCCTCTGGAAAACACGGTGCCAAATATTTACAGATGAGGGGGCCAGAGTTGAAGAGGTCCGGCCACCTGCCCAGAGACACGCCGTGGATGAGAGTGGGAGCTGGGAGGCTGTGGTGACTGCGCGCGCGCGCGTGTCCTCCACAGAGAACCAGCCATGCCGGTGCAGTGAGAGACACCCCTTCCGCGAAGAGGTCCTCAGCCTACGGAGGACCGTGGCACATGGCATGCTGGCTGGGAGCCCTGCCGTCTGCCCGGCCTTCTGAGCCGGAAGCTCCCCAAAACCTGTCCAGGTCTTCTTGGTCACTAACTGGATAAGTGCCTGATTCGGCATGGGGTGCCTAGAGAGTGAGGCCCTAGGAAGGGGCACCGTTCGTATTGGAGTGGAGTTGGGATGGTTTGGTGGCACTGCTTCCCATTCCGTCGCTGTCACTTGACACGCGTGCTGTGCAGACTTGAACCAATCCATCAGCGCCTCAAGGGCGGAGGCAGTGGAAAGTGGCCCGGTGCCAGGAGAAGCTGGGGTGGAGAGAAAGGAGAGGTGGCGGGAGTGGCCTGGTGCTGCCTGCCTCCCTGCGCTCACGCCAGCCTCTCAACGGCCACTGCTCCTTCCTTTGCAACCTGTGTGTTGCCTGCCAAGGGAAGTCGCCTTTAAAGAAACAAAACAAAACAAACGTTCTCTCCTGCTCCTCATTCCATAATGGTGTCTTCATGGCAGGAATCGGCAGAACGGTGGTGGGTGCAGCTGGGGACCCGTGTGCCCCCTCGTGTCTTTTCACAGAGGGCCAAGGTGCCCTCGCTCAGGGATGCCGAGGCTGGGGGGACAGCTCCTAATCTTGGTCCCTCTGACCTCTTTCTGCCGATCAGGCTCTTCTCCCCAGCGTCCAGGCCAAGCTCGGATGCTAATCATATCTCCTGGCTCCCGGACCAGATGACTGCCCAAGTCTGTGGAGGGAGACTCAAGCTCTCCTGTGCTTGCCCTAGGGCCAGACCGAAAGCCGGAGACCACGCTTGCAAGTCTGCGTTTTGCAAGCCGGGTCTCTCCCAGAACTGGGTGTTCAGCGGGCAGCCACCACAATTCCTGGTCTGTTCTTCAGAAACCAGACGCTCTTCCGTCTCCCCGGCTGACCCCTTCTCTTGGCCACCTTCCCTCTTCATCCCTATCCCACATCCTTGCCCCCTTCTCTCCACTGCTGGAAAAAAGGGTTAAAACCCAGAGCCAAGGTGTAGCTTAGCAGCTCCCACTGGAAACAGGTTGGTGCTTGTAAAGTGCTTTTCACGACTGACTTCACACATCTTGGCACTTCCAGAAGCATCACCCACCTGTGGAAGAAAAGGGGGGGGTCGTTGAGAAATAAGGGCAGATGAGCCTCTTACATACAGCAGCAAAGCGCCTGCTCTGTCTGCCATCTAAATCACGTCATTTGCCCCCTGCAGCATGACCCACAGCCAAGGGTCAGGGAAGTCACTTTTGAAGAACTTTTCCTTGGAGGTTAAAAAAAAAAGAAGAAGAAGAAAGTAAGAAAGACCCCGAACTATTTCAATAGCCGCTTCTAGAAGAGGAATGGGGTGAGCGTGGCGGTGTCTCTGACCCTATCTCTGTGTCCCGTGCGCCCAAGATCCCCTTAGTTAGTTTAGTCCTACATCCCAGAGAGATGGGGGTGGGCCCGTTCTTCAGGGATGGTGGGGTGTACGCAGTATGGCCTTTGCCCAGGATGAGGGTGTTCCTGCCCAGGATTTGGGCTGTCACTCTGGAGAAGGGCCTCACGCCAGGCAGGGCCCCCGGCTCCATGGCCCTTTCCGCTCAGGTCCATCTTTGGCCCGGAACCTGAAGAGTTAAAAGTCTTTAGCTCGTTGCAATGAAATTATGGCTGGCAGTGGCGCCCCTGTTTGTTCAACAGACCTCCACTTTTAAACAGTTCACAAAAAGTTCACGGGGCAGCTAAAGTTTATAAGTGTGTGTGTGTGTGGGTGTGGGTGTGGGTGTGTGTGGGTGTGGGTGTGTGGGTGTGTGTGTGTGTGGGTGTGTGTGTGTGTGTGTGTGGGTGGGTGGGTGGGTGTAGTCAGCAGGATCCAGTACTGAGCCTTGCCCCTCCTCCTCTTGTTTCTTCACAGCCAGCCCCCCGCCCCGCCCCCACTCCCGTGACACCAGACCTCGCTCGGGGCCTCAACCCTCCATCTGACCCTGTGCACGTAAGAACACTTCATCCTGACACTGGGTGTTATTTATCTGTGCGGCGTTAATATTGAAAACCCCACCAGTCAAGACCTGGAAGGGCGGGGAGAGGCTTTGAAAGCACCCCATGGTCCCAGGTGTCTCTAAACTGCATTCCCCTCTCATGCTAAGTCCAGGCCGCCCTTTCTAAAGAAAAGCCCTTTCAAGGGAAGGGGGCTGCTGGCCCTTTTTGAGGGGAGGGGAGAGGGTTCAGTAGGATGATTGTGGCAGGGGCCTTTCTGTTTCCTCAGTCAGGTGCTCAGAGGTCCTTGTCCCAAGGTGACAACTAAAGGAGACATGTAAGAGGCAGCTTGTGTAAGTTTTGAAGACTGGAGTACCAGAAGAAGATTGGGGCTTCGAGGGCACACACGCTTCGTCCCTCATCCTTTTCTTAAGGGTTTGATGGAGTGACCCTTTGGCTTCTGGTATAATGTCCAAATTTCATCATGACACCCAGCCAGGGGGTGGCATGGTGTGGTCCTCCCGCTGCAGCCACGGCCAGGACACTTGCACCGAGGAATGTTGCTCCTCCACCTTTTAGATGAGGCTTCCCTGGACATCTTCCTTTTGGTCTTCCTTTTGTAGAAGGGGCTGCAGGGGTTAGGGAGGGGACACTTTGTTGAACGTGCCTTCTGGTCGGCCCTGCACTAGTGGTGGCCTGCCCCCAACTTGATCTGTATGTTCGAAACATGGAAGAACAGCCCGTGAGCCCCCCACAGAACCTTCCTTGATGCCCAAGTCCATCTGAGTCCACCTTTTCGGGGCACTGTGGCCAGCCACTGGAAATGCCCCAGTCTGTCTAAAGAAAGGGACGCTTCCTAAAGAAATAGCTTCTCTAGAATCCCACCAGGCCGGACACAACTGGGAGATCCCTGCCTCTCCTCCAGCTTCATCGTTGAGCTCTAACTACGTGCCGTGTGTCTGCGGCGTGGGGCTCTTGATGAACAGACGGTGTTCTCTTCTGTATAGGGGCCGATGGGGGATGCTGGTGGACAAAAGCCTGTGTTAGGACAAAGAAATGCAGAGGGATAGCCTGGCTGGCTTTGGGATTCAGGTCTCCCAGGTGCTCCCCAACCCCACCCCTAGTCACTCTCGGAAAAAGAGTCCCCAGTCCTTGGTGGCTCCCACCCAACAGACCTGGCGGTCAGCTCCGTGTGCTAAAGTGTAAAAGCAAGCATTTGCGTATTTTTTCCTGCTAACAAAGGAAATGTGTCGACTTGGGGAACATTTGGGCTTTCGGAAGCTGTGTGGGTGGGTGTGTGAGGGAGGAGAAAGAAAAGTTGCCCCCATGAGCTGCACACCAGTGATTTCACACTCAGGTTTGGGTCCTGTGTAAAGAGGCCGTGGCTGGGGGGGGGGCCCTCCCCGGCCACCCCGCCCCGGACAAGGGAGTCTGTGAGCAGGGGAATTGCCTAGGGCCATCGGTCCCAGGCATTAAAGGCTCCCCTACTTATTTATTATTAACCCAGCATTTAACAGCAGGATATGGAGCTGAAGCGCAGTCAAAAGAAACGGCTCAACCTCCAAAGAGCAATTAAAATCCTGCACGAGGATAAATCACTGCACCGTGATAATCCTGTGAATGAAATGCAGCTTGTCCTGACCCTTCACTCATGCAGCAAACTAGAATGTGGTGTGGGTGGGGCTGGTGGGCCGGGAAGTTAAGGAGGGGGCGGGGCTCTCCCCTGTGCCTCAGCAGCCTCCCCCCTCCTCCCGGTAAACGAAAACGGGTGGCTTCTGCTTGCTCCCCGTGGGCCGGAATCTTGCAGCCCCAGGCCCAGCCCGGCAGCCTGGGCTGCTACGATTTCTGCACTCGCTCCTGATCGCTGGTCCCCAGCGAGCAGGCGTCATTGAATTACTCAGCCGCCTCCCTCTGCAGCTCCCAGGCCAAACCACCCAGGTCTGGGGCTTAATCCAATCTAGGGCTCGGGTGGGGTGGCTCTCCAGCCCACTGACTCTTTTTACCCCTCCATCTGTAAGTCACACGCACCGCAGCCGTGGAAGTGAGTCGTAGTTTGGGCTGCCACACCGGACTGTTGTGCCTTTTATCCCACACCCCACCCCCGTCCCCAATCCTTTCAGCCACAAGAAGAGTCAATGTGGGGCTCCCTGGAATCCAGCACCGTCCACTTTCGATCCAAGTGTGTTCTCCAAAAGGCTGGGAAAGGGGAAGGGAGAAGGGAGAAGGGCAGGTTAAGGGTGTCACGTGCTGGACCTTGAATGGTGTGGCCTGTGGCTCTTGAACTCTCTGCATCCCCAGCGCCTCCTGCCAGGGAAGTTCCACCTCCCTCCTTGAACCTCTGGCTCAGGTGTGTTCCTTTGCTCCTGGCCATCTGTAGAACGTGGAGCAGGGTCTGCCTTCCCAAGTGCATTCTGTATGAAGTGCCTAGAAGGAGGGTTTCTCTTGTTCCCTCTTTGGCTCCTTTTTTATTCAACCTCCTGGGCTTCTTTTTGTTTTAAACAGACTAGACGCTTGAAGAAAAGCTGCCATCCAAGAAGACGACATGCTTTCAGCACCACCCCCCCTGTATGGGAACGTTCACAGCTGGATGAACAGCGAGAGGGTCCGCATGTGTGGGATCAGCGACGACAGGTAAATGCGCGTGTCCGGCTGAGGCCTGGGGAGAGCGTGGGTCCTTCCCCAGGGCTCCTGAGCAGAGCCTCCCCCTTCATGTCCTCACAGCCGGAGTGGGCCCTAAGGGGGTAGGGGGGAGATCTCCTGCCTAGCTGGTGGCCCTTGATTTACAGTTTTAACAGGCAACCTGGCTCAGCGAAGCATTGCCGCCCTTTAAGATGTTAGCCCCTAAAACGGCCTTTCAGTACACTCTCGTCCTTAATTTATTATTTCATATTTACGAAGGAGAATTAATCCCAGTCTATATGCTGCTTTAACTCTAAATGTCAGGAGTGTGGGCCCAGGTGGATCGGCCTTCGATGTGCTTTTAAAACAAATAGTTTGCTCAGTAATAAATGGGACGATAGCCACCCTTCACACCATTGAAGCCCAGGGTTTCTCTGCGTCCTCCGCCACCTGTTAAGCGAGGCCACTGGCTCCTGGTTTCAGTCACCCGGCAGCTCTGTTATGCTTCCTCATCAGTAATTTTGGAGTGCGGGGTAGAGGCAGCTAAGCAGTAGATAATTGAAGCTGCTCTTCCGGGTAATGATGAAACTTCTCTCTGCCGCTTGTCAGTGATTTTATCCTGGGGATTTGGAAGTTGGCACCAAGCACTTTCATTATCGATGCTCTCTGATAACAAGTTCCAGGGGCAGCCGCAAGCAGCCTGGCACAGATGTGCGGCATCCCCTGGAGCAGCTGACATTTGTACGATATTAGTGTGTTATCCCCCATCATTTTGATAGAGGCAGTCAAATATGGCTTCATTATCACCATGGAAACCAGTTTCATAGGACATGGTACCTAACTTTGTTTGGGGAAAAGTTTTGAAAGACTGTCCTCACAGGTAACACAGAAGTGATTGATGTAGCCAGCTCGCAGACTCCAGCCTTGAGGTCCCCACTTTGGCTTTGGACATTGTATTACTTCATTCCTGTCCTCAGGTAGAGCTTATAAGGGTCTGCTAGGACAGCAGAGCCCGGACTGTCCTGCCCGGCCTCTCTGGAGAAAAAATTGTGAGGGTGACGTGGTTGTGCAGAATTTCTGCCTTACCCACCTCGAGGACGTAGCATCTGTGATTTCACATCCCTGTTGCCCTGCCTTTCCTTTGTTTTTCCCAGTCCCGTTGAATCACCATTCGGGGACAACTTTCAATATGGGCCATTGGGGAGGATTTTTTTTTTTTTTAAGGGCAGTTGGAAAAACGGAGTTATTAGAAACTGGTCTATTCTGGGGCAATCTATGAAAGATGGATTAAGTGAGGAATGCTTTCATGAAGTTGGTGTGTCCTTCTAAATAGGAAAATTCCTGTAAACGAAGGTGACACTTCAAAGGCCAGACTGGAACTAAGGGAAGAAAATCCCTTGAATCACAACGTGGTAAGAGATGAATGGCTTCTGTTGATGTGCTGAGTATCAGTGATCTGTAATCAATCGTGCATTCATTTGCATACCATTAAAGGGCCTTTTGGGGGCGGGGCGGGGTGTTTCAGGGCAGGGCTGAGTAGAAAGCCTAGGCCGCAGGAGGAAGCCTCACCCAATTTCTTCCTGGCTCGCTTTCTTGGCTGTGCTCGCCATTTACGTCCTCGTCCCCTGGTGACTGGTGGGATACGTGCCGCCTTTTCTTCGATAAGCTACGTGCCACATCAGTGCTCCCAGCTGGATAAATGTGTAGCCTCCAAGTAGACCCTTAGGGTTTACCTTCCCAGTAAAATATGAAACAGAGCTGTCTTCAGATACCAGGGAGAGGAAGTCAAAAGACACAACTGCAGTTTGACCCGTGGCCTCTGTATTGATTTAGAAATGAGACGGCTCAAGTCCTTCATTCCTTGCTGTCCCCTGAAGATTGGTTTTTGTTATGTTAAAGAACGCCTCCCCGCTCCAGCTCCATCCGGGAAAAACGCAGTGCACATCGCCCCGCCCCAACCTGACTGGGGCCTGGGGAGGGTGAGTCCGAGTTCTGTACCCCACGAGGGTGATTCTGAGAGCAGTGGAGTTGGTATCACCTCAGTTGCAGCAAAGAATTTTTGCTGAGAAGGTGGATCTTCCAGAGTTAATAGATGACTGAATTAATGCAGGGGCCTCAAGTCTAAAGGGACCAACGTTTTCCGTGCTTTGAGGATACTAGTTGGACAAAGGTGAGGCGGCAGGCAGAGGAGGGTTCTGGATAAGCGGGGAGGGGGCCAAAGACCTTGTGAATCCTTTATTTTTTAACCGTTTCGGCTCAGATGTTGAGGCTGATGTCCTATTGAGCTAGTCGGCGGTTTCTCTTTGGGATGGGCTGCTTTGAAGGCATGTCCTCGGTAATACCCATATTCTTCTTCTGCGAAGGTGGACGCGACCACGGCCCATCGGATCGATGGCCTGGCAGCGCTGAGCCTGGACCGCACGCACCGGTCTGATCCGGGAAGGGCTGCGTGTCCCCGGAAACATCGTCTATTCTCGCTCATGTGGACTGGGCTCAGAGAAAGGGCGGGAGGCTGCCACAACCATAGGTGGTCTGGGGTTTTCTTCCAAAAGAAACCCAGAGATGCAGTTCAAACCGAATACACCCGAGACGGTGGAGGCCTCCGCTGTCTCCGGAAAACCCCCAAATGGCTTCAGTGCTATATACAAAACGCCACCCGGAATACAAAAAAGTGCTGTCCCCACGGCAGAAACACTGGGCTTGGACAGACCTGCCAGCGACAAACAGAGCCCGCTCAACATCAATGGTGCTAGTTACCTGCGGCTGCCCTGGGTCAATCCCTACATGGAGGGGGCCACGCCAGCCATCTACCCTTTCGTCGACTCGCCAAAGAAGTATTCCCTGAACACGTACAAGGCCTTGCTACCTCAGCAGTCCTACGGCGTGGCCCAGCCGCTGTATTCTCCGGTCTGTACCAATGGGGAGCGATTTCTCTACCTGCCGCCACCTCACCACATCAGTCCCCACATCCCATCATCCCTGGCCTCGCCCATGAGACTCTCGACGCCTTCGGCCTCACCAGCCATCCCGCCTCTGGTCCACTGCGCAGACAAAAGCCTGCCCTGGAAGATGGGCGTCCGTCCTGGGAACCCGGTCGATTCCCGCTCGTATCCCCACATCCAGAGCAGTAAGCAGCCTAGGGTGCCCTCGGCCAAGGCGGTCACCAGCGGCCTGCCGGGGGACACGGCTCTCCTGTTGCCCGCCTCGCCTCGGCCTTCACCCCGCGTCCACCTGCCCTCCCAGCCCGCTGCGGACACCTACTCCGAGTTCCATAAGCACTGTGCCAGGATCTCCACCTCACCCTCGGTCACCCTGTCGAAGCCATACATGACGGTCAGCAGCGAGTTCCCCGTGGCCAGGCTCTGCAGCAGCAAGTATCCAAAGGCTCCCGAAGGAGCCGAAAGCACCCAGCCAGCTCCCAGGCACACCCGGAAAACAGCAGGTGAAGACAGAAAAGATGGCAGCTCACCTCCTCTCTTGGAGAAGCAGACGGTTACCAAAGACGTCACCGATAAGCCACTAGACTTGTCCTCTAAAGTGGTGGATGTAGATGCTTCCAAAGCTGACCACATGAAAAAGATGGCTCCCACCGTCCTGGTTCACAGCAGAGCTGGAAGCGGCCTAGTGCTCTCCGGAAGTGAGATTCTGAAAGAAACTCTATCTCCTCCAGGAAATGGCTGTGCTCTCTATAGATCTGAGATCATTAGCACGGCTCCCTCGTCCTGGGTGGTGCCCGGGCCAAGTCCTAACAAAGAGAACAATGGCAAAGGCCTGCCGCTGAAAAACAAGGCCTTGGACTGGGCCATCCCGCAGCAGCGCAGTTCTTCGCGTCCCCGCATGGGTGCCGCCGACGCTGTGGTCACTAAGGTTTCGGGGTCGGTGTCGAGCGCCGGCCGCCCAGCCTCTGCGTCGCCGGCCCCAAATGCCACCGCCGAGGGCAGCAAGACCAGCAGGAGCTCCGTGGATACCACGCCATCCGTCATCCAGCACGTGGGCCAGCCCCCGACCACACCTGCCAAGCACAGCGGCGGCACCGGCAGCAAGGGCGCCAAAGCCAGCAACCCAGAGCCGAGCTTCAAAGCGAATGAGAATGGCCTCCCGCCGAGCTCAGTATTTCTCTCACCAAACGAGGCGTTCAGGTCCCCACCAATCCCCTACCCCAGGAGTTACCAGCCTTACCCAGCACCCGAGGGCATTGCCATAAGTCCCCTTTCCTTACACGGCAAAGGCCCTGTCTACCGTCACCCGGTGTTGTTGGCCAATGGCAGTCTCTTTCCTGGGCACCTCGCCCCAAAGCCGGGACTGCCCTACGGGCTACCCACGGGCAGGCCGGAGTTTGTGACCTACCAGGACGCGTTGGGGTTGGGCATGGTGCATCCCATGTTGATACCTCACACGCCCATCGAGATCACTAAAGAGGAGAAACCGGAGAGGAGGTACCGGTCCCACGAGAGGATCCAAGCCTCCGGAACCGGTTTTCTGAGATGCTGGAAGCCGGCAGCACCAAGTTACATCCAGAAGTCCCTGCGGACAAGAACCTAAAGCCCAGCCCCAGCTGAAATCAAAGGAAGACCGTCGTCAAGAGTGACAAGCTTGTCTATGTAGACCTCCTCCGGGAAGAGCCAGATGCGAAAACCGACGCTAACGTGTCCAAACCCGGCTTCACAGCTGAGAGTGTCAGCAGAGTGCCGAGCCCACCAAGCCCCCGCCTGACCCGGCTCTACAGCCACACCGGAATTTCATTGCCCTGAGAGAAGAGTTGGGGCGCATCAGTGACTTCCACGAAGCCTATACTTTCAAACAGGCTCCGGGCCAGCCAGTCTCCGGCTTAAGCAAGGAGAATGTTCCAGCGGTAACCAACAAGGAGAACCTGGCGACGCCGGTCTCGACTCCATTCCTGGAGCCGACCCTGGGGAGCGACGGCTCTGCGGTCGCTTTCGGGAAAACCCAAGAGGATCCCAAACCATTTTGCGTGGGCAGTGCCCCACCGAGTGTGGACGTCACCCCCACCTACACCAAAGACGGAGCTGACGAGGCAGGATCAACCGATGGCAAAGTTCTGAACCCGAAGCCATCTAAGCTGGCAAAGAGAATCGCAAACTCCGCTGGTTACGTGGGTGACCGGTTCAAGTGTGTCGCTACCGGACTGTACGCAGACTCCAGTCAGCTCGGCCGGGAGCAGCGGGCATTGCAGGTGAGCGCCCCCCACCCGAATTTCAGGAGCCTGACCAGTTGTCAGGTTTTTTTAATGTGTGAAGAGGAGGGGGCCGGGGGTATGATAGGGCAGGATGCCGGGCTGATTTGGTTAATGAAGCTTAGGATAATTTAAATGTTTGAAATGTGTCCAGTAAGGGGACGTAAGTGGATACTTGAAGTTATTCTGTAGATTTTAAGCGAACTCCACTCGAATGCTGATAACGGAAGTTTTAATTATTGCGAAGGATGTCTAAAAGACTGCATGACATTTACCTATCAATCGCTTTGATTTCTCTGCCGTTACTGTACGTTAAAAATATACCTAAAAGCGCTGCTTAGAATGCCTTACGTGATACTTGGTGGAGGTGTGTAGCGGCCGCCTGTCTGTGAGATTCGTGCAATTTTTTTTTCCACCAAACAAACAAAAAAAACAAAGCAAACCTTGCTTAAAGGGATAGAGTATGTATTTAACTTGCTAGTGAATGATAGATGTTGTATAGGAATTTCCTTAAGATATTTTACTTTTAATTAGAAGACAAATAAAGCCAAATTGTTTTGCAATGTTAAGAAAAAAATTGGTTTATGCATATAAAAATGGATGAAGTTATCTAAATGATGCATTGAGTGCCCATTTTAATTACATAGATGGAAGGATTACAAGAGGACAGTATTTTATGTCTACCCGCTACTTACTGTGAGGTCAGTTGTTCAAATTTTTATTACTAGAATCTTCCATAAACCTTTTGAGTTAAATTTCATTTCCAAATATACAAAGGGAAGTTTGTGGGCCATGGTCGTCTTTATTCATTGTGCATTTGTTTTCTTTTCTGTTGTGTTTTTGTTTTGCTTTCTTTGCGTTGTGTTTTTGTTTTGTTTTATTTACCTTCGAAAGAGAATGTCTGTCTCTATGCCACGGTGTATGTATGGCTATACATACACACCACATATATCTCTACATACATATGGCTTTACGAAGAAAGAGTGTGTGACTAGTTACACATAGACACTCTTACATTTTTATCGTTCAATTTTAAAATATCTCAGTTGTATCATAAATTGTGGTTGGTTTTGGGCAAACTTTTCTTTGAAGATACTTTCCTTTAAGGTAAGGGCAGTGAAATAGCTTTGGTGGTAAGGTGTGTCTTTTTTCCATCTCTGTTCTCTTTCTAGAGTGCAGTGATGCGCTTCTCAGAGGTGGAGATGAAAGAGCGAGAAGGTGGCCACCCCACGACCAAAGACTCCGAGGTGCGCAAATTCAGCCCCGCTGACTGGGAAAGGCTGAAAGGAAGTCAGGACAAAAAGCCAAAGTCGGTCGCCCCGGAGGAGGCCATTGCCGACCAGAACGACAGTGAGACATGTAAGTGAACCCAGGCGGCTCGCGTGTGGTACCACGTCGGTGGGAACGGGGCGGTTCCGCTCCCAGTGCCGAGGGAGGTGAGAGGAAACAGTACGCTTCCGACGGCCCAGCGTCTGGGTGCTGGCTGTTCGGAGAACGGGCTGCTCTGGCCATCCTTCCCAGCTGTGGATTGCAAGGCTGGTTGTCCTTTTGAGCGTTGCGGCTTCCAGGAGTGAAGCACCTATGAAATGTTGTTTCCTGGCACGCATCTCCTTTTTCCGGAGAAATGCTAGTCCTGTAGTTAGTAATAGTCTGATACAGTAGAGCAGAGGAATGGCAGTGCAAGACCTCCAGCGTAGCAGGTATGTGTTCTGTTTTGTAGCAGGTACGGATACGGGTTTTTGGTAGCAGTGGAATGACACTTGCAGCCAGAGCCAGACCCTCCAGAGTGACAGTCTCCTGTGGGAGGGAGTGGAGAGTACTCGGATTCTCCCTCCAAAGGCAGAGGTTTCGTTAAAATGAGATGAGGGCTGATGAAGGCACCAGAGAGATGAGCATAATTATTTTCTGTGGCAGGCTTGTTTGCAGTCATTAGGAGTTGACAGCACGCTCCAAGGGCGTGGGATAAACGAGGGCGTTCTTCCTACCAGACGGGGTGTATTATGTTTTGGAGGCCAAATTGGAGAGAAAGCTAGTGTTTGCCTCGAGTCACACTCTGCGGTCCCATCAGCTTCTCCCCCACTGGGGTTGACTTCGGGCTTTGCCCTCGAGACTTCCTGGGCTAATGAGATGTGTTGGCAGCAAGTGGAGGTCTTTCTCCCTCTTTCTTCAGTGTGCGTGCTTGTGGCCTGCAGCCTGCTCCGGACCCCAGAAACCTCACCGGTGATGGTGAGTGAGGGCACCTAGGTGAACGTCGAGGACAGGGTGGGCGTGAAATCCTCCTGAGACGGGACAGTCGGGGGTGGTGGGCACGTTTGGGAGGCCCAGGCCCTTGGACCCAGTTGTAGGGTCGGCGTTCGCCCGCACGCTTAGGTCGTGGGTGCCTGATGCAGTTCGGGAAAATTGTGGTCAGCAACAGCGTGTGCATCTCTCTGCTGCTTGGAGCACTGCCCTCCCCCAGCTCATCTTTGGGGTCAGACAAAGGCCTGTGGCCAGGGTTCTGGGTAAGCCACACCGGGACCGGTTTGTCCTACGTGGCTCCCGTAGAAGGGGATTTCTGGGGCTAGTCAGTGGCGGCCTTACCCGAGGGATGGGGCTCTTGATGTGCCTGGAGTAGACGATTCCGAGCTCCTCCCCCTCGGGATTGGAGTGAAAAACGGAGGGTCCAGGCCACCCTGGAGTGAAGCAGCAAGAAGGCCTCCCTCCTTGCCTGTGCTCACAGCGGACACGCAGCCCTTACCCTCCTGAGTGGCCTCATAACTCAGCTCCTGGGGAAGTTTCTCAGAGAGATGTGATGAAAGTGGGCAAGGCCAAGTTCACGGGGCTGCACTTTTCTGAGGAGGGGATCTGCCTGTTGTGGGTGGACGGTGAGGGAGGCTGGAGGAAGGGAGCGGGCAGTTAACCGGCCTCGAGTCTTCTCGCCCTTTTCTCCAGCAACGTGGCCAAACCCAGGGTGGCCGCTGCCCTTCACGTCTCAGTGGCCTCACC
The DNA here is from genome assembly GCF_949752795.1 of Hyperoodon ampullatus. Lineage (NCBI taxonomy): Eukaryota > Metazoa > Chordata > Mammalia > Artiodactyla > Ziphiidae > Hyperoodon > Hyperoodon ampullatus. Next base: position 79,862,408 of record NC_136920.1, read on the forward strand.
CGCCCTTCTTCCCAGAGACGTTTGTGTGCGTCCTTCCCAGTCTTTCCTGCTGAGCGTGGAGACGAGAACTCGGTGTGGCTGATGGGGAGCAGGGCCTGAGCCCCAGATGATTCCGAAAGCCCCCTCCCCCCACCGCCTGCCTCCCATCTCAGACCGACCGACGGGTCTCTTCCTGGAGCACCCGGGACATGGCCCAGTGAGCCATGAATCGCCACCATGGGAGGGCAGGAGAAGGGTTGGGGAAGTTGAGGGGCTCCGTTTGAAAGGTTGGGGCAATGGAGGTGGGTTCCCCATCCACCCTCTGTCTTGTAGAGACGTGGGGTTTGCAAATAGCTGGTCAGGAAAGGTGACCTGAAGGGGCCACTGTTCTTACTGCGGCCTCCACATCCAAGGCACAACAGGTGTTCATTCCATTCAGCTGGATATGAATGGGCCTTCTTGTTCTTGGGCCATGATGTCTTGAGCTGATATGGGCTCAGGTCCTTCTCATGGGTGTCGGTGTGGCCGAGAGCCGAGCTGTGAGCACATGGGAGCTGGGGCGGGGATTTGGGGCGGGCAGGGGTCACAGAGAGGGTCCAGGACGCCTTCAAGATGCCTTCCCCCTTCTGAGGCAGCCCCTACCCATGGAGGGACCAGGAGATTCCAAGGTGGTGGGTGCTGTTTGCGTGGCCCTGGTTGTCCTGGTGCGGGTGCATCTTGTTGCTAGGGGCTTGTTTAAAAAAAGGAATTAACTTGAAAACACAGTGGCCGAGATACTCATTTATTCTTTATGATCACATGGGTGGCTGAGTGAAATTTTTATTTTGGAAGTTGACCAAATGAGTTTGGAGGTTCCTCAGACTTGGAAGTTCATCACTAGGAACCCTCAGTGGCATTTGAAGATGGGGTGGGGCAAGGAGGCATTGGTCCCTTCCTTCTCAAACTTGGAGTAACCATCTCCCTTGCCAACCACTTGGCTGGGACAGGCCTAGGACTTGCTCAGTGGCAGTGCCTGGCCAGGAGCTGGAGGAAGCCTCAGTCGAGGGGCTTCATGAAACTTCTTTGCTCAGGGAACTTCTCTTCCAGCTGAGCACCTGCACGTTTGTAAACTACTTTGGAACAGAGATCCCCTGCACTCCTTGTGTAGCGGGTGTAACTTTTAACAAGGTTAGCCCTGACTGGAGGTGCTATAGTTAAGCTACAGAGAAGGGGATTTTAATCCTGGGGAGCCTTCCAGCAACTCAGAACCCTCTCACCTTCTTTAGGCCTCACTGGGCATGGCTCAACAGTGGTGAGGGTGCTTTGCTGCCACAGTGACTTGTAAATGTTGCTGTGGTGATGCTTCTGTGAGGTGATGCTATGGTACAACCATAATGAATTTGGGATATAGGTGCTGTGAGTCATAGGACCATGCTGCAGGGACCACGTTCACATCTTGCTTAGACTGAGTGACCAAGGGCACATGGCTTCCCACTTTTAGAAGGGCCAAAGTAGCAATGATGGCAAAGCCTGATGGTTAGGATCCCCGTGTATCTATTTATCTCCCCATCTCTTCTGCCCTCAAGGGTAATCCTCCTGTGGGTCGTGGTTAGAACAGTCTTTGAGAAGCTCCAAGTGACACGGAGCCTCTACCCCATAGCTGGTGGCCATGGGCATCTTGGGCAGTCGGGGTGGGTGTCCTTCAGGGTTATTACTGGCCTGGGTAAGGTCACACTAGCGTAAGGTCTTGGGGGCCCTTAGCTGAGGGGAATTGAGATCTTTGCCCTAAAAGGCTCCGGGGTTGGGAGAAGGGTGGATGGACCTAGTTTGGAAAAAGAAACTTTCAAATTGGACATGGGGGTTCTTAAGGTAGCCCTTCCATTCCTCCATGGATCCCCTCCCACGGAGCTTTTAGGGAAGGCTGATTGGACCAGAGAAGTCCAATGGTGTAACCAGCAGGGCTCACCTCTTAAAATTTCCTACATTTCAGGCCTGAGATTCAGGCTGGTCTGAAAGTCTTGGCATCTTTTGGTTAAAGGGATTTTTCCAGCCTTTCTCTGTGCTGAGCCCGGCCCGTGATTATGAAGCCCACCCTGGAGGGAGGCTAGCAGTAACATTCCCACTTTACAAGTGAAGGGGGCCGAATTGTAAAGCGGCGCCATTCCTGCCCGAGTGTTTAAGAGGGTCACAGAGCAGCCAGAGTGAGAGTTGCAGCACGCCGTCTTCACCGGGCCTGTGGTAGCCTGGGCTGCATCACCTGTAAGCACAGGCCAGGAGTTTGGGGTTTCTCCTGCTGCCATGGCAGGAGACCCTCGCGGTTGGGGTGATTCCACCATTCCGGCAAGAGTAGATGGGGACCTGTCCCAGCTTGGGATACCCTTGGAGAAAAGCTAAGTGTGTTCCACCATTGAGAACACAGGTCAGGCTAGCCCAGGCCAGGGTGAGGTTCATCCCCACAACTGGCTGCCATTAAATGCTGGGAATGCCCCCAAGAGAGGCTGATCAGGGGACCAGCCGGCTGGGCAGAAGCGGGAGTGATACTTGAAGTGGTCTAGGGAGAGGAGGAGGAATGCGAGCAGCTTGTGAGGGGTGTGTCCATGATTTCATCTAGAAAAACGGGCTGTGGGAGCTTAGCTCAGGTGTTAACGAAATACCAAACTCATACACCCACCCCCACCCCCGGCCGGTGATGGACACAGGGTCATCTTCGGGGAACTCTTTAACAGCACAGTGATCATTATGGAATTATTTGTGTGTTAGAAAGAATGTGACTAGCAAAGCAGTTGAACTGTTTCTTTGGCTAGAGCAAAAGTGAGGAGTGATGTTAGGCTGGGGTGATTGGAGGAAAAGCCCCAAGTGGATGCTAGATTGAGCAGAGGGGGCAGGAGAGACACAGGCGGAGCTGGGGTGTGAGCAGTTCAGCCCTGCCCGCCGCCCCCCCACCCCACCCCAATGAAGGGGGTTGGAGTCTTGTCTTTGAAATGTCCTTAGATGCTTGTTGCCTGGGAAGGAAGGCGTGGAGACGTGCCAGGTGGGTGACTGGTGTCACTGAGGGCCCTCTTCCTAGACAGGAAATAGGAGCAGCCTCTCGATGGCAGTGAAATGCTTTTCCCCCCACGGGTGTGGAAAGAGGACAGACAGACTTGTAGCAATCTGGTTGAGTTCTTTGAAATTGCCCTTGACCCTTGTGTGTGCACCAGGAAGCCTTTCCTTTCCCTTTGCCAGGCTCCTCTTGCCTTGGTCTCCCCAGCTTCCCAGCCTCCCACCATTCTTTCCCTACCCTTGTTCTTCACCCTCGCCCCTGCTGACCCAAGTGAACATTGGTGCCATGTCTGTGTAGATGGCAGTTGGGGGCTATTTGGTCTCTTGATGACATCAGCCTTTTTTGTTGACTAGCAGCTGTTTCCATAGTCATTTGTAGCTCTGCCCTGATTGGTTGGATCTTACTGTGAGGTCACTCACCCCCCCTTTAAAAGTAAGCCACCTTGGAGAGTTAAGCAGTTAGGCAGTTATCTCACATGCCTGTAGAGGGATGGTGTAGATGCCTCACCTTGACCCTTGAAGGATGGATTGTGAGTGGGCTACACGCCTCATCTTCTGCTTTCTTTGCTGGTTGTGTTCAGCTGTCCTTCCTTTGGGACGTCTTTCTGAGGGTTTTGTGCTTCCAGCGTGTGAGGCCCCTGGTCCCCAAAGGGGGGTGGTCTGTTGGTAGCAGATTGCCTTGGGCATGGGGGTCCTGCCTGCTCCTGGTGACCTTTGTTCCCTCCTTTCCGGGTTGTCTCCCCTCCCCTAGGGGAGTGCTATGATGGAAGCAAACCTGACCCCTTCGAAGCCCCAGAAGACAGTGATCTTCCTGAGGACATGGACACGGAGCCCCCCAGAGAGTCTCCCGCCGACCAGGCGGCCCCGGACGCGTCACGCAGCCCCACCCTCCGGCTGAACAGAAAGCGCAAGGTGTCTGGCGATAGGAACCACACTGAGACCACTGTGCTCCCGGAGGACTCTCTGCTGAAAGCCAAGCGGAGACGAGTCTCCAAAGGTGAGCTCGGTTTCGCTTCGGGACCGCAGGGTACCCTACGGAAGTCCTGGAGCGGAGCAGTGGAAAGTTCCAGTCCCACCCTGGAGCCCTGGGGGGAGCCACTCACACCTCCCCACCCCCCACCCCCCACCCCCGCAAAGCCAGGTGCCGGGGCTGGAGCCCAAAGGTGGCCAAAGGCAAATAGGCCCCCTCCTGAGACTTGGTGACAAGTTCCAGCCAACACAGTGACCACACCCCTCCCCTCCCCCACCCCTGTTAGTGATGTGTAAGACAGTTCGTTCCCCGCCCCGGGGGGCTTCTTCATTAATTTGTAGTTATTTCTCCATTAGCTGACTGGCCTGAGAGGGAAATGACAAACAGTTCCTCTAACCGCTTAGAAGAGCCACATTATAGTGAGCTGACCAACCTGAGGTGTGCATTGAATTAACAGGGCTCCATCCCAGAAAGCAGCGCCGCTTGCTGCACCTTAGAGAACGGCGGGAGCAGCAGGTGTCGGCAGCAGAGAGCAAACCTGGCCGGCAGGGCAGGAAGGAAGTGACCCAGGCGGTTCAGCGTGCGGTCACCCCCCAGGGCAATAGCATCTCCGAAGAGAAACCTGGCAGGAAAAGGGCAGAGGCCAAAAGCAACAGCAGCTGGTTGGAGGAGTCCCTTAAATGCAGTGACAATGAACAAGGTACGCACGGGGCGGGGGGCGCTCCTGGAGGGTGGATCACCCGCCCTCTGTGGGAAACGGCCCTGGAGGGGACCTGAGCGCCATCCAAGTTGACAAGAGTAGTGTGTGGCGAGCGGGGAGTTTTCTTCATGAGGTCCTTTCAGCCTGCACACTTCCTTATGGAATGGACAATGAGGCGGGAGCTCGACTTCCTGGGCTGCTCCTCATCACCCAGCCCGCGGCTGGGCAGGAAGGGAAGTCTTGGGTGACCCCGGGCGCTTGTCAGTGCCCTCATTCCAGCCTCACGCTGTCCCCAGTCGCCCTGTCCCGAGCACCCAGGCCCCCCACGGGTGGGGACGGGAGCGCACGAAGGGCTGGCTTCTGCCCTGTCTTGCGGCCCTCTGAAGCGACTTGCCATTTGGCGTTTCGTGGGTTAGCCTATTTGCCGGTTGATGTGGGATAATTAAAATATTAGTGCTTTGAAAACATAATTGGTATATCTTTAAAAACTGAAGCTGCTCCAACGATCAGTGCTAACAATGGGCTTTTCTTTCCTCACCGGCTACAACTGTGTAACGCCCGCTTCTTCTCCCCCTGACAGATGTGCTGTGCATGGACGAAGAAATGGATCGGCAGCCTTCGCCCCTGCCGCAGAAATACACCGACAACAGCGAGAAACCATCCAGGAAGGACCGTGCAAAACCAAGCATTTGATCCCTCAGGAGCCCAGGCGGGGCTTGCCGCTGCCAGGGGACTCCTACGTGGACAATGCGGATGGCAAGGTACGTCTTGCCCCTGGCTCTCCCCCGCCCCCCGGGCCTGTGCAGGCACATGCCGCCTGCCTACTTCTCTGCTTCTGGGGACAAAGCTTTCCTTTTCCTGAACCCCTCCCCCGAAAACGTCACTGCCCCTTCCTAGGGGACCTGTCTCCTGGGTGGTGGTGAAGTTTCCAGCTAGTAAAAATGCAACCCCTTCCTCGCGCCCCCCCTCCCTCAGACAGAGAGGAGGAAAAGTGCTTTCCTCCACTCAGGAGCGGCCTGAGCCCAGTTCCGACTATGATCTTTCGCCGGCCAAGCAGGACCAGAAGCCCTTGGACCGTTTGAAGCAATTGTTACCATCTTCCCAGGCCTCGCAGCGGACATGCTCAAGCTCCCCTCCAGAGACCACCCAGTCCCGCCCGATGCCAGCGGAAGCGCGGAGACTTATTGTCAATAAGAACGCGGGCGAGACCCTCCTACAGCAGGCCTCCCGGCTTGGCTACGAGGTGAGCATCCTTGTGGGTGCCCCGGATCAGGATCCGCAGGCTGCTGCTCCTTGGGTGGGGGACACACTGGCTGGGGATGGGGTTGGGTCTCAGAGCCCAGCCCCCTCCACGTGGCGGGCTGGGCTGGGTGTTCCAGCAGGGTGTTTGCGTTGGCCCCGCTCACACTGCGGGCTCTTTGGTGGCTTGTTCAGTCGTGGTGTGAAAACAAAGGCAGGCCTCTCTGATGTTCCGTTCCCGTTCAGGCAGGTAGGCTGCTTCGGCCAGTCCGGCTCACTTATCTCTGATATAAAATCTGACCTTACCCAGGGCTTGGCGACCAGGGGAATTTTAATGAGCCCTTTTGGATTCTGACTAGCAAGAAGGAGAGTAGTTATTAGCTCTACTAACTTGTGCTGTTTGGGGCAGAGTGATGCCCCTGTGGGGTAGCGGGTGGGAAGTGTCTGTGCAGAGTAGGGGTGGGAGTGGGGCAGACCTGAGCAGTCTCTTTCTGAGAGGGCACGGGAGCCGAGGGCTGATGGGCGGGGAGCAGGGGTTGAGCCTTGCCCAAAACTCCCTGTCCACACTGCTGTATCCCAAGCCAGCACGGCTGATGACAGTGATAGCCTCTATTGCTAGAGCAACATAGAAAGATAGCTGATGTCTGCCTAAGCCCGTGTGATCTGTGGTAACTCCTTTCACCCTTTTAACATCTTCACTTGGGAGTAACGAGTACTAGCCCACTCTCGGATGAGGAAACTGAGCCTCAGAGGAGTTAGCTGATACCTGTACAGGTAGCGATCCAGCAGTGCTCCACAGCCCACCACGCTCCTCAGCAAGACTGGCTCACACTGGAATTGCCCTTTTTACAGTTCAAAACCTCTGTGAGACAGATGACTCTCCATGCCCTGTGCAGTTCCCCCACCATACTTGTCAGTAGCAATTGTGATGTAATAGCCCACAGGGCAAAGGCATTTTTCTGTGCTGGCATCAGCCCTCTGGGAGTTGAATGGTGACAGTAAAACGCGGTGCAGCAGGCTGAGCGTGGAGGTGTGGCTGAGCACTGGGGTGGCAGGACCCAGGCTGGCCCGGAGCCCTGGCGCCCACACCCTCAGCCAGCTCTGTGCCCCTGTCCCCCGTCTCCTGTCGTGTCCCCCCACCCCGGTCCATAGTGCCGTGAGCCCTTGGAAGTGTGCCTGCCTTGGCCCTAAGGCATGACTGTGGGTGGGAAGTTGGAAGCACTAGGGCTATGCTTAGTTTGGGGGTGTTTTGTTGTTGTTGTTGTGGGTTGAATGTGCTGTTGTTTATATCTACACGTCTCTTGGAGACCTCTCCATTAGCTAGAGAGCACTTTCTGGGAGTTAGCGCAGTTACTTGCAGGTGAAGTCCAAGGAGCACCCAGTTGGTTTCCCAAGAGCTGAGAGCGGGCGCCTAGGAGGACAGAGCAGATGTTGCACATAGTGTTGAGCTAGACCCCCCGTGGTTGAGAAGATAGTCTCCTTGCTTCCAGCAAACGCTGGAGGTGGGGGGGAGACCCCTAACCCCAACTTTTGGGTTAGGGTTGAGAAAGTAGACTCCCGCTTCCAGCAAATGCTGGAGATGGGGGGACGGGGAGCTGCTGCACCCGCCGTGGAGGGCGGGGCTCCGAGCCCCACCTGTGAACTTGGCATCATTTCCAGCAGCCTCCCTTTGGGACCAGAGACGTCAAAAGACCCTCGTTGGTCCTCTAAGACAGTTTCCATTTTGGTTTGGTGGCTCTGAGGCCTGGACCAAGGGGCACTTGATCCATACTTTTTTAGGCTACCTGGCCTTTGATTGCACAGGAAGCCTTGGGAATGTTTACGGTGGGATTTGTTTTTTTCTTCAAATGTAAATTTCAATATGTAGATTCCACAGATCACCAGTGTTGATGCTGAACATTGTGACAAGTAGATGAACGCTTTCAACTTTGAATCCAACTTTCTGGGATTTCTCTGGGCAGAATTTTAAATGTTGGGATGATGGCCCAGTTGGGAGATGTGGCAGCTTAAACCTTTTAAAATTGAAGGACAGTTTGCTTAACCAGATAAGGGTGTGGTTTGGGAGGGTTTTCCTGAAGTTTTGTCTTCAGCATTCTTGGTTATTTTCTTCTGCTTAGCCAAAGATACCATGTGCAGTATAAAGGCTGTCTGAGCTTTATGTCATGATAATCTGGTTCTGGAAGTTTAGAAACACACTCTGGCTTCAGATCCGCGTTAAATAGATCACTTGCGTGGTCAAAGACCTCAAACCTTTCCCTCCTGGGAAAAAGGCTTCTATTTCTTAGGCTAAAACGCCAGTGTGCAACCACATGCTTGTGCCTTTAGCGGTGATGGTTAAATTTTCTATGAATTGAATAAGTCATGTTTTTTAAAAAGTTAATGAGGCATTTAATTAACTAACAACGGCGGGCTTATGGCTTTTATGGTTACATTTTGCGGGTAATGGCATTCGGCTTATAGCTGCTGAACAGAGAGCTGTCCGACAAAAGCAGTTTGACTTTGCTCGGGAATGGCTGGGCTGCCCTTCAGACACTCCCGTTTATTTCTAGCGGAGAAAAGAAACCAAGGAATGTGTTGCGTCGACAGACTCGCCCCGCCTCTTCACCTTTCAGTTAGAGAAAGTGTTGGTGGCGATGGTTGCCATCCATTTAGAGGCCTTCACCCTCCTAGCTAGGAGAGTGTAGTTAGCCCACTTGACCCCCAACAGAGAAGGCCTGTGGGATGCTCGTCACAGCTGGATTGCATCCCTCTAACTGGGGCCCTCTTGGGCCTTTTGAATCTTCCCAGCTGACCAGGTACCAAAGACCTGAGTTATAGGTCTAGTACTTCATGTAAATTGAACTTGGGGTTTAATATCTCTGGGCCTCAGTTTGCAAGTGTTGAATGAGGATAGTACTGCCTTCCTTTCCTGCTATCTCCTGGGTTCCTATGGGTGACAGAAGACGTCCTCATCTGGGGAAATGAGAAGCACTGTGTAAATAGTGGGATCAACGTGGTTGAGTTAGGACAGCCTGTGGCAAAAAGTCTGACCTGGCCATGGGGCTACTGCTGCCTTTGCTGCCATCTTCCAGGAGAAGAGAGTTGACTTACCCATCAGCTTGGACGGCCTTTCATTTCTAGGTACCCTTGAATCTGCCCTAGTAGTGATGAAGGTTTCCAGGTGAAGGCCATGATTGTCACAGCAAATAAACCCTGGGTTGAGTAAATTGATGTGTGCACAGCAGTTGGTGGCGTTCAGACCTGATCCCAGAGCCACGTGACAGGGCCTCTCCCTGGCTGGGGCACACAACTCATTAGCTTGCAGCCGTCCACTCAAGTCTGGCTAGTGAGGGCCTGCTAAAAGAGCAGCAGCTTCATGCGGTATCCTGGATACCAGGGCTCGGGGCAGGTGGCCTGGGAGCCCAGAGGATTGTGGGCTTTCTGGCAGGTTGGGATGTAAACGGAGAAACGCATTCGTGGGTGTGCCTTTTCTCTTCCTCCTCTTGTTTTGGAAGGGAGCTGCTGCAGTGACCTGAAGTAACAGGGCACCGATGGCCAGGTTTACCAGCATGCCCCATTGGGTTCACGTGGTAAGCAAATGGAACATTCTAGTTCGCTCCCAAGTGAGTGGTCATCTTTGATTGGCGTGTCCTCCAAAGGGCATAAAAGGTTTTACAGAACCCATCTCGCACTTATGGGCGGCTAGAATGACCCCCGTTTTAGGTTTAACAGATGAGTTACCTGAGAGATGTCACAAGGAGGCCTGTTCTGACCCCATCCCATCCCCCCTTACCCTGCAGACCATGTTTTAGGCCACATGCACGTTCTGCCTACTCCCAGCTCTCAGAACCTGACGGCTCTCTGCTGGGCACGACTTACCCAGTATAAACAGTATAACGTGTTTTCTGGTGGCAAATGCTTTCGATGTGTCTGAAAACTTTCTTAAGGTAATAAAACATTGAATAAATTCCTGCTCTGCTTACTGAGAGTGGTTCATATTAATATTTTAACAAGCCAAAGAAATAAGGTTAATAACAGTGACTCTAATGCACAGTGTTGACACAGAACATCTCCGGGGGCGGGGGTGAACGTTTTATTTGATTCTTGAAATGTGGAGGTTGCAGCCTGTGGTGTATCAGGTTCCTGTCATTAACTTGGGGCAGAATCAGTCTAAAATTTTCATATTTACTCGAGAGGGTGGAGTGAGGCAAAATAGAGGGTGGGGTTATTGGAGGCATTTTGTGTCATTCCTCGAGGATGGAGGGAGAGAGCTTCTCTTTAACTCCACTTAACGTACAGACAAGAGCATCTGAGGCCCAGGGTCTGATTTGGGGTCTTAACAAGGGGTGCGAGGATGTAGCTGACCTGGGTGTCCCTGCTTCTCTAAGCTGGGGAATGTTCTCTGGCTGATTTAAGCTCTCTTTAAGTGTTGGTCATCCATACTTTTATCTAAACTTGTGTTATCGTCCACTGCCACTGACTCAACAGACCCATCAAGTGAGAATGGTCTGTGCTTGGCAATGTGTCATCTAAGATGTTAGCAGCCGTGACACCTCTGTACTGGTCATGTCGGCCCCTGGGCTGAGGGCTTTCATCGCTATCCGAATCGCTATCCGAATGCGTCCTCTCAGCAGCCCTGTGGAAGCTTGGAGAAGTTCAAGGGTAACTTGCCCATGGCCAGGCCACTGGTGCAGCAGAGCCTTAGACAACACTGTCTGCATCTCCAAGCCCTTCTCACGCACTCTCGCCCCCCACCAGGATGCCTGCCGCCTGCCCGCGCCATGGTGGGCTTTTGGCCCCAAGGATGTATGCCTTTGAAAGTGGGCACCGCCAAGCTATGGGGAGGTCACGCTTACAAGGTTCACTGTATGGTGTCTGATGGTATCTCCTCTCCTCTCCTCTCCTCTCCCCATAGGAAGTGGTCTTGTACTGCCTGGAGAACAAGATTTGTGATGTGAACCACCGCGACAACGCGGGTTACTGTGCCCTGCACGAGGCTTGTGCAAGAGGTCGGCTCAACATCGTACGACACCTCCTTGAATATGGCGCCAATGTCAACTGCAGTGCCCAGGATGGAACCGGGTCAGTGGCGGTCTTGCTCTTGGCCTGGCCCTGCTGGGGCATAGGCAGTGGTTCTCAGGGTGTGTGGGGAACCCCAGAAGGAAAGATGGAGAGTGAGTGCCTTGTAAGCACACTGATGGCGGAGTCCTCTAGAATGGAATCGGACAGATCTTTCTGGCAAATTTACATAGAACTTTAAAACTCTGTGACGCTCTTATGGACAGAAGTCCCTGAAAATGTTGAGCCTGCATGCATAATCAGGGGTGTTCTCTTTTAAGACCCTGGACTCTTCACCAGCGTCTGTTGAATCTCAATCTTGAACATATATGTGAGTTGAAAGTTGCAGGAGTACAGACAGGTCCAGTGGCAACTGGCTTGATAGGACCTGCCGTGTCCACCCACATCCCCGGGCCTGGCCCCCACTCTGTCCTTGACCTCGGTTTATTGGCCAGAGGCCCAGGTCTGAGTCAGCCCAAGCATCTTCCCGGTTGTACCTGGGATGCCACCACGAGGCAGGGCACTGGGGCTTTCCTGACAGTCATAAAATTAGCAAAACCGTAAGGTATTTGGTGGTTCATGGTTTCCAAATAGCATCCTTTCTGGATGGGACTGCGGACAGTGTTCCTGACCCCAGCGGACACGGGCAGGAGGACTCTGTATCCTCCTGAGAACTCGCCCTGCCTGTCGACTGCTTCTGGGCGAGAGGGTTGATCACGCATCTCCAAGTTGGTTTCAGGAGAGGTTCCGCTTTGCCCCTAGTTTCTTTTACAAACTGCACTTTTTGGGTTTTGTTTGTAATGGTGTAACAATGGCTTGTCGTATCTGCTTCCGTGGTGCTGGGGTTCTTCCCCCCACCCCGCCGTACGCTACCTTCTTACAGTCTGTCACTATTTAAGTTCATTGGAAACGTTTTCATCGTGGCCTGAGTTCCTCCTTGGGCCATGCATTAAGAGAGATGTGCATTGAAGAATTAGGCCTGAGATGGTCCCTTCACCTGTCCCGTAAAGGGTTATGTGTTGAAATAACAGAGTAATTTGTCGCAGCGACCGTACACTCACCTCCTCGGTGAAATAGCGCGCCTCTGAGGCTTGGCCGCACACGCTCGATTTTGCCCCGTGTCCTTAGAAGCAAGCGTCGCGTGCACGGGTGTAATCCCCCGCACCTCTCCTAGGCCTCTCCACGATGCTGTCAAGAATGATCATCTCGAAATTGTCCGCTTGCTCCTCTCCTACGGTGCTGATCCTACCCTGGCTACATACTCAGGTAGAACCATCAAGAAAGTGAACCACAGCGAACTTCTGGAGAAGTTCTTAACAGGTACGGCAGAGGTCAAGACACGGTCTTGTTCAAGCATCTAGACGGTGACTTCACAGCCTTTCACCTGGGTTCCCCCTACCCCCACCCCCCGTTTACTCTAAGTGACCCTTTACTGGGAAAAGCAGCCCAACGTTAGTCTGTCAAAGAAGAGATCCATACTTTGAGTTTTGCGAGGTGGAGGGCTGGAAAACTCTTAGCTAGCCAGGCCAGCTTTTGTTCGGAAGGCTGGGGCGGTGAGGCGGGCAGTCCCTCAGGAAGGCGGGTGGACGCGTGGGGAGGTTTCAGTCAGATACCTGGAGGCGTGTGCAGTGGGACTTGTCAGGAGGTGACACCAGCCCCAGCGTGAGATGTTCCCGAACTCCAGCAGCATTTGCCTCTTACCAGCAGGCGTTATCTTGTTTCTCTCTCTCTCTCTCTCTCCCCCTCTCTCTCCAGACTGTTTAAATAACCTGCAGGCTCCTGACGATGGTAGTCCCGGTTGCTCTTCGGAGTTCTCTGGCAGCTGTGTGTGTGGTGAGCAGCCTTGTTCGTTTCAGTTGGGCTTGTGGGGGTGGGGGTGGTGCTGTGAGCAGGGCTTGCTTGGGAAAGAATTTTTCCAGGGTCCTTTTTGGCGAACAGCTGGAATCTTGCTCCAGCTTGCTGACCTCTCTCTTGTTTGCCCCCCCGTTTAGAACCAGATGATGAAAGTGGTTACGATGTTTTAGCAAATCCCCCAGGACCGGAGGACCAGGATGGCAGCAACGAGGCCTATGGTGACCTATTGGAATCTGAATTTTCCGAAGACCCCCTTTTGCCGTGTTATAACGTCCAGGTGTCCGTCGCTCAGGGGTGAGCGTGGCCAGCGTGTGGTCGAGAGCCAGCCCAGCTGCTCTGTGGGGTGGCAGGAGTTAGAAATCCCCTTCAGCAGATGAGGGTGGATGGGTTGGGGGGTGAGTGAATTCCTCACCAAGTGTCCACCGACCTCACATAATGCAGTGGAACTTTTCCAGAAAAGTTTGGGGGGTGGGAGGGCTCCCCAGCCAACTGCCCTCATTGGAACACACCCCTAGAGCCCAAAGGACACGGGAGTCAGCGACTGCAATTGCACAGTTTCAGTCACTAAACTCTTGGGGAAGGGATCCTCCCCAAATGGCTACCATAGGGGCCTTCCAAGGCGCGTGAGGTCCACGGGACGATACTGATGTGTACCCTCTTCTCGTATAAGATTAGAGAAAGCCGTATGTGGCACCTGGCATCTTATGTGTCTTCAGATTTGCTTAGATCGAGTCTTGTCCCCACGGTCGGGCCACTGTGCCCCATGACCAACCCTTCGGAGTGAACACATCAGGAGAGCTTGCTCTGCTGTGTGTTGACCCCGGTGCTTAAGGAGTAGCATCCTCCTTGGACTCTGAGGCTGGGAACGTGTCTGCCTTTGTGGTGACATTGTATTCGGGATAGAGATCATAAAGCGTGGCAGGGTATCAGGAAGGATTGTACCACCTCCCTTCTCGAAAAAGCCTCACTCCCGGCAGCATTGAGGGGCGGGTTGGAGGTGTGGGAAAGGAAAGGAAAGCCAGGTGACCTCGAGTGTTTCTCATGCTCTCTCCGTGAGGGCCGGAGGAGAGGAGAGGTCAAAGAGGTGTTTGCCATCTCCCTTGGGTTGGCATACAGACTGGTTTTCCCCAGTGACTAGAACGGGGTGCACTTACTTGGAGAGGGGTGACCTGAGTTGTGACCAGAGCCAAGGCAGCACTGGGGTGGCCTGCAACGAGGCTCGTTCAGGGGCGCTGCTCCTGCTTTTGTCTAAGTTGGCTGATCCGCCCTAGGTGGTCTCTTAACACATGCACATGAGTCCAGAGTTCCCCCGCTAGAAGTAGATCTTCCGGGCTTCCCTGGTGGCACAGTGGTTAAGGATCCGCCTGCCAGTTCAGGGGACACAGGTTCGAGCCCTGGTCCGGGAAGATCCCACATGCCACGGAGCAACTAAGCCCGTGCGCCACAGCTACTGAGCCTGCGCTCTAGAGCCCGCGAGCCACAACTAGAGAAAGCCTGTGCGCCGCAACAGGCCCAGCACAGCCGAAAATAAATAAATAAATAAAATTAAAAAAAAAAAAAAAGAAGAAGTAGATCTTCTAAGGACAGTGAGAAGTGGGGTGGGGGTGGGGTAATCAAAGTGGAAGTAGCAGGCCCTTTCACCGCCAGGAGACGGATAGTTCATAGTTGGGAGCGCCTCTAATTTTGCCGGAAACTCAAACCACTGTCCTTTCTCTGGTGTAGGCCTCGTAACTGGCTGTTGCTCTCAGACCTGCTCAAGAAACTGCAAATGTCCTCCTGCATATTCCGCTGCAATTTCCCAAATGTGGAAATTGTCACCATCGCGGAGGCCGAGTTCTGCCGGCAAGTGTCAGCAAGTCTCTTATTCTCTTGCCCCAAAGACCTGGAGTCCTGTAATCCAGAAAATAAGGAGCTCTTAGATCTGGTGGAGTTCACGAACGAGCTTCAGACTCTGCTGGGCTCATCCGTGGAGTGAATCCTCCCCAGAGACCTGGACTCAGACGACGACTGGTGAGCTCGCTGGGGCCCGCCGTGTACAGTGTGTCATGGTGTTAATCCTTGTGCATATGTGTCATAATACGACTATTTCTGTAAAGAAAGGACACTATGAGACACGACTCCAGTCGGAAGGACTTCAAAACAGGTTTTTTTCTTTTTAAAATTTTAAGTCAGTTTTTATGAAGTTGTTAATAAAGTTTCTTTACTTTTCAATGTACACATGCTTTGGAATATGTTTGTTTTTACTCGGAACAATTGTTTCTTTTCTTTTTTAAGGAGAAAAAAAAAAGGCAAAGGAGCGCCACACTTTGACTTAATTTCATACAAAGCTCCGACGACAGAGGCCATAACTGTTGAGAGTTGCTTTTGGGGCAAATTAAACCAGTAAAATTTTAAACTCTTCCTCCATATTAAAGGGATTGAATAAATTGGCCACTTTGGTGCACCTGTGTCCTGCGAATTGTCCAGTTGGAGATGGAGGTTTAGAAAGTGAGTTTCAGTCTTGTTTAAGTCTCTTCCCATCAGACTGGTCTCGTGATTTCCTACACACCATGTTACTTCCTGTCTACCTTTCCTTGGTGGTGTTCATGCCTGGATTGTCTCCTGTACCTGCTCAAACCTTGGTCCATTCTCATTTGTACCATGGAAGTTTGTCATGCTGGATACTGTCAGAACTAATTTTACTTAAGTTTGCGTTAAGGTGCAAAGCACACGTTTTGTATATTTTCTGTTTTTTGTGTTTGTCTATATTTTATGGTTTCGCTTCAAGAAATATTATGCGACGGGAAATAGCAAGATGTAAAGAGCAAAAAAGTCATCATTCTCTTTAAATTGTTAGAGCATCTATCTGCAATCATAATTATGATGCACTGTGGTGTGTTAAAATAGTAAATACATGTAACGTCCCGTAGGAGCAGCAAACTCAGTGGTGTTGGTGAGGGTGTGTCATGGAAGTAATCACAAAGCAGGTGACTGTTGGTTGGGGTCCTGAAACATTAGTGTGCCTTCCCTGTGTCCAGTAGTGGTCTGGAGGGGTCAGGAAGCCTGCCTTTCAATCTGAGGGAACAGAGGGTTTGAGGTCCTCTCTCTTCTATTGCTCTAGTACACTGCATAGCAGCAGTATACTGTGTTTATAGTTGACGTTTACATCGCTGATTGATCATTAAGATTGGGATGTATCTTTGGAAATGAAAATAGGAAGAATCGTATGCTTTTTCTTTTTTTTCTTTTTTTTCCTATATCTGAAAAGGTATGTAGTACTTTGCTGAGTGGTTGGGAATAGAGTTTGCAGTATTCAGTGTATTCAGTTTTAGTATCTAAATAGAATTAAACTGTTGCTGTAAACTGGAATAGCACTTTGTTACTGACAAGTTTTAGAATGCATCTGTTCGTCAATTACCTGTTTGGGAAGATTGTAGTTAATGATTTTGAGAATGTGGCTATAAACCTCCAACTGACTCAAGAAAAGCAAATAAGTCAAGATTGACAAATGTATATAGGCTCTTCATCTTATTGTGTGTGGGTTTTTTTTTTTTTTTCCTTTTAGTTATTTGTCAAGGTATAAAGAATTCTATCACACTTAAGACAAGTTAAGTAAACGTCACGGGGTGTATTCTGACATGGCAAGGAGCACATCACATGGCCTAGATCTTAAAGGTGATTTTATGTTTAAACTTTCATGAAAACATATGTGATTGAAACACATTAATATATTGATACAGAAGGCAGTTAATTTTTGTCTTTTTTCTGTGTGTGTGTGGTACTGTTGTGGCCTCTCCCGTTGCGGAGCACAGGCTCTGGACGCGCAGGCTCAGCGGCCGTGGCTCACGGGCCTAGCCGCTCCGCGGCATGTGGGATCTTCCTGGACCGGGGCACGAACCCATGTCCCCTGCATTGGCAGGCGGACTCTCAACCACTGCGCCACCAGGGAAGCCCTAATTTTTGTCTTTTGATACATGTGAGCGCAGCTTTCATTTTGCTGAAAGAATATGACCGGTTTTCAGTTTGGGATTCTACCATTTAGTAATGATAGTCCACTTAATTTTAGAAATAAGAGATTTAATATATAATACCTAATAATACTTTTATGTATGTTTTTTTACTGAAAACTTTTATTGTAATACTGTGAAGAAACTATGCCATTCTAGTCTTCAAGACTTAAATGAATCAAGTGTTTATTAGCTGTTGTAGTTTTTAAACTAATAAAAGTCAGTACATCAGCAATTTGTAAATACAGTTTTTAAAATAATGCCTTAACAACTTTACAGTGGTTATAATGACTGTATTTAGGCCTAAAGTTAATTAATAATTTGACATGAAGGCTTTTTAATAGTTTGATGGTGCAGATCAGGGATAGGTAAACTCTGGCTGGTGGGCCAGATCCAGCCCGTCGCCTGGCTTTGTAAAGGAAGTTTTTCTGGAACATAGTCGCACCCATTGCTTACATGGTAGTCATGGCTCCTTTCACCCTACACCAGTGGGGCAGAGTAGTTGCAACAGAAACTGTATAGCCCACAGATCTGGAAATGTTTACATTTAGATTTTAAAAATTGAAAACTTCCTTGAGCCTATACAGGGCAAGTCCATTGACCCCTGAGGTAGAAAACAGTCAGGAACTTGGGTGCGGAAGCCAAATGGCCTAGGTTCAAATTCCCTTTCTCCCATTTCATAGCTAGTGACCATGGGCAAATCACTTAACCTCTATGCCTCATTATGAGGTTTAAATGCACTTATTTGTATAAATAGTGCCTGGCACATACTAAGCACTGTGTAAGTGATTGCTGTTGTTTCTGCTTAGAGCTTTAATAAGTTATTGTTAATAGAAAAATGACACGAATGATTTTCCTTTTAGAGTAACAAAGGCACTTTGAGTCTTTTACTTTTTCAGGAATGTAATAAGACTTTTTTCATTTACAGTCAGTGTTCCCTGTTACCAAAATTTACTTTATGAATATAAAGAATTGAATGTCTTCAAGACAGTACTTTTGCTTAAATGTCAAACCATTATTTTCCCAAGGCACATCAAACTGGCTCTGCAGAGTCCAGGCCTCTAAAGCTTGTGTGCACACCCTAGGTAGCATGTGAGATACATTTTGTAAATATAGTTTTTTAAATAATGCTTGAGACTTCCCTGGCGGTCCAGCAGTTAACACTATGTGCTCCCAATGTAGGGGGCTTGGGTTCGATCCCTGCTCAAGGAACTAGATCCCACGTGCCTGCCATAACTAAGAGCCCACATGCCACAACTAAAAGATCCGGCATGCTGCAACTAAAGACCCGGCACAGCCAAACAAACAAACAAACAAATAAATAAATCTTTATAAAAAAATAAGTAAAATAAAATAATGCCTTAGGAATTAGGAAAAGAAAATATTAGAACATTTTTACCTTTGTATTATTTTAAAAAATCTGTGTAGTTTATCATGTACATAAATTATATGTATGGAACTTTGTGTATATAATTTGTTAATAAATAAGATGCGGGCTTCCCTGGTGGTGCAGTGGTTGGGAGTCCGCCTGCCGATGCGGGGGGCACGGGTTCGTGCTCCGGTCCGGGAGGATCCCACGTGCCGCGGAGTGGCTGGGCCCGTGAGCCGTGGCCGCTGAGCCTGCGCGTCCGGGGCCTGTGCTCTGCAACGGGAGAGGCCACGGCAGTGAGAGGCCCGCATACCGCAAAATAAATAAATAAATAAATAAATAAATAAATAAATAAATAAGATGCATATTAAAAAGTTTTCTTATGGTTTGCCCAGTCAGGTGTTTGGAGGCCATTGGAGGACAGGATGATGAAATATAGGGCCTCAGCAAAGATAGAATTTAGAACCAATTCCCTGACTTAGAAGATAAGGAAAATAATTCATAGACTGTAATTGAGTTGTCCGACTTTACGTAAGTGTTCAGAAACAGGAAATGCAGTGGCTAGAATCTAATCACTGACCGAGCAGAATCTGGGTCACTGGACTCTTAAACCAGAAGTGACTGTTGAATTTCTCAGGTTGATGCTCCTGGCATATATGCTTGATCTGTGTGTGTGTGTAAATCTCTGACATAATAAGCCATACTCAGGCACACCCTGTTTCCTTATTCAAGCATCTTAATTTCATCCCATTAAATCTTTGAAGTATCAGACTACCAGAAGGCATGAAGAAACCTGGGCTGAGAGTCTTCATTCCAGGAGACGTGATCTTGACTGCATGGCTGGTTTGAGGCGCATCACTCTGAACTGCAACACGCTCATTGGTGACCTGGGTGCAAGTGCTTTGGCAGAATCTCTTAGTGAGGATTTATGGCTTAGAGGGAAATTCTAAAATTGAAAATATTGAATTTTTAATATGCTTAGCTTTTGGCATGATACTATTGTGATAGGATTTTTTAAAGCCTCATTTTACTGATAGCTTTTATTTTGCTTTTAAACTTTCTCTAAGAGTTGCATATATCCTTTATAGAAAATACAGAGTAACAAGAGAACAATTACCTATAATTTTAATACCCAGATATAATCACTGTTCATTTTGGTGTATATACTTTCAGTCTTTTTTTTTCTACAAATATATATGTACACTTAGGGATTACAAAAATAGAATTGTAGTATACTTGCTATTTCACATTCCTGCTTTTTTCACTTAATGATGTATCATGTAGTATTACGTCGTATTGATGTCCCATAGTTTAATCAATTCTTTGCAATTCTATTTAGACAGTTTGCTTTTCCCTGTCAGAAACGATGTGAATACGTTGTATATACATCTCTGTGTCCATTGGGATTACTTCTGTAGAATAAGGTACTACAAGTGGAATGACTAAGTGTGACATATTTTTAAGACATTTGATACACATGGCCAAATTGCCACCCAGAAAGGGTATGCCAATTTGTAGTCCACCCCAACAGTAGACGTGAAGCCTGCCTCTCACAAACACTGGCCTGTAGCACTTGTAAAAAAATGTAAAACTACAAAAATGAGTACCTCTCCATTTTCTGTGCAAGTGGGATTACTCCAAATTTTATAACTTTTTTCAATTAATTTAGTATGAGCATTTTAGCAAGTCAGTAAATTTGCATCTCCTACATCATTTTTTGTGATTGTTCAGTATTCCATTATATGAATATGCCACAGTGCACATAGCTTATCCATTCTTGTATATAAGCTTTGTCCAGTTTTTCAGTTACAAATAGTACTCTGATATATATCCTTACCTATATCTCTGACTATTTCTTTTGGTTAAATTCTTAGAAAGAGAGTTGTTGGATCCAAAGTGTATAGACATTATTTAAAGGCTTTTCTTACAGAATCTTGGCTTGATCTGATAGGAGAATAACCACATTTTGTTTTATTTTGTATTCATTTGATTGACTGGTGCGGTTTACTGGCTGTTTGTATTAATTTGGCTATTCGGTTAATTATACCCTGTGTCCATTCTTCTGTAGTGAGAGTTTGTAAGGGTTGTATCATATCCTGTCAGATCCGTATGTCTGACTTGCTATTTCTGTGTGTCATGGGGGTGTTGAAAGACTCCAGTTATTTTAATGTGATGGTCCACACAACACTTAAACGAAAGACTCATGATAGTTTCCTTTCATGTAATATTTTTTAATACCTGTGCTTTAGTGATGATCCCTTTGATTTAAGTGAGTAGGTTGTTCAGCCCCAGAACTACTAGAATTCATGATCAGTTTTTCTGGTTTTTGCCTGACCTTTTATTGTGAGGGTTCTTGACCATCATACTTTCATGATAGGTTTTTAGTATGTATTCTCTATTCACACATTGTTGAAAGTTTTTATTATTTGTATCCTCTTAGACTTGTCTTTTTTTCCTCTAAAACTAACAGTTATTACATTTCTTCTATTTTGTTTTCCCCTTTGAACTAGTTTCAAGTGTGATTTGGAGCTGAAGATCATGATCAAAAGAATGCAGTGCATTTCTGAGCTCCACCAGGTATTGCTTGTGAGGTTTACATGCCCCTGCCACCCTTGCTAATTATGAACTGAGATTCATTTTGTGATGCTTTTTGCTCATAGGTTATATACAGTTATTCTCCAGTTTTGTAATTGTAAAATATGTTGTATGATTTATTGGTACTAAAGCCAGGGTTATCATTGCACATCCAAGAAGAGGTTTTTAAATTGGATTATGCATTATGTGTGTGCGTATATGTTTCTGTTTTTTTCCATACCCCAAATTACAAACCTGCCATGACTTGTCTTGTGCAGGACTCTTCCACACGTGAGAAAATGAGAGTTGTCTATATGTTAAATCTGTAGAGTTAGCAAGTGACCTTTTGTGTTTCATCGAAAGCACTTGACCTGCAGCAGTGCGGCCTCACCAGTGAAGGAGCAAAGGCTTTACTAAAGGCCCTTGAAACCAACAGAACTCTGCTCATTCTGGATATAAGAAAAAATCTGCTTGTTGGTATGTGGTCACTTTTTTTAAATTGATGAACACATAGCAAAACAAAAAGAATTTGTTCAGGTATTGACAGTTTTTTAAAACTTAATGTGTTTAACTTTCCTCATCATATCCAGTTGGCCCTTGAACAACGTGGGGTTAGGGGTGTCGACCCCTACGCAGTTGAAGATCTGGGTATAAGTTTATAGTCAGTGGTTCCACATCTGTGGATTCAACCAACCTTGGATCATGTAGGACGATAGTACATATGTACTGAAAAATATGCGTGTGTCAGTGGACCCGTGAGGTTCAAGCCCATGTTGTTCAAGCTTCAACTGTACTTTTCTAGTGTTGCACTTCCCTTATGTTTTTAGCAGCTAATGTACTAATTAAAGTGAATTATACTTGTAAATTTTTCTTATCTCTACTCTGAATAGAGGTGAACCTAGATACTAAGCCTGCTTCCACCAAGAGCATTATTTCTTTCCTGTGCAACCTCTGAATTCTTGCCAGGAGTACTTTATTCATTTGTCAGATTCACAAGTAATTTTGTAATCATCTTCTGTGTGCCAGATACGGGTTTAGGGACTAGGGATAAAGCAGTGAACCAGACAGACAAAAGTCTTGCCCTCATGGAGCTTACATTCTAGTGAAGGAGATCCGATAGAAATGAGTAAACAGAGAAGTAATATAATTTTAGAGAGTAGGAAGTGCAAAACTATCTTAATGTAAGGAGAGTGAGGGAGAGCAGGTAGGACTCCATTGGATAGGTTTGTTAGGGGACAGCTTCACTGGAGAAGGGGCATTTGAACGGAGACCTGAATGAAGAGAGGAGCAAGCCATGGAAGATGTGGAGTAAGCACATTCCAGGACAAGGAGGCAATGAGTATGTAGGCATGTAGGTGGGTAGAGTATTTAAGGAAAAGCAAGGAGGCCAATCTGGGCAGAGTACCGAGTGAAGAAGAGTGTGGTATGACATGAGGTCAAGGAGCTAGCCAGGGGTCTGCTCTTGTAAAGTCTTGAAGGCCAGAGTAAAGATGTGGATTATTCTAAATGAGTAGAGGGGTTTGAACTGGAACAAGGCATGATCCAAATCGTATCTGAATAAGGTGACCTGGTATAGAGAAGGGACTTGGGAGGATCAAGAAGAGGAACAGGGGGCTTCCCTGGTGGCGCAGTGGTTGAGAATCCGCCTGCCGATGCAGGGGACGCGGGTTCGTGCCCCGGTCCGGGAAGATCCCACATGCCGCGGAGCGACTGGGCCCGTGAGCCATGGCCGCTGAGCCTGCACGTCCGGAGCCTGTGCTCCGCAACGGGAGAGGCCACAACAGTGAGAGGCCCGTGTACCGCAAAAAAAAAAAAAAAAAAAAAAAGAAGAGGAACAGGGAGACCAGTTAGGAGACTATCACAGTGCTCCAAATAAGAGATGTTTATGGCCTTGGTTAGGTTGGAAGTTTGCAGCAAGTGAAAAGTGGTTGAATTCAGGTTGTGTTTTGAGGGTGTAGCTATCAAGACCTGCAGACAGATGTGAGGTATGAAGGAAATAGTACCAAGGAGACAAGTCGTTGATGATTATGTGTGCAACTGGGTAGTATCACTTAGAAGAAGGGGGCTGATGGGAGGAGCAGCTTTTGAGGGAATATCAGGACTTGGTTTGTTATCTTGGATGCCCTGGTTTGATATCTTAGATGCTCTTTAGGTATCTAAGCGTCTGGACGGTGCTCAGACTGTACTTTGTATCCAAAGGTATCCAAAGCCACTTTAGATGCAAAAATGTTTAAAGTTGACCTTTGCTGCTGCCAAAGTAGTAGCCAGTGTGGGCAGTCTGCAAGATGGCATCTTAGGTTTCTGAGGAAGAAATTAGAATACACAAAGGGGGAAATAAGTGTATAATTATATAATGTAGATTTCATATTTAAATGTATGGGAAAAGCAGTAATTAGTTGGCTTTTGGTTTTAAATGGAAATAGCCACTCATTGGAAAATAATTACTGTAATTTCAATTCATTTTACTTTAGATCATTCTGTGATGAAAACAGTTACCAAAAAAGTTCTCCAGATGGAAGGAGTGCCAAGTCAGAGGTATATAACATGCTTCAGTTCTCTCGGAAGAATTTCTCTTTAATGGCTTGGTTTTCTTTCTTTCTTAAAAGAAAATTATCAAGGTACTTTCTGCCATCTTAAAACTAAGATTTTAGTCAAATCAAATGGCTTTTCTGTTTTTGAAAATGTTGTGTGATGCTTTAATTTAGGTTCCCAGATATGCAGACTGAAAACCTTTTAACTTTTTATTTTCTGTAACATATTATCGTTAGCCACAAATAGTCTTTTTTTTTTGGTGATAAGAATGAATAGCAGGAGCAGCATTTGTGAAACCAAATCTAATATGAAACTGACTCTTTCTTGTGAGTAAATTTGAATTTTGAAACAGCAAAACAATAAGGTTTAATAAAAAGCAAAATAAATTTTTTATGTTTATGATCTGCCAATTTCCCGGAAAGAGTTTTGTGGTGACTTTAGTTATATACCAGATACATTAAAATCACCAGTGGACAGCACATCTTTTATTCAGGGGCCCTCTGAAAGTTTTAAAACTTTGTTGACTTCATATCACTGAACGGTCCACTTTAAAATGGTTAAAATTATAAATTTTCTGTTTTGTGTCGTTTACCACAATTTTTAAAAAATGTGTTGTTTGAAGATTTTTGGGTTTTATAAAGGTATTGTATTAGCATAAAAATGAAAAATTTAAAAGACCACCTCTAATCCCATTATCCTATCAAGCAATATTTACATTTTAATTTTCTCTTCCTGCTGTCTATAAACATAATTCCACATAGCTTCGATATAATTTGCCATTCTTTTCATACTAAATTTAAATTCTGTGATTCATAGTTATACTTTTTAACATTGCATTCACAAGGTTTCATTGAGTAGGTCAATTTTTTAAATTGGTGAGAAATTGGAAATAACCTCAAATAAACTATTGTAAACATCTTCATAAATACAGCTTTTTTTTTTCTACTTCAAATTGTATGTTTTTGATTCTCTATTCATCAACTTGCTTGGACAATAGTGTATTAAATAAGTTGTTAAGAGTGTTTATGAAGTCAAAAAAAAGCTTATGATCGTCTACCAATTGTTATTTCAAGAGAGTGATATTTTAATAATCAAATAGTACATTCAAAGAAGTTAAGATTTGTGATATCACACTAATTAGATATTATTATTAAAAATTTATATCATATGTAAAGCATTCTTAAAATAGCTACATTGACTTTTGCTATGATATTAGAAATGGAAAGATATATAAATAAAACATGTATATGTAAAACATATTAGGAATTCTGTAAAATTAGTACAGAATAATAGGGCATCATGGAATGAGAACAGTTAAACATTTTTTTTTAGTTAGCATGATTAAACAAAGTGGAAATGTAACTGAAGTATACAAGCTCATTGAACTCTTTTAAGAGTAATTTTATTTCTTGGGCTTTTTTTTTGTATTTGCCTCAGTTATTTGGAGACATAGAGGTAAGCCAAATCAGTATCTGGTTATACTAGATCCAGGTGAGTATAGGGGTGAAATAATGGTGTGAATTGTGTCACATTTATATTGTACTTATGTATGCCTAATAAAAGATGGGAACTTTTATTAGAAATTTTTTAATCTCCTAACAAGAAAAGTGCAATTTAAAAAAATTTTAATACAAATGTATTTGCATTCGTTTCTGAAAGTAAAAGAAGGGTATACACATACAAACCATATGCATACAAACATTTTTTTGATGGCAATTAAGTTAAAAAACACAATAAAATAGCACAAAATGAACTGAGCTCCTATATATTTTTAAGAGGGATGTAAATCACAGAGGATCGTGTGGTGATTATCAATAAGCTACACTCTATGAAATATTTGTCCTGTATTACCGCATACACTCCATTTTACCCTGCATCCTAATGCTGCTAAAATATAGTAGAAAGCAGCAGCATAGCACAGGGAGATCAGCTTGGTGCTTTGCGATGACCTAGAGGGGTGGGATAGGGAGGGTGGGAGGGAGGCTCAAGAGGGTGGGATGTGGGGACATGTGTATGCATGTGGCTGGTTCGCTTTGTTGTGTAACAGAAACTAACACAGAATTGTGAAGCAATTATACTCCAATCGGGATCTATTAAAATAAATAAAATAACATAAAATATAGTAGCTTTGAAGGATAAATATAACCATTTTAACCTATGATGTTTGTTTTCAGTAAATTCAAATTAAATATTTAAATGTGAATTTTAATATATGGCTTGTTCTAAGTAAAATATTAACACGTAGGTCTAGTTTCTGCAACCAAGTGTTTCATATAAAGATACTTGCCTCTTTACTACTGAAATATAGGGTGGGTCTCCACATTTCACTCTTTCATCCAGTGGGTTTCATTTGTTTTTTTGTGTGTTTTCTATATGAAATCAAAGGAGCAGTGAGGGTTGACAGGCTTATAGGAGGGTGAAATTGACTCACCTACCCCCCATCAACTTGCAGCCTTAGAACTTGTATTGTTTTTACATAGAAAAATTCATCTTCAATTTAACTTTTGGTCTACTGAAGATTCTGTCTGGCAGAAGTCATGGGTGTATCTGTGTTTCTGTGTCCTTGAGATTCAGAAATGCCAAAGGTGGTCTAAGATTCAGGAAACTTGAGTGTTTCTGCATGATACATAAAATGTATCATACTTTGGGATTTTTTTTTAAACTTTATTTTTGCATTTCTGCACATCTCAATACTTTTGTTTTAGTTAAAATAACTTGTTACCGTAGAGAACTTATATTTTTTAAAAATGCTGGCTTATGTAAAACCTTTGTACAAAACCGATCCTCTTTTTAATGGGCTTGGCATCATTGTCAAGTGCCTTTTTGATTCCTTTCGACGTGTGCACGTGTGACAGTTGCTGTGTAGACCTTTGGTGCATCTTGATTCCTTGTTTTCATGCTTTGTCAAACGTAGTCTTGGCCGCAAAGAAGCCTGTAAGTAATGGAAGGAAACACTCTGCTGGTAAAGGATGTTACCCTCCTGAACCGCTACCACCTGGAGTGTCTGGTTTCCGGCCATTGTGTCCTGCAGAAAGTGCAAAAAGCAACAGGTAACCTGTTTGCATTCCCTGTCTTTTTCAGTCATTTAGAGTTCTTTATTTTGGAACTTGTATTATGTGGGTGGTCTCTGGTGCTTTGTGTAGAGGAAAAAAGGTAACTCACACATGGCTTCTGCCTAATGAGCCCTCTAAGGAAGAACAATTAAAAGTAATTGGGAGTTTCAAGTTGTTTCTCAAGTGTCACAACAGAGGTAACTCCGTGGGAGTCTTGAGGAGACTAAAATGATCACCAATTGTGCATGTGAGAAAAGTTTGATTAAAGGCAGGTGTAGTTGAGCGAAGCCCTACAGCACAGAAGTAGGAATTTGGATACGTACGAATGGGAAAAAAGACATTTTAGGCATGGGAAATAGTTTAATGCAGAATGGATGAAAAATATGCATGAGACCTATTCTAAATCAACTGACTTATTAACTCAGTAAATCAGATTTAGTGAGTCAAACTAGCATTACCTGATTTCTTATCCAGGGGATAGCTGTTCATAGTAATTTTTGTCACAGAACAGTAAATAAAATGGTTGAATTATAGCTTTAGGCTTGCTAAATGAAATAGATGGCTCTAGATGATCTTCAGGTGACTTACTTGGTAGTAATCACGAAATTGGGGATTAACAATTGCTTAAGAAAACAAAGAGAATTGATTTTAAATAGCACTTGAAGTAGTTACTGTGTAAAATATCTGTTCAGTTGCTCATGTTAAATGGATGTTTCTAATCCCCACTGGACAACCGACTACTTTTTTGCAAATGGTGATGTGAATTGCTGTTGCATAAACTATAGTGTTGAATCCCCAGTGTTTGCACTTGAGTTTCACAGCTCTGTGGTTTCCTATCTTCTTCCTGAGACACTTAATCGCAGGTCCATCCTCGTCACACAGGGGGGTGAATTAGAGAATGATTAACATCACCATTTAAAGAAGAGAGACTGAAATCTCAACCATCCTGAACATAGGAGCTGAAGGGGCCTCTCAGCAGTTCAGAGAGTTATTACCAAGCCAGTAGGCTGAATTCTGTTGTGTTTTCTCCGTAGCAGAGCCCTCCAGGTCCTTGTTTTGAGCTTATTTATTTTTATACACAATTCTGTATGGATACTGTTCATACTACTAAATAGTTGTATTAACTGGGTTTAACTGGTGATGTATTTACATGAAGATCTAACTTCGTTTTGTTGATATCTTTTTAGGGGCTTTCCATTCATCAAAGCTCGTGATGTATGTAATCAGTTGGTGGTGTGTAGCTATCATATTTATGATATATAGGGCTTGAATTGGGAAAGGTGGATGGTCATTCTTCTTGCTTTTTAAACTGACAGAGCCTTACATGAAGCATTTCCCTCTCTGAAATAAATCCATGTAAAACATGTTTGGTCGCTCTCCCAATGCAACTGTGTAGTTGTGTGGATTTGGCACACAACGGGCAGCCTTGTGGTTATGTCTGTAAACAAGGAATCCTGTTTTCCAGTCCGCAAATCAGCTGTTACCCAGTGAAACGAACTTGACTGCCATTTCTGACCCCTCACATGGAGCTGTCATACTCAAGAATGTTCACATGTTTTCAAGAAACGTTGTTTGCGGGCTATATGTACAAATTCCTGATCTGAAAGCCAATATAAAGCAACATCTCCCAAACCTCTGCTCTCTCACCAAGGCCACACACATTCCCTCGCTTATGGCCTCATGGCAAGCTAATACTGTCAGTATCAGATTCTCCTTCCCAGTGGTCTTGGGAGACTGCATAGTTGCTCTGTGAAAGGCACCACTACTGAGGTTGAGAGAAGAGCATCTTGGGTGTCAGTCCTGGCCTTGCATTCCCAGAGAGAGGGGTGTGCACCTCGTTCTCCTGTTAGGGTTTTCCTATGCTGCAGGGTTTGCTGCTTGTTGTCAAAATGATGTCCTAGTGACTTGTCTTCTGCGTGGTTATATAATCCCAGCACAGTTCTTTATGATCTGTAGACTTTTATGGGGTTGTGGCAAGGTCAGTTTTTAAATGTTTGGAAATGTCCTATTGAACAACATTGCAGTGGCAGTGAAGCTTGCTGGGAGAATTGTTGCCCTAGTTTTGGCTTAAGGGTGGTGAGAAGATGAAATTTTTGATGGGTCAGTTTTAGTTGTGTATGTGTATGTGATTTATTTTTTTAAATTCTAATGTCTATTATTCACAGCTTAGATATGTTGACTTTCTGATTATTCATCAGTCCCTTTACTGATGTATTTTCCTCTGAAAAACTACATTTTCTTCCAGACTGTTTTTGTCTGATGGTGAAGAATAAATTTTTCATTTGCAGTATAAAGTTGATCTGAGAAAAAATGTTTACCTTGGATCTTCACTTGGCTTCTGTGAAAGAAACTTAATAAAATAATATGGGCAATTCCCATTACTAATCCTAACCACGTACAACAGAGGTCTGTACAGTAACATAGCAAAAATAAGTTACTGTACTTTTACTTAGTCATTGCCTATTTTACACTAAAGAGCAGTGAGAGACATTTATAAATAATGATACCTCAGATCACTTTTGTTAAGTGTCCTCTAATATTTGGATATTTGGTATCTGGCTTGTGTTGTCTTTTATACAATCTTGTCTTCTCTCTTTGCACTTTAGTTTAACAACTCTGTGATTTCGTATCTTCTTCTTGTGACACTCAGGTCCATCAGAATTTCCTGTGACTGTGACAGTAGAGAGTCCTTCCTCCTCAGAAATCGAAGAGGTCGATGATTCCTCAGAACGTGTTCAGGAGGAGCCAGAGAAAATCCGTTTGAAACAAGAAGCATTGCAGGTACAAAGTTATCACTTTAAAGCTATAGAGAAGATTATTTTTCAAACGGAAGGCTGATTGCAACACAGCACAGCTTGTGTGAGGGTTCTGTTTTCTCCTCCCATCTGCATGTATCCCCTTGAATGGTTCCTTAAGCTTAGACCAAGGTGAATGGTGGACATTTGAACTCTAAGAAACTAAAATCAAAACATGTCGTTAGTAATATATTTTCCTTTGCTTAGAACCTTAGTATATTAGATTTAGGGAGAACCTTAGTGATCATAAGATAAGGAAATTGAGTTCTGAATGAATACAGTCAGCTGATTCAGTGCTCTTGTTTTACAGATGAGAAAATTGACAGTTCTAGTTGAGCTCTCTTTTTATAAGAGGAAAATATGGCCTCATTTTAAATAAAAGTAAAGTTGAAAAAAGTTTTGATGTTGATATTCTCCTTTCCTAAAATCAAAAATATCAAGAAGCTACATTCTATTACCAAATAAACCTGACCTCTAATGTCATTCCATACTTTTGTTTGTATGGACAGAAAAGAAAAATTGATTTTTATAAGAAATTTTTGTACCTCAAAATTAATATATTTATTTTATTTCAACTTTAATGCAGAGCTGAACATTTCTAGTAAATAAAGGAACACCATTTGGGGGGGACCTTGTCTTTGTGCTACAAAGTCCATGTTTAATTTTTTAAAATTATTTAATATGACTTTCTCTTCATATGAAACATGACACTTGACAGGTTTCAGAACTAATTATCCCATTATTGTAGGACTACGGGAATTACTCTTTGATTTTCAAAAGAGAAAGTTAGATTTTTATTTTTTAATTAAAATTAATGATAATATAGAGAAATTTTAAGAAAAGAACTTAGAAAATTATGAAATGTTAGAGTAGGAGAAATCTATAGTTCATGTAGAGTTACTCCCTTTCGTTTTATAAATGAGCACCTACAATTTGTAGAACGTAAGTGGTTTATTAGTAAATGGCAGAGTATGACAAGACCCTAGAGCATCTAACCCGCATTCCTTGTTATTTTAGATGTGGTGTATTCATTTCCTTCACGAATAGACCACGAGATTGTATTTGTAAAAGCAGTAATAGACACTGGGGAAGTCCAAGAAGTTTAAACACTGGGACCACAGAATAGCAGATTCAGAATGCAATGAGAACCCTTTTAGCTCTTCTCTGTTTTGACAAGACACTACAATGATGGTATCAAAGTGTTTAAGTACATATGCCCACAACAATCAAGAGATTTCAACATAGTTTTGAAAGACATAAGACAGGTGGAAGAGTGTGAAACTGAAGCGGTAGAACAGAGGAAAAGCATCACCTAGAATATGCACAGGGACCACGTGCAACTGAGGAGGATTCTGACCCCACCTGAAAACGCAGCCCCATGCTCAGGTGTGCATGTAGGAGAGAGGGTGGAGTTAGTTAAAAGTGTGACTGAGATAGGGGAGCTCATTGAAGGGTTGTGTTTGCAGGAGTGGACTCCCAGCCCCGCCCTCACGCTCCTGAAATAAGATGATTTCATTTTGAAAACAGTGAAACTGGCGAGAACTGGGGCAGCTAGTATGAGTTTTTACACCCTAGAAAACTGTGTTTGGGGGAGATCCTGTTACAGTTACTCCCCGCTTCTTCCTGCATAAGAAGCCAATCAATCTTTGACTTCATGGAGCTTTCTGCGCTCATTCTTAAATAGAAAATAACTGTCATTTGCCTGTTAGTTGAGTAAAGCTTACAACATGAGAGAGGGGGAAAGAGTGCAAACATATCCTAGTAGGACCAGGGACAATTTAGGGAACAGAATAATTTAAGAAAAAACCCTAATTAGTATCCTGAGAGAGGTTGAAAAAGAGCTAGCAACTATAAAATAAGACTAGGGTATTAATGAAAAGGAGAATGGTCAGAAAGCAAGAGGGGTCTCCTGGAAATGCAAATATGGTTGCTGAAATAAATTCAGTAGGAATTTAAAAAATTTCTCAGTATATAAAAAAGAAGGACACAATGGAAAATGTGATAGAAATATGTTAGAGAGGCTGCATCTGGGAGATCCCACATGTTAGTATTAGAAACTCCAGACCCAGAAAAAAAATGGAGGGAAGCTGTCAAAGGGCAACAAAATTCCCCACAGCTGAAAGTAGACATCAGGCCTCAGATTGAAAATAGTTATGCAAGATGAGCAAGAATAGACTCATACCTAGGCACCCTTCATTGTGAAACTTTAAAATACTGAGAAAATAAATTAAAATAGAATAAAATACTGAGAGGATACATCCATTCCAGAGAGAAAAATACTGGTCACCTAAAAACAAAGGTTAAAACCTGACTTTATCATACTTGTCATGAGCACCATGGATCCTGGAAGGCATTAGAGAGATACCTCCAAAGTTTTTCAGGCACATAATTTTCACCCTAGGGGTTTGTATCCAGCCAAACTATCAGTCATACGTGGAGGCTGAAGAAGGTATTTTGTACCCAAAGAAATTTGAAAAATTGACCTCCTGTGCTACACCTTAAGCTATTTATAGACATAATCCAGCCAAATGAGGCAATAAACCAAGAAGGAAGGTAATAGGGGATTCAGTGCAGATTGCAGCTAGTCTAGAGTGGAGAGGCTTCTATTGATTGTGTGATTGAGAGCTTAGAAACACCTTGAGGCATATTGTACTTACTAGGTGTTAGGCACTGTTGGAAGGGAGGAGGGAGAGGAAGAGGAGAAGGAACTTGAACTCCAGAGGAGAAAAGGCTATACGGACATAAACCTGAAGCACACTAAACTATGGTTGATTTTTAACCTAGTATTGGTGAGGAAGGGAAGAATCCACTTCAACTTGACACTATAGATGTCCCCCTTTTCAGTGACACACAGGGGTAATGACCACCTATCTAATTGGTTGTCCAAACCAGAACTTGTCCAAACTCCTTACACTTCAATAGTGTAAGGAGGCACTCTAATGCTGTAACATCAGGACAACAGGTATAAACTGGAACAGCCCAAGGCGGCTTGGGGTATGTGGTCACCCTGCACGAGGGCAGTGACACTGGCACAGTATGGAACGAGGTGTAGTCTATACACAGAGACACAGTACATCTGCAGTGGGCAATATTCATTTCATTGTAATAATAGCAATACTGTCTTGGTTTGCAGCTTTTATTGTCAACGTGCATGTAATCACAAATAACTAAAGTAAACTATACTTAGTATGTACTAGTATTAACTTGGTATGTACTGAAATGTATTGTGTACTAGTATGTACTTAGTATATATTAGGCTCTAAGTGTTTTTGCATATATTAACTCATTTAATCCTCTGAATAGCCTTATGAGGTTGGTGCTAATATCATTCCCACTTTTGAGAACAGGAAGCTAAGACAGGGAAGGAACTTGCCCAGGCTGTACCTAATTTAAGGTTGGATCGAGGCTCTGAGTTTAGGCTCTCTGCCTGTTCTCTTAAACCTTACTCCGTACTGACTCTCAAATAACAGAAGACTTAACTGCACATAGAACAGAATATAAATTTCAACTTTGACAACGTAACAGCTAGGTTTGGAAGGTAGACAGGAGGTAGAAAAAAGGGAAGATGGTATGAATGTCCTCATTTTACAAAGCGTGACGTTGAGAGAGTTTCTAGTTGATCAACAATGTAGGTTTTTAAGTATATCACTCCAAGTCAAAGAGATCATGAACAGTGGATAACTCATGATGACATAACTTTACTGAGCAGTGTGGACATAGGAAAGAGTGTAGAGGAACTAAACCCTTACTTATTAGTAAGTTAGAAAGTGAACAGATAACGCCTCCAATTTAGTGAGAAAATAGTCATGGAAGAGTATTACTTGGACATGGAGAAGAATTCAAAATAACAATAGTTGGACCTCCCTGATGGCGCAGTGGTTAAGAAACTGCCTCCCAAGGCAGGGGACACGGGTTCGAGCCCTGGTCCGGGAAGATCCCACATGCCACGGAGCAGCAAAGCCCGTGCACCAGAACTACGGAGCCTGTGCTCTAGAGCCCATGAGCCACAACTACTGAGCCCATGTGCCACAACTACTGAAGCCTGCGCGCCTAGATCCTGTGCTTCATAACAAGAGAAGCCACCGCAATGAAGAGTAGCCCCCGCTCGCCGCAACTAGCGAAAACCTGCACGCAGCAACGAAGACCCAATACAGCCAAAAGTAAATAATAATAATAAAATAATAAAAAATAACAATATTTGACGTAAACCTCATAAAAAAGGAAATCCATACAGCCAGTAAACACAGAAAAGTGTACGACTTCATTAAGTAATAAGTGAAAAGTGAGTCAAAACCAAGGAAACTACATGTCAATCAGATTGACAAATACATAAATAAAAAGTCTGGTAGTATCAGGTATTGTAGACCTGAAGTACTGTGGGAATTTTCTACCCTGTTTATACTGGAGTATAAACCGACACAACTACTTTGGAAAGCATTTAGCCCTCTCCATCAACTGAAGGTATATAAATAGCCTGTGAGCCAGCAGCCCTCACCCCTGCCCTATGTAAATACACCAGAATAATGGGTACAGCAGGATTCCTGTCCATGATTTGCATTAGCACAAACTGAAAACAAACCAAATGTCCATTAAGAGTCAAAAATTAAATAAATGATGTGTATTTGTACAGTGGGAAAACTATCCAGCAATAAAATTGAATGAACTAGAGCTACAGGCAGCAATGTGGATGAATTTTTTAAACCAATGTTGAGAGAAAGAAATAAGATAGAAAAGACTTCATATACTATGATCCTGTACATAAAGTTAGATGTTGACACAACTAAACTCTTTTGTTAGGGATGCATGCAGGTTAAAGGAAATGACTGTCAAGAAGTGAGGTTGGTGTTTAACCGGGAAGAGGGAAGGAGCTTGTGATGAGAAAAGGATATGGGGGTTTTTTGCGATGCTGACAGATTCGAGTAGTGCTTATGTAAGTATTCTCTTTTTATTTGTCACATTGACAGTTTTGTTCTGTGCACTTCTCAGTACACATATCGTATTTTACAATTAAAAACTGCGTAAAGAATCAGTCGCTTCTTGAGTGCTGGATGTGGGAGTGGGATGAGACCGTTTCATTTTAAGCCCTTCACTACTGTTTGCATTCGCATGTTCATTCATTCAGCATTAATTGCACATATTCTATGTACCAAGCACTCTTCTAATTTTAACTCATGTAATTCTCACAAGAGCTCTGTAATATGGGAGCTTATCTCCATTTTATAGATGAGGAAGTTGAGGGCTAGAGTTATAGAACTTGTCCAAGGTTATGTAGCTAATGGGTAGTGCCAGGCCCATTTGCCTCAGAGAATCTGAATATTTACAATATAATCTAAAAGAGAAATGTAATGACTAATTATAAGCAAAAAAATTGCACATTAAAGAAGATGACAAGTTTTCATCTATCCAGTTAGAGAAAAACACACAGTCTGTCTTTCACACACGTACATCTTATATGTACGTGTGTGGCAGGGATTTTCCTTATTAAGCAATTATTTATTGACCGTCTACGTTGTGCTAGGCACAGGTGCTGGGGATAAACACTTAATAAAATACACCCCCTATCTTCAAATAACTTGCACTCTAAGTGAGGAAGTAAGCCAACAGTTATAGTAGAGGTTATATACCAAGTGATACATCGCTGATGGCAGTGTAAAATCTCAGAAATCTTTTGGAAAGAAGCCTGGAGATAGGTACCTCAGAGCCTTAAAAATGTTCATTTGCTTTGATCTCAAACTCATGTTTATGGATTTATTGTAAGAATGTTATTCTCAATATGGAAAAAAGCCTTCATGCATAAAAACGGTTATTTTGTCTGATAGTATTGAAAAGTTGGAAAGAATTTAGATGTGTAAAATGGTTAACCAGTAAACCCACTCAGTGGAATATTTTGTAGCCCACACAAAAAAATCAAGGTTATGAATCCCCTGATTATATGAGAAATGATTGATTTCAATGTTAAATGGAGAAAAGTTGAACATAAAATTTGATATCCAATATGATGGGAGCTTTGTCCCAGAAAAATCACCCTAGCTGGTGTACAGAAGGGAGGAATGGAGAGCAGATGGCAGGAAGGAAAATTATTCCAAAGCCTTATCATTAGTCTTACTTAAGTAATAGAATATCAAGCAAGTTTACTTTCTAACTTTTTTGGTTCCATATTTCCATGTAAGGGACATGAATTCTGAATACTTTGTAGGAGGAGGGTACACTTTTTCACAAAAATTGAACACTGTGTTCTAATTCCCTCCATTAGAGGGAGAAACTGTTGCATGTAATTGCACTTTGATGTGCTATTTAGAACCAGTCAGGAATTTTAGTCTACTTTCCTCTGACCGTGCTGAAGGTTTTTTGTTTTTTTGTTTATTTGTTTAGAATTTCTTTGAAATCAGTTTTAGAAGATTGATTAAACCATTATATTAAAAGTAGAGGAATTCTGCTATTTTTTTCCCTTTTTCCCCATTGAAAACTTGACTGGCTTTAGTAATGAAACATTAAAGAATTTGAAGTTCTTAGACTCTCAATTTTTTAAACATGTTCTGAATATAAAAATATATGTTCATTGAGCAAATGTTTGAAAACAATGAGCAACTTCTTGAAGGAAATAAAAGCCACCTCTGCATGTACACACACCTTATCTGCTCTTTTGTCTTAAAAATGTATCCGAAATATTTTGCCATGTCACTAACTACTCTTCTACATCAGAGAATTTGATTAAGCTTATGCATCATCTCCCAGGAAAAACGCACAGATACATTTTGAATGTAGCACTCCTGAAGCCCATTCATGAACTCTGGTTGAGACCTCTTGTCATTCTTAGTGGCTTCATAGCGCATTCCTTCAGACGATGAGCTGTTTTTATTTACACCAGTCCCAATTCGGAGGCTCTTAGCTTTCTTCTAGGGTTTGGTTATCAACAATCTTATGACATCATGTTGGTAGATAAATCTTTGCCCACATCTTTGATTTCCTTAGGGTAAACTCCTGATGTAGGATCGTTGTTAGGTACCAAAAGCTACTGTCCAGAAAGTGATACCAGCTCCTCTCCCAATGATGGCAGGTAATAGAGTTCCTCATTCTTTAAGTGATTGTTCAAAGCAGTTAACATGTATAAATATACCTTACTGTTTTCATAAGTATAGGTATTATGATTGTTTATCACTGCATAAGAAACCACCCCAAAACAGTGGCCTAAAACAATGACAATCATTTATTTTGTTCACGAACCTGGAGGTTGAGTAGAGTATTAATTCTTTTACTACACTCTTACTGACTGAAAACAATACCTATTTGACTAGCTCAGAGTTCTGTAGGTCAGAATTCCAGGCACAGCGTGACTGGGCTTCCTGCTCAGATACACACGGGCACATGTGGGTTCCCTCCTGAGAGTGTTAAAGCACGTGAAATTTAAGTGTAAGATATTGAGCCCCAAACGTTGGATGTTCACCATAGTTTGTGTGGGCCACAGAGCTGAAATCAAGATGTCAGTCTGGCTGTGTTAGCGTCCAGAGGCTCTGGGAAAGAATGCCTACAGGCTTCTTCCGGCTTGTTGGCATAATTCAGATTCTGCAGTTGCAGGACAGAGGTCCCCATTTCCTTGCTGGCTGTCAGTCAGGGGAGAGTTGCAGCTCCTAGAGGCCTCTCGCTTGCCTTCCCTGCCGCAGCATTGGACTTCTTCAGAGCCAGCAATGGAGAGTCTCCCTCTTGTCCGTTTTGTACTTCAATTCAGGAAGAGTTCAGGTCCTTTTCATGGGGTGCCTGAGTAGGCCACATCCACCTAAAATAATCTCCCTATCTTAAAAGATCAACTGATTTTGAACCTTAATTCCATGTGCAAAATCCCTTCACTACAGCACGTACATTTAGAGTTTGATTGGATAAGTGGAAGGTTTGTGTACTTCAGTAAGTGGTAGTCTTGGGGGCTCTGTCAGAATTCTGCCTATTGCAAGCAGTGTCCCCACTTCAAGGACTGAAGCGTCTTAGTTCCTAAAACTCGTGAGATAGCTTATCAGTGTTCATTTTATTTCAGTGACCTTGGTGAAGGGAAAACTGCCACCTCCGTGAGCAGGAATGGCAGCCAGCTTCCTGAGTCCACAGTGTGGCTCTGCTACTTAGTGGTGTGACCTTGGCTGTGCTGCTCTACTTACTCTACTTCTCTGCCTCTGTTTCCCTCATCTGTAAAATGACATGGAGTTAGTGATCGTTCTTTCCTCGTAGGGATTTTGTTTTATAATTTTATTTTTGGCTGCATTGGGTCTTCATTGCTGCTCGCCAGCTTTCTCCAGTTGCGTCGAGCGGGGGGCTACTCTTCGTTGCGGTGCGGTGGCTTCTCTTATTGCGGAGCACAGGCTCTAGGCGCGCAGGCTTCAGTAGTTGTGGCACGTGGGTTCTAGAGCGTAGGCTCAGTAGTCGTGACGCACAGGCTTAGTTGCTCTGTGGCATGTGGGTTCTTCCTGGACTAGGGCTCGAACCCGTGTCCCCTGCACTGGCAGGCGGATTCTTAACCACTGTGCCAGTAGGGAAGCCCCCTCTTAGGGTTTTGATGATTCGATTATTTAGTACCCAGGGAACTCCAGGAACAGTGCTTGACTGTAAATTGCTTTAAAAGTGATTACTTTTTTAAAACATGCTTTTGAATCTGCAATTATGCAATTCAGGTATGCTAAGCAGGTTCGTTAATAGGACTTCCTGCTATAAAGAGACCCACAAATAAAAATAGAATTTTTCTTTCTTGGTCGTAACTTCTTATTTCTGACTTACTATGTTATGTGCATATGCCTTTTATGGTGGGCTGCCACAAATTTATGTTGGAAAGAGTGGAATTTAAATAAATCTTTGCAAATTTGATAGATTTTGATCATTCATTTCACTGGCATGGTATGCTATGACCAGTAGCAGACTAAAATCTGAGTTCACTTCTGGCTCTGCCCCTAAGTCCTGATGAGACCAATAGCTGGAAAGGCTTTTGGATATTATACTATGAATTACTTATAATATTGACTCTGTTTGTTTAGGAAACCCTGGAGGAGTGCCTAAAGCAGTTAAAGGAGGAAAGAGTAATAAGACTGAAGGCTGATAGACGAGTCAGTGAGGTAAACACGTTTCATCTGCTTTTGAGAGTGTTTTGGTTTTATTTTGATTTGATTTTAAGCCATATACACATATTTTGTAAGCTTTAAAACTGTAATATGTTGCAAATTGGTTGTATCATATGGACTTTTGCATTTACTGGTATTTAGTGATCATATGATCTATATTCCAGAAAGCATGTTTTTAAAGATGTGAAAATCTGGTTTTGTGTATGTGTGTGTGTGCTTTTATATGACATTAGCTTATTTCCTGTTCATGATTCTTTGATTCAAGAAGGCACTTTCTGTGCATGTATTGTATATACAGTAACATAAAAGACATGATGAGACTCTCCTGGCAATGAATTAGGAAAGTGAATCATTTAAATAAATTTAAGGTATTGGAAAACTTCTAAGAATGTAATGAAAGATAAAAATATATACTATGAGAATTACATTAGGTAATGTGCATGAAAGCAGGGCATAATCTAAAAAGTTCTATCTAAATATAATTTATCACAGGGTGAGTGTAGGGAGGAATTTTTGAAAGTGCATCCATTGGATTGGCAGACACTCATTCAATAAATGTTGAGCACCTGCTCATGTAAGGCAAAAGGGGCATCATGAACATTAACGGCCTTTCTGAGAAATACAAGAGTTGAGCTTACAGGGGGTTTTAAGTGTGTAGATGACGAGCGGAAGGGGAAGAGTGCACGGGGGTGAATATGTTCAAGAAGCCAAAGAAAATATTGGTGATCGTACATTTAATAAATTGGGTTGGGTATGATTTAGGACTTTTAAACGTAAGCATTAGATATTTTACTCACTAAAGTTAATTCTTAACATTCAGCAGAGTTGTAATATGTTTTGTTCAAATCAGATTCTATAATTCACTTTCTAATTTAAGGGAAACTTAAAGCAGGTCATTTTCTAATGTGGAATGAGGCTCCATTATGAATTGAACCAGTTAGAAATGTGATCTTTTGTGAAAGATCATTAATAAAACGGTAACTTCGGTTTATTTATATACCACCTAAGTGTTATATAGGAAACTTTGTTGGGTGCCTGTGGGTTTTGGTTATTATGTGATATGGTCTCTGTCTTTACTGGTGGAGGGTTACACTAATTATAAATTAATTACATTTTGAGTGTTTTAGTTTTGTTCCTTGAAACTAGGCAAGACTACTTTTTGTTTTTTGTTTTTTTGGGTTTTTTGTGCGGTATGTGAGCCTCTCAATGTTGTGGCCTCTCCCGTTGCGGAGCACAGGCTCCGGACGCACAGGCTCAGCAGCCATGGCTCACGGGCCCAGCCGCTACGCAGCATGTGGGATCTTCCCGGACTGGGGCACGAACCCGTGTCCCCTGCATTGGCAGGCGGACTCACAACCACTGCGCCACCAGGGAAGCCCAAGGCAAGACTACTTTTGATGACAATGAGAAAAAATCATGTCAGACGTTTTCAGTCTTCTTGTATAGCTGGAACATGAAAATGCCCAGTTAAGAAACACAACTTTCTCTTTGTCTGAAGCCCTTCATGCCCACTCATTGACTGACAAGCATGATCCTGGATGATGAAGGTGTTTTGGGCAGCACTGAGAATTCTTTTCAGAAGTTCCATGCTTTCCTGGTTCTCCTTAAAGATGCTGGGTTAGTTCATTTCTCTTCATGGCATTCTTCTCTTTGCGACTCTAATGGTAGTTTGCTGAGGAACTGGAGCAATATTCATCACTTACGTGGCCATATTTAGCCAAATTTAGTGTAATTATAGGTAATATCGTTGACGTTTTAAAATGAGGAATTAAATTTTTTAAGAAATGCAAATAGGGAAGCCTGCTTTGGTAGAGTGGGGAGCCCATTATAAAAGAGTAACCTGTAGACAGAGTAATTAGTAGGTATAGTTGTTTTGTAAAGACTAAATTAAAGGCAGTTTTCATTGAAAATATTCGGGAATGCATAAGAATTTTCCTATCTTTCACTTCTTTTGCTTGTTTGATAAGTTTGAATTAAAGTTATCTTTGCCTTAGACATAAAAATGATTATTAATCTGCAGGGGAGATATAGGTCAGTGGTTCTCAACCGGGAGCAATTTTGCTGAAAGAGGGAAGTGGAGATTGATAGTTGATGGAGTGGTGTTTTGTCAGTGAATGAATTGGTGTTGGTGTTGGGAAGGAAGGAACAAACACATTCTTGGAAACTGGAGGAAAGATGGTAAAGAAGTGTGGGACAGGGAGATCAGCTCGGTGCTTTGTGACCGCCTGGAGGGGTGGGATGGGGAGGGTGGGAGGGAGGGAGATGCATGAGGGAAGGGATGTGGGAACAGATGTATATGTATGACTGATTCACTTTGTTATAAAGCAGAAACTAATAAAAAAAAAAAAAAAGGTCAGGAAAAAAAAAAAAGTGTGGGAATGGAGGTGTGACAGGCAATGGACAGGGTTCATGGTACATATTGAAGCTGCTAGTGAGACAGTGGGATGTCTCCTAGAGGATGAATCTGGAAAGGGCTGAGGATTTGGGGGAGAGAGAGGCTTGTAGTCTGGAGTAGGATGTTGGCTTTTAAGATTTTAGAAGTAGGGCTTCCCTGGTGGCGGGGTGGTTGAGAGTCTGCCTGCCGATGCAGGGGATACGGGTTCGTGCCCCGGTCTGGGAGGATCCCGCATGGCGCGGAGCGGCTGGGCCCGTGAGCCATGGCCTCTGAGCCTGCGCGGCCGGAGCCTGTGCTCCGCAACGGGAGAGGCCACAGGAGTGAGAGGCCCGCGTACCCCCCCAAAAAAAAAAAAAAAAAAAAGATTTTAGTAGTATTTCATGATTGTAGGTCTGGGGAAATCTAAACTTCTCTTCTGTGATTATAATAACCTTTGTCTTTTCTCCTTTCCTCCTCTCGTCTAGGCTTGGGCAGTTGGCCACAATGGCTGGTATAGATCAGTCAGATTTTCATTTACTAGGTCGTCCCCCGATGAATTCTACTGTTAGTAGTCCACCTAAAGAAGAAAAGAAGGCACTTGAAGAAGGAAAATCAGAATCAAAACAGGGTGCCCCATAACAAATGCAAA
The DNA here is from genome assembly GCF_949752795.1 of Hyperoodon ampullatus. Taxonomy (NCBI): domain Eukaryota; kingdom Metazoa; phylum Chordata; class Mammalia; order Artiodactyla; family Ziphiidae; genus Hyperoodon; species Hyperoodon ampullatus. Next base: position 79,903,635 of record NC_136920.1, read on the forward strand.
ATAGCCAAGTAAATGGACAGAACAGCACTTAATGATTCTAAGAGTGATTAGCAAAAAGGAAATGACCAAGTCAGGGAGAAAACAATAATGATCAGTCTCTAATAGTTCACATGCTCGGGAGCTAGAAGACTCTGGAGTCCTTTCCAAATCTGAGATTAGTAAATGTGTGCCCATTTCATGATACTGTACTTTTGTAAATAAGGAGACTGGAAGTTCTTTAGAAAATTTATGAGTTAAAGCAAACTATCCTTGATGAAGAAAGAAGACATTAGAGAAAATATTCCAGATTTTAAATTGTATAAATGTCTATTCTGTTCATATTTTATCTAGGTTTCTATTTGTATGCAGTCAGCTTATAATGAAGGAACACTAATGAAGGTACACATACTGATATAATTTTTAAAATAAGTAATCCAGACATAGCTAATAGGTAACATATTAGAGTGAATCACCTGGTTATAGGAATGGGAGGGGAAAACCTGTCAGCTTTTCCTCTAGCCTTACTTGGAGCCCCCATCAGCCAATCTCAGAGTGGTCTTGGGAACTGACAGCTTGAGAACACAGTCTGGTCACAAACTATATACGGTTTACATGTGCCTGGAGGATAGAAAAGAAATTAATTATCTTACAGAATAGGGTTTTATTTTTAGTGAGGGAAAGGAAATGGGTAATAACTACCCCAATCACCAAAGTCTGAAAACGTAGCGGACATAGCCTTGGTTATAGCTAGGTTAAGCTGAGAATCACTTGGCAAGATATAATTACAAAAAAAAACTGGCTCTGAAATCTTCTGATTAATCAATTGACTGTGTTAATAATAAGATTACAGAGTAACATTGAAGTTTTGAACTCTACTTTTTAATGGTTGGCTTTGTTCATCACTGAATTTTTGTCTTGTCTTTTGTCTTCCCCTCCACTTTCCGAAAATTACAGGTGATGCTAGGATTCCTTTGCCTCTCGACTCCTTCCGTGTCCCAGCGTCTACTCAGGAGGCCTTAGAAACTTCCAAAGACAACCTGGGGGTCCCAGTCACAGAGCAGCGGCAGGAGTCTTTTGAAGATTTCATTGCTAGAACATGTTCTCCTTCAGCAGACGTCATTTCTGGAACTGGAAGTCAAAGAAAAGAAGAGGAATTATCTAGAAATAGCAGGTCTTCTTCAGAGAAAATGAGCAAAGCAGGTGAATAGACCAAAAACTACTCTGCTAAGAAACAACCTGGGAAGGACCTGCATTCCTGCTCTGACTCACCTGTAAAGCAGAAAAGCAAAGGAATTGGGCAAAATAATTCTTTGGTTAATAAACCAATTAAAAGTGAGTCTTCGAAAAAACACATTTCTGTTAAGAAAGAGAGTAGAATAGTGACTGTTTCATCAAAGACAACTAAAAGTAAACTCAGTCTACTAGAACAGTCTGAAAATGATACTCTTGGATCTGATTGTGAATTTCAAGAAAGCATCCATACTCTATCATGCCTAACATAGGTCTAAATCTTTTAAAATTATGTTTTTGCCTTCAAATTTTAATAAATTACTTATGTTTTTATTATAGCATATGGTGTTTTCAGTTACTTGACTGGAAGCCATTAGAGAAAGATTTTTTTATCTATACTTTTTTATTATAATGAAAGTTTTGGTGTACTTTTCCTTGTAACACTTTGCACCATTCACTCAGCTAGTGTATACTGAGGGCTTCATATGTACAGTACTTTTCTGGGTGCTGTTGCTTTCAGCAGTGAACAAAATAAAGCCTTTACTCTCCTGGAACTAGCACTCTGTGGTGGGAGAAAACATAAACAACAAAGCAGGCTAAGGGTTAAAAAGAGATGGGAATAATAAATGGAATAGTTTTACCATTTGGTTAAACATCAAACTATTATATGAATCACACGGCCAGAAGCCATTGACATATTTTAATTCATAATAACCAGAGAGCCTCAAACATTTACCAAGGCACTTAACCGTGTTTATGGATTACAGCAACGCTCTGAGGTAGGGAACTCTTACCATCCCCATTTTATAGATGAACAGTCTGAGGAGACATTATGTGAGTTGCCCAGAATTGCACAGCTATAAGTAAGTGGGAAGTTGCAATGTGACCCGAACCCATGCTCTTTTTTTTTTTTTTTAATGTATGGACTTTATTATCTTTCATTTGTTTCTGATTTATGTGAATTTTTTCTTTAAAGATTTTTTCTGATGTCAACCATTTTTAAAGTGTTTATTGCATTTGTTACAGTATTGCTTCTGTTTTATATTTTGGTTTTTTGGCCTCAAGGCATGTGGGATCTTAGCTCCCCGACCAGGGATTGAACCCTCACCCCGTCCATTGGAAGGCAAAGTCTTAACCACTGGACCACCAGGGAAGTTCCCCTTACGTGACTATTTTTCTGGCAATTTTTTTAAATTTTATTTTTTATTGACATACACTTGAATTACAGTGTTGTGTTAATTACTGCTGTACAGGAAAGTGACTCAGTTACACATTTATGTACATTCTTTTTCATATTCTTTTCCATTACGGTTTATCACAGGATATAGAATATAGTTCCCTGTGCTCTACAGTAGGACCTTTTTGGGGTTTTTTTAAATACATGCACTTTCTTAAAATAAATGTATGTATGTATGTATGTATTTTTGGCTGTGTTTGGCCTTTGTTGCTGCACGCCGGCTTCCTCTAGTTGAGGTGCACGTGCTTCTCATTGTGGTGGCTTCTCTTGTTGCAGAGCACGGGCTCTAGGTGCCTGGACTTCAGTAGTTGTGACATCCGGCTTAGTTGCTCTCTGGCATGTGGGATCTTCCCGGACCAGGGCTTGAACCCATGTCCCCTGCATTGGCAGGCGTATTCTTAACCACTGCGCCACCAGGGAAGTCCCATGTAGGACCTTTTTGTTTATCCATCCTGTATATACACCAGTTTGCATCTGCTAATCCCAAACTCCCAATCCAACCCTCTCCCACCCCCTCCTCCTTGGCAACCGCCAGTCTATTCTCTATGTCCTTGGTTATGTTTCTGTTCACACATAGGCTGTAACCAGGCTCTTAATTACTTTGTTATCCTGTTTCCTTGTTAAGAGAAGAAGGGTTTAAGGAAGGCACTGAGAGAGAAGCCAGTGACCACTAGAAGTGCAAAAAGAGTGGGGCTGTCAGAAAGCACACCTGTCTCCTTCCCCCATCGTGAGCAGAATTTTTAAATGGCAGAGTATGTAAGAGTATGTGATGACACATCTCTGGATTAAATGATGTCTCCCTGGTAAAACATGTACAGATAAGTCTTTAGTTCAATCAGAGTGAAAGGTGAGATCAGAGAAAAGCTGGAGTGTCAGATTTCTTGTAGAAGGTCCTGCCTGATTGTTACTAAGAGGGCTACTACAGTACTAGTTAGTTCATTAGTCATGGGTTGAGTGTTAGAGGAGTGAAACAACGGGCAAGATGTAGTGTTGGCCCTTTAGCGGTGGAGTGAGAGGGGAAGACGCACAGCAGATGTCTCATCCTGCACGTGACATGCTGTGACGGGCATATTCAGGGCGTTTAGTCAGTGTTTGTGGAAGAAGAGGGGGAGCCGTGAGGCAAAGAAAAGTCGTCAAAAGAGGCAGTCCCTAAGCTAAGTCTTAAAGGACTCGTGAGAAACTGGTGAGTCAGCCGGTGAAAGGCAAGGATACTCAAGGCAGAGTGAACAGCGGAAGTCCAGAGCCGTGAGTGTGCGAGGGGTGTGTTACAGAGCCACAGGCACAGGCTCTGGAGGATCAGTGCAGTGTCCCCAGGCAGCGGCAAGTGCCCCTAAAAGAGGCAGCGAGGAGGAGGAGAGCAGGTCTTAACCATCCATGTGCGTGGAGCTGGTTTCCTCAGAAAATAGCTAAGAATGGAAAGGAAAAGTTCAGGTGGCATTTTAGACCACTGACGTCAGTATGGATGAGGAATCTGAAGAAGCCTGGAGATAATTATGCCCCACTCTTCTGAGGAACAGTGCTTTATATTTTCAAGTGGGATTTTCACGCTGCCACCTCCTCTCCTGCCCCTACTGAAAGGTTTATAGGCCGGCAGAAGGGAGAACCTGACTTAAGTAAAGTTAATCAGGTTCCTTTACGGTACAGCTTCTCGGGGCTGCTGTAGGCTAATGTTCATTCTGGATCGTCACAGCAGGCGTATGGTACACAGCCATCCTCAAAGCTATTTGACCCTAGAGTCCTTTTTTAATAGAATGTCTAACAAGTGGTTCCACCAAACAGCAATTTCGTAACTTCTAGACCAGGTAATAGCAAGAAGAAAGGGGTCTGAAATAAGGTATAGATGAAGGGAGGAAATAAGTTCTAATTGTATTTAGGAAATTAGCAGCAAGACTTGACCTTGGGAAGTAAGGAAGAAGTAGGAGGCGGAGGCTGAACCCCCATCTGTGTGACTAAGGTTGGGTGGTGGTACCATTGAGTTTGGAAATAGGGGATAAAGAACTGAAGTGGGGAAAAGACTTTAGTTCTGGACATGTAGAATTTTAAAGCACCTGTAGAATTCAGAAGACAAACTGGTAGATAACTGGACATGCACGTGAAGACATGGAAAGATAAAAATTTGAATGTCATCAGCACATATCAGCAGTCATTAAAATCATGAAAATGGATGAGATTTCAGAGAATTGTGAGTACTGACAACGTTTAAGTAATAAGCAGAGAAAGAATTCTGGGAAGGAGAGAGGTGATAGAGTTTCAAGCAGGAGGAAGTAGATGCCAGTGTCATCCTTCAGAGAATGTGAGCGTCCATTGGATTTGGGCAGTTAGGTCCCCAGTGACCTTAGAGCAGTTCAGTGAAGTGGTGGACAAAAAGCCAGATGGCAATAAACTGAGGGTGTAGGGCTGCCTGTCGGGGCCAGGCGGGGCTAGTGAGGACAGTGGGAATAGGCTACTCTCAAGGAGTTTGGATGAAAAGAGAAAATAATTAGCAAAAAAGAATTTTTTAGAATGAGAAGGACATATTTTATATGTTGAAATGAAGGAACCAATAAAGGATATCCTGAAGATGTAGACAATAATTTAGAGAATTGGGAAAACATGGACATATGAATAAGAAAAAAAACCTTGCACAGTATATAAAAATCACTTGTATCCTTCGAGCTGGATGGATACTGGTAAGTTTGGGAGGAAATAAAGGTAAGAAGAGATAGAAGTTAAATAAGTTTATACTGATAGCCTCAGTTTTCTTTGACACAGATTTTTCAGAGACACATATATACACATACATAATTACCGTTTGAAAATTCTTTCATAGTTACATGTTTTATTAATCACGTCTGAGAAAAGTCACTGATTTTCATTTTGTACAGCATTATCTTGTAAGGACAAGATACAGTGACAGCTTCCATGCTTTTTGCATATCAGAGCTGACACTGAAAGTATCTGCATAATTGAATTTTCACTTCTTATTTGTAATAAGTTTATCCTTAGGAGGATACTTTCATAGTGTTTGATCACAGATGAGTTTGGGCATTGCTATCACTCAATAATGTTAAGCATCTGTCAGGTTCTCTCCTATACTATATATTAATTTTTTGTCCGTTAAGCAAATATTTATTGGCGGCCTGTGAGAATAAGATACACCTAGGTCCTCTTTCCTTGGTATATTCACAAAAGCCTCTGAAACTAAATTTCCAAGTCAGGCCATACTAAGGCCTGGCATAATAAGTTTTCATTGTTAACAGTTTTTTTGTGTTTGTGGGGGTTTTTTGTTTTTATTTTTTTGAAGCAAGGATAAGACACTGTCTTAACTCAGTAGTTGTCCATTCATTAATAAGACAAAGAAGACATTGATGAAGCATGGTATTTTGAATATCCTTTCCACAGAATAGGTAATGGGCCATCCTGAAACTCTGGTGAGATGCTTATCATTTTCAGATTTTGGAGTGGCTGAGAAAACCCTATTACACCTTGAATTATCACTAGAAACATGACTTCAGCCAAATAAAAACAGTGCCTCTGCCTACTGAGGTGGTCAATTTCCATCTCAACAAAAGTGACCATTTCTCCTTTAGATTAAAGTCAAGAAAATCCCCTCTGTCCAGGATGCAATAATGGGGTGCACGAAAGAGGAAAACTGAAGCTATTCCCTCTTTACACCTGAACAGTGAATTCATTCTGATACCAAATATTTGTTATGATTCTGTTATGACCAGGTGCTTTATTGTTTAGAGATCAAGTTACTGTTCATCCTTGGTAAGTAAGAAAAATCCACGTTTTAGGACTCTGAATAGTAACTTTATATATATATATTATATATATATATTAAAAATAAATATGTATATTATATGTAATATATATTCCACCTATTCAACAAAATTGTAACTTTCATCATCTCTTACGAATGATGAACTGTATTCACTCTTTGGAAAGGGCTTATAGGGAATTAAAGTCTCCATATACTTTTTATATAAGACCGTGGAAACCAAATTCTCAACTGGGAGCAAAGTTAGGTTTTGCTATGAAGGTTTATGCTTGCCTGGCCTTAGAGTGGTAGGCCAGGAACTCAAGTTTTTTTCCTCTTAGTTACTGTCATTGATGCCACCCTGAAAAAATTTGGAGGAAGTATTTTTGAAATAGCTTTATCTCAGTAACCCTTTAAAAATGCTTCAGGGTATGGGGAACATAACTGTCAAAATGTTCAAGCAACTCTTGTTGATGTAAGTGTAATTGATCAGGAGCAATACAGGAAGGAGCTGGGTACAAAAGACAAAAGGCGTGAGGCTATTTCATGTATTGTTTTTGGCTTATTGTACAAAACAGAGAAAGTCTCATACACTCGCACAGCCAAGGTCCCCTACTGTTCTCTCCTTTTAGTAGAAATAAAAGAGAGCTCGTTTCTCAATAGCAGCATTCTATCCTTAAGTGGTTGATATTCTGATGGTCTCTGGAGCAGAGAATAATTCCGTGTCAGCTCTGACCTCTAGTCACCGGGTTCTCTGTAACTTAGTCTTTCATGGCCAAGGACTATAATCATTATTTCGATTTATATTTAGCATCTCAAAATGGAAAGGATTCCATGGACAACAAAACAGGAAGTGATTTCATGAAGTGTTTTAGTATGGATAAAACAATAAACTATAAAAATACAAATCATCAGTAAAGCTTTTTCTTTCCGGAGAACTATATTCAGAAATTAATGTAAGCCTCTAAGGTGCGCATGTGTGTTTTTTCACCCGTGATCATGTTTGTATGTGTGTGCATTCCACTGCTACAGGAGACATGCAAAATGATATCAGATTTGTACTGGTTTCTCCCAAGAACTGTGTGCTCGCAGGGTTCGTTCAGGAAGGTGAGTGCCCTACCACCACATCACAGTCATATCTCATCACCTTCGGCAGGAATAGTTTACACTTTAACCTCACATGCAGGCTCATTAAATTAGTATTACTCATCAGAACTTGCTTACTAATAAAACAAGCTGAATTAGCCACTGCAGAATCATATTTGGAAATTCAATGAAAATTTTACCTTTTTAATAAAGGCCCAGAAATATTATTTCAGAGCAGGTGGTACAGAAAACTGTGGTCAAATTTGACATTCATTAATCATTGAAGTGTGGAACGTGACAGGTGAAAATTGGTATTGATTTCTTTCCTCTAATATTTGGAAGAGTTCTAACAGGTAAATCAAATGAGATAACAAGACATATCAAGTCTCACTCATTTCTATGATCACATCCTCCCCACATATCACTCCTTTGCCTGCCATGTTTTGAATAATTCAATGCCCATAGTCTTTCCAGTCCAGTGTATTATAAGACACACTCAAGCTGGGTTTCAATCATATTAGACTGAAAGCTGAACATTTTATGAAGGATTATTTAAAACCAAATGCGTCTTGAGCCCAGCAGCCTTTGAAACCAAACAATCCTGGGAGTTCAGTTGGATTCAGAAAATTCAGTAATCCTATTTGATGTATGTTAACCGTATCAATATTAACAACCTTCCGCTGGATTTCAGCACTGATTTGAGAGCTGAGTTACTACTGGTCTTGTATTTTACCTAGTTGTGAAAGCACTGAGAGAGTTGTTCTTGGGTTGAACTTGACCTGCCTCTGGGAATGCTCTCTGTTCTATCCATCTTGAAAAGCTTTATTCAAGTACATTTCTCTGCCTTCCTTCTCTTCACTTGCACCCCTTGGGAAAACGAAAGATGCTCAAATATAGATGTGAACACTGCAGGTGCTCTGCTTGGCAATGGTGTCTTTCAGCTTCCCAATAAAAAATTATATTGCTGACCACCCATTTGACCAAAAAGTGACTCATTTTACTGACAGATGTCTGGATTGAGATGCCAAAAGAAATAGGTCATTTCAAATTTCCTTTTTAAGTCATAGCTTTGTGTTGCAACACTACTTGTTCAAAACTTAGATCATGAAGGTTCCTTCCTATGACCTCCAAATAATTAAAATGTTCTTCAATAGGCTATATAAAAAGCAAGCAGAGGGGCTTCCCTGGTGGCACAGTGGTTGGGAGTCCGCCTGCCGATGCAGGGGACACGGGTTCATGCCCCGGTCCGGGAGTATCCCACATGCCACGGAGCGGCTGGGCCCGTGGGCCATGGCCGCTGGGCCTGCGCGTCCGGAGCCTGTGCTCCGCAACGGGAGAGGCCGCAGCAGTGAGAGGCACGCATACCGCAACAACAAAAATAAATAAATAAAATAAAATAAAGCAAGCAGAATATTCCTAATTATCAATCTTTGTCTTGAGTCATATAGTTCTTGTAATTTCAAGGAAGAGAAACTCAAATGTAAAGTGTTACAATAGCCAAGCATACCAGCACTATTATCTAACCATTCAGCAATTTTCTCTGCCAAGTCACTCTGAATCTTAGACTACTGAGGATGTCTTCTTAATTAATTTTTAAGGTTCTCCTCTTTTGAGTTAAAAAATGGTCCCAATTTTATAAGTAAAATTAAAGAAAAATACCAAATAGAACATCTGAGATGTTTCCATTAGGCATTATATATATATATACATAAATTTAATAGATATACATATATAAATGCACTGGGATACATCTCCATCTTCTGTGTCAGTCGGACATAGGTCCATTTTCTTAGGAATAGGGAACTCCTTTCACAATGGAAGTGAGGAAATTGGCAAATGTACACCATATAAGTACTTTTGGATGGTAGTGACCAAGTTCTCAAAACACACGCACGCACACACACACACACACACACACACACACACACTGAAGAATATCAGAACACTTAACATTTCAAAGACACAGGAAGAGAAATGCAAGTTTCCCCTAGAAAGCCTTTTGTTTTTTTGAAGTCAGAATTCTGAAAAGATGTTTTTATCAAGCCAGCTTTTTCTAACTTAACTGCATATGCAATAAAAGAGTCCTATCTTAGTCATTTTTAGGGCAAGATTTTCTTTAAGTCCCAAGAAAGTAAGCACTTGTAAATGTAAATTTTGTATGTACATAAACCTGGCCAGGATATCCATTGGAGGCTGGAAATCTGTTGTTGTTCCTTTTCTTTTTGTATTGAAAGCTAAGTTCCCCATTCTGAGTTCAATTTGTGAAGATCACTTTTATTTTGACAAACTCTATTAAAGTAGCCAATTCAAGGAAGACAGGTTAGTCTTCCACCTAATTACCCAGTCCAAATTTTACTCAGTGTCTTTCACCTGAGCAAAGTCTCCCCAGTCTTTCAACTGAGGATAAACCACGCAGTGTCTAAACTGAGCAAGATCTTCCCAGTGTCTTTTAAGTGAGGCTAACCCACTTGAGCAAGTCTTCCCAGTGTTTTTCTACCGAGGTTAAGCTCTCAGTGTTTAAACTGAGTAAAAATCTTCCCAGTGTCTTTCACTGAGGAGGACCCAGGTACTTCTTCTTGAAACCAAGTTTCAAGGATAACCTACTACTCAAGAGAAGAGTTTAACACCACTGAATAAAACTTAGGATCATCAACCAAAACTGGAGATCCAAGAACCAGGAGATACTCACCCAAATTCGTCTGGACTCTCTGAGAAAGCGGACAGGCCCAAGAAGCCTCTGCTGGTGCCAGGACTCTGGATCCTCATAGAGTTCAGGCAAAGAAGAAAAGTCTGCTCTGGGCCCCTTCATTGGTTGCCAAGACTGCTGACTGAAAAATATGCACAACCCAAAAGGAGAATTATGTTTTATTTGGCAGATTTTCTGAGGACTTAAGCCCAGAACACAGCCTGTCAGATCACTCTGAGGAACTGCTCAGAAGACCTAAGGGAGGAGTCAACAAAAACCAGGTAGTCAGAACATCAAAAGATTACTATTAATTAAAGAAAACTAGACCTCTCAAGTTAAGGACTTCAGCACTTTTCTATGTATGAGAAGATGAAAGAATCTGGGCTCCGTGAAATCATTCCTTTGATATGCACCTTAACTCTAGAACCAGTACCCTGTTTTTCTCCATCCCGAATCCCCTCAAGGTGCACAGTTGAGGGTTCCTGCTTTGACGTCTGACTTGATGACTGCAGCATCCTTTGTCTACTGATATGGCAGGGAACATTTTTCATCCACGGGTAAGAAATTGAGGAGAAAATTAACATAATTCAAGATATAAAACCATTACAATACTAAAAATTCCCAAATGTCAAACAAACATAAGTACCCTTGACCTGTAAAATGGAAGATGCCAAAGAAGGGAAAAAAAGAAACAATAAAGAAAATGTAGAAAATAAAGCATAAAATAAGATGGCAGAAATCAATAACAGTAGAACAATAACTAAATAAATCAAGGTAAATGTTATCATAAGATTTTTAAATTTCAAAAAAAAACCCCATCAAACAAAACATATTGAAAATAAAGTAATAGAGAAAATTTAGAGAGCAAATATGAATGCAAAGAAGACCTGTTAGGTAGTTAGGCAGACATTAGCAGCAAGGAGGTGACAGTGGTGAGAAAGACAAGAAGAAGAAATTGAGTCACACCCAGCCATCTGGGGACTCTCCCTTGACTCCACCCAGAACGGGAGAAACTATGGTCGGGTGGTGGGCAGCTTATCCTGATAAAGAGAGGCACAGTAACACAAGGCGACTTCTCCAGGCTGTGCATGCCCAGACCAGACAGGCGTATAACCTATAGTAAATCCAGACTCATTAGACCATAATTACAATAAATTACATGTGGTTTTGCCACTCCCCCCACCCAGTAGGCATTTCTTGGGGATTCAAGGATGAGAGCATGCGCAGCAGAAAACTTGTTCCATAGCTCAGGACTGTCAATCAAATAATGATCCTTGTCACTCACCCCCACCTCTCTGCAAAATGCTCCTTAAAAGCGCTCGGAAGCCTTTATAGGAATGCTGCTTTCAATTTGCAGAAACAGTACACCCATCCCCCCCCACCCCGAGAGTGTACCTTTGCTTCCATATACTTTGCTTTGGGCTTGCTTCACTTCGCTGAAATAGCCTGTTCTCAGAAACAGCCTGCTCTTTCTCTCTCCTTCTCTCTCTCCCTCTCTGAGAGTGTACCTATGCTTAACTAAACTTTGCTTTCTGCTTAAGCTTAACATGGGAGTTTGCGATCCTTTGCTTACTATCATGGAACCAAGATAGCCGGTCCAGGCCTTCCACTGACCTCCTCGGTTGAAGCTATTTTGTTACAAAGCATGTCCACATGGTGACAGACCTAAGTCTAAATTTTGATAAAAGGTTGAATTAAGGTGAGACTATCATATGGGAGGAAAAGACTGTAGGAAAAATAGTAGGTGTAGGAGATATGTTTGTGAAAGTGCACATTCATGGCAATATAGCCAAATAAACTCACATGCCCACATTCCCACTAAAACTGTATAAAATTATGACCAAGAAGCAGAGAATACACATTATTTTAAAGCCCTCATGGGGCATTAAGACATATTTACCATGTGAATCCTTCAGTGAATCTTGTGTTACTGCTAAGGGATAGGAAGTGGTGTCATAAGGGAATTTTGTGTAAGACTCAAAGCTCCCTTTCTCTATGGTTCAGGCTGGACTTGAAGCTTCAGGGGCCTGGGAGGATGGGGCAGGAAAGGCAAGGCGCACTCAGAAAAGAGAATACATACATAACACACTAGGGATATCTGAAGAGGCTGCTCAAGACCTGGCTCAGCCCCAAGGGTTTGACCCCTAGTCCTACTCTTCACCCTACAGCCCTTTGGGGTCAGGACCTTGGCTCACCCTAACCCATTCCTAGCTTCCGGGTATAGAATGAGTGCACATGTCTGAATGTTAATGTTCTCTCAAAATTGACATGTTGAAATCCTACCTCTTAAAGATAGGAGGCGGGGCCATGCAAAAGTGCTTATGAGCTTTCATGAATGGGATTAGTGCCTTATAAAAGAGACTCCAGAGATATCTCTAGCCTCCTCCCATCATATGAGGATACAGAGAGAAGGCTCCAGCTGTGAACCAAGAAGAGAGCTCTCACTATGAGGTGCCCATACTGGTGACTTGATCTTGGGCTTCCCAGCCTCCAGAACTGTGATAATAAATGTCTGTTGTCTTTCATCTACCCAGTCTATGGTATATTGTTATAGCAGCCCTAATGGATTAAGACCACATACTTCAAAATTTATCTGGAGAGTGGGGACTGTCTTATCATTGCAAACTAAGAAGTTGGGTTGAGACCACATAGGAAAGATTTTTTTTACATAGAAAATTATGGATTACTGGATTTGAAAGTACTAGATTGGTTAAGGAAAATGAGTACGTGTGTGTGTGCGTGTTTGCAGTGTGTCCCAAAAGTTTTTGTGCAGTTTAAAGATTTACTAACTCCAGAATTATAAACACTACAAACTTACAAAAATATCATTTGAAGGTTTAACTGTTACCAGATGCAAGTCTGTGTGCCTGATGCACAGTGAGGCTAAATACTGAAACATCAGAGTTTGGAGCAGAGAAAGGTTTACACAGTGCCATGCAAGAAGACACGTGGCTCATGCCCAGGAAAAACCCCAAACTCCCTGAAGGCTTTCAGCAAAGCCTTTTTAAAGGCAAGGTGAGGGAGGGGCATGGCTAATTGTTGCAAATATCTTGGTGTTGGATCCTTTGTTCTAGCAGCTGGCCAGATGGGTCAGATCCTGGTCAGGTCACATGTTCCTGTAAACCTCCAACAAAACAATTATTATTCTCTGTTCTGCAACTTTTTCTCTCCATGAATGGGCTCTTAAAAGTCAGAGCCTTAGAAATAGGCTATCCTGTATATTTCAGGCTCTAGGCAACATTGTTTTACAAAAAGTGCAGAGCCAGCCTGGGTCACAGGGATGGACAGAGTTAGCTCAGGCAACAAAGCATAAAGATTAAAGTAAAAAAGATCTGATGTGGAGTCAGATTTGTTCTTCCCTATTACATAACTATTTATAATTCTTTCATACTTATGAATTTTGAAAAATAAATTATTTTAATTTTTGTGTGTAGTTCCCTCTGATAGAAAATGAGGCAAAACATACACTATTCAAAATTCACCAAACTAAAATTCAAGTTCTATCCCTGGGTTTACACAAGACACAAACATGATGTGGGAAAGTTGGAGCTGAGGACAAAGGAAATCCTGAGTAAAAACGTCTGTGAAACAGCCAGTCTTCCAGGGTCAGCTTAAGATGTTCAAGAGTTATCAAGTTGGTGGGCCTCAAGTAAAGGTCTCTAATGGATGAAGGAACCAGGTTCCAGATGGAATGAACAGAAAATTGGCTAAGGTCTCTCTGACAGGATGAGAGTAGTTGGAAGGAGGGATCTGGAAGCCCCAGGAGGGTGCAGGTGTCTGTGGGTCTGGATGGGAAGGAGGGGCAGTGATTCAGCCTCTTTCTCTTAATGTCCCTCCCCCACACTCAGGAGCCCTTTGTGACAAGGCCACAGCTCTGTGATGCAGGCCTGGGGTTCTGCCATCAAGTGAACTCCCAGTGCTCTGTTGCCTGAGGGCAGCAATGCAGTTCAGAAGATGGAGAATCTCTTTTCTTTGAAAAACATTGGTGCTATCTGGCTGAGATCCAGCCCAACTTCCTGGGTGATTGATATCATCCTTGGGATCCTGTGTGGACTGGGGCTCTTCCTAATGTTACTCCCCTGCTTCCAGAGTAATCCATTCTTAGCACCACCTAGGAAACATAGAAACATCAGGAAGGTACGAAACCTTTGGCTTAATCCCAGCAGAGATTCTCTCTTTTTTTCTTATTCTTATTTCCACTTTTCTAAACCACCTAGAGAGACTCCTGAGATGGGAACTCTCAGAAAAGTATAGAACATCATCCTTCTAGGGAAAAGCCAGGCCAGAGAGGGGTTAGAGTGGGCATGAGGATTTCTAGCCTAAGATCGTAGACCAGGAGTTCAGGTATGGTAGAGGGCTCCAGGGCAAGTCCCCAGTGCAGTGACTAATGGTTAAGGACTGGATTACTAAGAGTTCAATCTCTGCAGGAAGGCTGACCCCTGAGCCCTGGTTCACCAGCCACCTTCCCACAGCGGGTGTCTCAAGTGAGACCTTCCTCTGTGTTGGGGCTGATCTAAGGGCAATGCTGAGCCCCTGAGAGCCTGAGAGAAGAGGCTGGAGTGGAGGTCTGGCCTTGGGAAGCAGAATCCTATCTGACAAAGCTCACGTGGGCATTTAGGTCTGAGAATGTGTGTGTTTCTTGATCAGAGGAACAGTGACAGAAGAAATCTATGGTGATTAAAACTTAAAAAATCCTTCTTGGGCTTCCCTGGTGGTGCAGTGGTTGAGAGTCCGCCTGCCAATGCAGGGGACGTGGGTTCGTGCCCCGGTCCGGGAGGATCCCACATGCCGCGGCGCGGCTGGGCCCAAGAGCCATGGCCGCTGGGCCTGTGCGTCCGGAGCCTGTGCTCCACAACGGGAGAGGCCACAACAGTGAGAGGCCGGCGTACCGCAAAAAAAAAAAAAAAAAAAATCCTTCTTTGCACTCTTCAAAGAAGAAAAACTGAAAATATTTTTATCCACTTTAAAAATAAGTAAAAGGGGAAAAAAACCCACAGAGTTTTAGTTAAATGTAGAGAGTCATGTTGTTCATGAACACAGCTTGCCTAGATAGATGACAGTGAGAGTTGGGTGTTAGCCCCTCATTTTTTCTTCTCTCTCAGGATCAAGTAGAGCTGAAGGGGAGGAGCAGGAGTAGGAAGAAAAGTGGATCTTTGAAAGGTCAGCCTTTGCCGTTCAGCCCTGCGCGCCCCCGAGAGTTAGCTTCCATCTCTCCTAATCCTGAGGGCCCAGCTTCACGGTCTCTGAGGATGCCAGTGGCAGAGCTTATTCTTCAGGAAACAGAGCCTTGGGAAGGCTCGTTGGAAGGAGATCAGAGCCCAGATACTTCCCAGAAATTTGTGCTTAGAATGAAGCCATGAGGACCTAGAAATGGGGTGTGTGGACTGTGGTGGACCACTGGTGCCTGGGTTGGGAAGTGGGACCTCCAAGTCCAACTGTGGACAAGTTGTTTAACTTTGCTCAGATTCCTCTGTGTGATGACCACTGACCTTTCTCCCCTACACGGCAGTTGTAAGGGCTACAGGGGTTAATTAACGTGGAGGCACTTTGCAAAGGACAAACCCTTTTCAAGTGAGACTTACCATCACTGTCAGGGACATGTGGCCTTGGACACTGATACTTGGGCTCCAGAGTCTAATCCTCCAAAGATTTCCCTTAAAGGGCCATTGCACTCAGCCTCCTGAAAGACTCTTAGGCCTCTGCCTTCACCACCATGACCCAGTCTCCTGATTTCCAGCTTGCAGAGATTGCCTGGAAGAACTGGAGGGGACTCACAACCTGGTTTCACTTCTGCAAAGGTAAAGAATCTTTCCCCTTCTCTCCTGGGTCGTCCTTCCTCCCAGAGCCTATAATGTGACCCCAGCCCTGGGAGGGGGAGCCATGGGAGGGCGTGGCTAAAGCCCTAGGGTGAGGGAGAGCAGGAGCATTATGAAGTCAGTGTGGGGGCAGAGGAGGGTTCTTGGGCTGCAGGTGCCCACCCCTGCCTGTCCTGTCCAGCCATCCTGGCCCCATCTGCTCTCCTACAGCTGCCTGGGGAGGCTTCCTGGCAAGGGCAACTTTCATCAGCTCTCATGTCAAGACCCTCCTGGTGAGATGTGCAAAGCAGTGCCTGCTGGAGCCTGTGGAAGATACTGCTTGAAGGGTTGGGAACCCTGCATGAACACCTCCCGTAGGGTTTCCTTCCTTGATCCAGACACTCGAGAGGTGCTGGAAGCACATATTAGAAGGTCTTGGGTAAAGCACAGGTGGACCCTCCCCCTCAAGGTCCTCAAGCCCATAAATCTCTTGAAGCTGAAAAAGCTCCAACCCTCCACCGTTCTGCAGTTTGCCTCTTCCTCTTCAGCCACCTGTGTGTCTGGGTCCCACTCAACAGTCAAGTGTGCTGAGTTCCTGGAGAAACCTCCTCAGGCTCATTCAGGAGAGAAGGTGATAACAGAAGAGTCAGTTCCTACCCTGAAGAGGCCTCTCCTTGTCCCCTCAACTGTGTGTAAGGAAATCCAGAGTGCCCTGGGAGCGATTCCATCTGCTGACTACCATGGGCCCTCAAAGGCTTCTCTGACTGGACAGGAGGGCAGGCCACCTTCTCAGTCCCTCACACTCAGCCTTGTGGGCAGAACCTGGAAGAGTGAGACTGGGGAATGGGTCAAGAGGGACAGCCTAGAGCCAGGTCCAAGTTCAGCAATGGTCAGGAATGAGCCAACAGAGGAGAGTGGTGGTCAGGCCTCAGGAGACCCCTGCCATAGGGTAACAGTGATGGAGGTGAACTTAGGATCCCAATCTTTGAGAGGTGAAGAGGCCAGGGAGGCTGTGGAGGCCAAGGAGTCTCCTGCTCTTCAACCACAGTCTAGTGTTATCTTGGAAACCAAAGTGTTGACAAAATCCCAAACCACAAATGTACATATGAGGAGTTTAGGGGTGCCAGGGGCCAGTAAAAGTTTCCTACTACCTAGAATGTCTGTTTTCCAACATCCAGGTGAGCCATGCCTTAACATGGGGGTTGCTAGTGAGTTTAACTCCAAAGTAAAGGTACAGTCAGACAACCAGATTCAGGACTTTCCCAAACACATGTTCCTTGCTGCAGACAACTTGGCTTCTCAGGTGCCTCAGTGCCATCCCCAGAGAGTCCCCACCAGAGACAGGTTAGCTTCCCAGGAGCCAAGTGGCCTTATGGAAGCCCAAAGGAGCAACCTAGGGCAGCAGGAGCCCAAAACTTCAAAACTCCAAGACTCATGGAAGAGCCAGAGCAAGATGATTGCCCCTACTTACAAAAGAGAGGACTGTAGGAGGCATAAACCAGGAGAGCATGAAGAAAGGTTTAAAGAATTAGGGACCTCTCAAGCTGGAAGTATGAGCCACCCTGCCCAGGTCAGGGGAATAACAGACTCTATTGGGAGCAGCTGTCTCCAGCTCATGCCAGAGAAGAAACATAGCCCTCCAGAAAGCCTCTTCAGAAAAAGGATGAGGCTATTTTTAAAGTGGATTTTCCCCAATAAAAAAGTCAATGGTCGAGATGCTCTGCAAAAATTCAAGCCCATATCAGCCACTGCCCAGAGTCACGGATCAGTCAAAAGCAGATCAATCTTGAAGAGTGAGACTGCTGAGGGTCAGGCACTCATGACAGCTGTTGGACAGATCCCAGAAGAAAAAAGAGCAATTCACCATGGACTTCATGCCACAAAGTTAAATGAACACAAACTGGAATTCCAAGTCCCAGTATGTGGGTGTTTCTGCTGCCATAGGCTTACCTCCTACCCAGAGCAGCGGAGAATGATGGGTTATACAGCCTGCAGTCATAAAGCCACCTCCAAGGGCCAGAGCTGTTCTATCAGGGAAAGGAAAGTCAGACACCAACATAGTTTGAAAAGTGTAAGGTTCGACGATGAGCAGCTGGGCCTAAGGTGCCTCCCATCCTTGCCCCCCAAGAAGAGTTTGTTTCCAGTTAGTACCTGCCAGTATGGGCCAACGATTCCAGGTGCCCCAGCCCGCCATCAACACTGTCCAAGGCATTGTCATCTTTGGGGAGGTGTCTTGCCTGGTCGACAGTAAAATCCTTCTTTAGTCTTCCCTTTAGTAGGAAGACATGTCTCCAAGTAAAAATTCAGTCCATGTAGAGAAAATGATTTTCTCATTAGCACATCCAAGATATTTAATGTTCCCCAATACATATATATATATATATTTTTTTCTAATAAAAGCATAGTGCAATGGCTGCTGTCTGTGCTGTGCACTTTGTCTTCTAGAAGGGAGGGGCATGGAGGGAGGTTGACAGTAGCATCACAAGCTTGCTCCTTGTCTCGTGTCCCTTCATTGCACCTTATAATACTGTCATTACACAAACCAAAATTACTCTAACAATGAGATGGGAAAAACCTATGAAACCCACACCCAAGGATCTGGTTCAACCAGTCTTTCTCCTTCTTCTATGCTACTTTGAACTTTATGCAACTGTAGTGGATAGGTTTACACGATAGGGCCGGACATTCCAATTCAGGCTCCAGGAAGTGTCAGAGCCAAGTGGATGGAAGTTTGGGGGGAATAGAGTATGGGCTCGTGAGTTCAGAAACAGGAGAAATCTTGCCCCTGGATCTCTTGGTAGGGAATATACAACATCTGCTCTTAAGAGTTCCTTCTCTCTCTGATGAAGGTTGGGATTGAGGTATGCCCTATGAACCCCTTTTAGCTTAGCCATAAGAAAATGTACAGCATCACCCTCCCCCACCTCTGTTTTTCCTACACTTTAGAGCAGCAGCAAGGATGGCATTTCCAGCTCTGTGTGTGTAGGTGGGGGGAGTATCAGGGAGGCTGCTGAGGGCTGTGTTGAGTCCAGTCCCATATAAATGAATGGCTGCGTTCATGGGTCACCTACCTTCCACTCTATGTTAACCCCAGAGAAGGAGTTTTGGATGAATGGAATAGGGGTGTGACTGTGGGTAGTAACGATCTGATGGTCAAACACTGTGAGTTTAGGGTGGGATGTAGGTGTAGAAAAATCATTGGATCCAAGGAAGGAGGCAAAGTGGTACCAGATTCCCATAAATTGCAGTTCTGAAAGAGCAGCCCCCTGACATACAACCACCATCTAAAGGTCTAAAGGGGAGGAAAAGTTAAGGGTCCAGTAGCTCACCATGGCCCCACGCCAGGGTCTCTACCCTATTCCAACTCTAAGATCACAGACCTAGAGAAACCACCTTTAGGTCAAAACAGAAGGTCAAACTTATAGAAGTAAAGCAAATCAGGGAAGGTTAATCTCTTAATACTATATTTAATAAGCTTACACATCATCACCTCTTGACTTTTAGAAAGGATAACTTAACAATAGGTGTAAAAGCCAGGACTAGGGAACTTGGGATGTGACTCCTAGTCTGGTGACCTTCACATAAACACATGGCCCAAGGACTGCTCCAGGAGAGAGGTGGGGACTGGCTTGTGATTGTGTAGTAAGCCTTGCCTGTCTCCCAGTCCTTGATCACCCCAGAGCCTGGCAGGTGAAGAAGCAATCAGACAGGATTTGTGGTGGTGTGGAGGTGACCTGTGCAAAGTGGATGGGGCAGGGTGTAATCCAGGAGTGTTCCACTGATCTGCTTCTGGCACAGCTTTTCTTGTCTCCTGACCCCCATCCATATGGAAAAGCAGGGAGATGAGGAAGAATTCCTCTAGAGTGATTTGGTGCTTTCTGCCATGTGCAGGGCGCATGGTGGACACAGCTCCAGGTGGTGTCTTTCTCATTGTGGAGATTTCTGTTCCAGCTGATGCCCCTGATCCAGATGACAACAGAAATGGACCCCATCCCCCATCCCTGTCAGGCCCCTCAACATGTGGAAATGCTGTGACCTGGGGTGGATGGGGCAGAGCGAGCACAGGACTGCTCACACCCCTGGTTTCTCCCTGGAGCCAGGCCCTACCTCTGGGCCCCGATTCCCAAGGCAGCCTCCAGAATGGGCAGAGCAGTGAGAGTGGAGCCAGGCCTTGTGGGAGGGGTCGGTACCCAGAGGAAAGAGTTGACAGGGCTGGGACCTGAGCCTGGCTGCTGCTGGGTCCTCTCAGGGGCACCCAGAAGTGAGTTCTGGGAATATGGGGAAGCTGGACTTGGACCCCCCTGGCTCCTGCTGGGAGAGTGCCACAGACAGGTGATGCTGATGGAACAGCAAGAAAACAGAAAGAAGCAAGTCCCTTTGCCCTTCTCTTGCTGCTCCGTCTTCCATAAGGTACAGTAAGACAAGAAATTGAGAGACCAAAAGAAAAAAAGAAATGGAGAGACCCAGAGACAATACACAAAGACTTCACGGACACACCTCTCAAGAGACACTTCTCACACAAACACCTTTCTCAGAGATCACATACTGAGACCTCACACAGGGACCTCATGTTGCTTCACAGACCCTCAGACAGAAACCTAGCACAGATTTAACAGATTTCCCAGAGATACCTTCCAAAGGGACCTCATACAGAGACGTCACACAGAGATCTCACCCAGAGACAACACACAGAGACCTCACAGAGACCTCACATCTATTCTTCAGTATCCATTGACAAGTCTTTCTTAGTGAATATGAAACCACTTAGCAAACTGGCAGCATGATAAATATATTATCAGTTGTGCCCCTCTGAGATCCACCAGGCACTCACTGTCAGCATTACTCTAAATGGGGAAATGTTTGAGAAGTTTTGTTCTTTTGGAATGTCACTGCCTCTGAACAAAAGAATTATACATTCCAAATGTAGATTTTCAAATTTCATTCTTAGGTGTTCATTAGCTTGAAAATCACATATTACATTATTTTATTTTTATTTATTTGAGAAGAATGAAGAAAATAATGTTTATTTCTTAGAAATGCATGTAGTACTCTATTTTTTTATTTTAAAAGATTTTTATTGGAGTATAGTTGATTTACAAATTTGTGTTAGTTTCAGGTGTACAGCAAAGGGAGCCAGTTATACATATACATATGTCCACTTTTTTTTAAAGATTCTTTTCCCATAGAGGCCATTACAGAGTATTGAGTAGAGTTCCCCGTGCTATACAGTAGGTTATTATTACCTATTTTGTATATAGTAGTGTGTATATGTCAATCCCAATCTCCCAATTTATCCTTCCCCCCTTATCTCCTGGTAACCATGTTTTCATTTTTACCCTTTTTTTAGGAGAATCACAAATTTTAAGCACAACTAAAACACTGTCAGTCTCCAGTGAGAGAAAATATTTGTCCAGTTTAGTTATCATCCAGTCAAATGGTACCTGGCACATTTTTTACTTTATTGAGAACAGAACTTAAACTTGAGATGGCTTACTTGTTTCCTTTGGAAACATAAGAAAAACCTGCAACAAAGGTACTCTAGGAATGAAATAAACCAAGAAAGAAGCATCCGGACTCACATTCACTTCCCAGAGGGCTGTGTAACTAGCACATTATTTTGCACATAATAGCTTGCATCCGGTTTGTGGGGTTTGCTTTATTTTTTAACAGGCCAATAATCATGTGAGGATTTTTCACAAGTCAAATTTCTGGTTTTAAATTTTACATTCTGGAAAAATTATGCTTCTGAATATTATTTTATTTCTTAAAATGTGGTAATGCCCTAAAATGATATTACACAATCATAACGTTCAGCTAACATACTTAAAAAGATGGGCTATTAAGGACTCATTCTTCAATAATTCTATGAAATGCACATTTTCTAACACATGCAGTTAGGATCCATTTTATATTCATTATAGAGTTAACACATTGCTTTAAAAATTTTTGAAAGATTATAAAATATATGACTTAGCCTATGCTTGACATTATACATGTTACCTCATAAAATTACTGAGGGAAGGATATCTTAATATCTGAATTGAAGGTAGTGTACATTTAATCTACATTTGGCTTATAACAATGAATAATGAAAGGCTTTCATTTATTATATAGCTCACACTTTCCAAAGGGTACACTTCTAAAAGACTACTGATTTCTCACTGCTAATAAGCAACCTATTGTCCTTGCCTTGGTAAAATCTATTTTAATGACAGCTGGTTCTCTCCCAGATTATCCATTGGTATTACAGCGTCACGGTCTTTTAAGAGGAGCAGGGCTGACACGAGGACTCTTTGGGCTTATTTCTACAAGAAATTTAGTTTTTCTATTCTCCTAATTAAAAAATGTACAATTATTAATTTTTCACTTTACTCTCTTATGTCATTGAATCAGAAAACAATGGACTATGGTCATTTATGTCATCTAATACTCTATCAGATAACTTTTTTTAAATAGTGCAGCTTACTCAGGTAAGTTTACTGATCAGAACAAAATGGAATCAATTAGGAAAAAGTTCATACAGGAAAATATCCTTTTCAAAGTTGACTATTTTAACACAGTTAAATAAGCAATTATTTTTTAATCCTTTGAGTTAAAATTGTTCAGGGTGGTCAAGAAAGTCTGGAAACATGAAAAATGTCCATAAAAGCACTTTATTACTATAATACGTTGAATGTGTTGCTCCTCATTATTAATTCACTGTTCATTAAGCTGGGCAAAATTACAATGAACAATGTGCATTAAAGCAAAATTCCCATCAATCATTTTCCATCTGTCATACATTCTGTCAGATGATTTGTGTGTCTAATTTTCATGGAAAAACTTGTACCTTGGGCTTCCCTGGTGGCGCAGTGGTTGAGAGTCCGCCTGCCGATGCAGGGGACACGGGTTCGTGCCCCGGTCTGGGAGGATCCCACATGCCGCGGAGCGGCTGGGCCCGTGAGCCATGGCCGTTGAGCCTGCGCGTCCGGAGCCTGTGCTCCGCAACGGGAGAGGCCACAACAGTGAGAGGCCCACATACCGCAAAAAAAACCAAAACCAAAAACAAAAAAAAAACAAAAAACAAAACAAACTTGTACCTTTACTCCAGAATAAGAAATCAAGGGGGATCAATCTATTAAAAAGATATTAATATTCCCAGACTCTGTGGCCTTCAGTATTTTCTTTTTAAGAAGATTCACCTAGTGCAAATCTTATAAATATTTTTACCATTTAATATGCCCAGACAAAATGGATACAAAAATTAGATAAAAGAGAAAACAACAAAAACAGATCCCCTTTGTTTTCAAAACATTTGATGTTTACATCAAAATATTTTGTTGAAAATGAAGTGATTTTTAATCTACAGTTAAAAGATACTATAATGATATTTAGAACATATTACAGATCTGGAGTTTTACAAATAGATTTTTATTTAAAACAGGTCTCACACTGATATCAATAAACCAGGCACTCTAGAACAAAATGTGGAGAGATGGCAATTATGCGATGACTTCTTAATACTCCAGGGGAAAAAGATTATTTCCAAAGTAATCCATCTACAATATTAACCCTTAAGATCTACTCCCCTTGATAGGTTTCAATATTATTTTCTCTTTTATACACATTTACTTTATAATTAACTCCTACAGGAGGACATTTCTGGAAATGTTCCCAGATATCTACAGCCACACTTTCTGTCATGATCACACCATGGAAAAAGTAGGGAACATCCAGATCCTGATGACCCAGGGGTTTCACAATTACCCCTTTGAGGTCAGTCAGAATCATAATCATTCCCAGAACAGGGTCGGTCTTTACATTTGTGCCCCTAGACATGCAGATTGTAACACTACCACCCAAAGGCAAGTTGTCTTCCTTACTCAGGTTTGAAGGGGCACCACTCACTGTGGTAGCTAGAAGAGTCCATTGCCCCCAGCCCGGACCTGCATTCTGTACTCTCCACAGACACATCGTACTACAGATATACCAGTGGTGCTGATGAAACTTCCAGAAAGCTATAAAATAATGCATGCCAGGCACGGTAGATGAGGATTTAGAAAATGCTAACATCTTCTCTAGGAAATAAAGGTGACATACCTATGTGGCTTTAAGCATTTTTGTGCATTAGCTGGCCCCCTGGATCTGGGAAAAAGCATCTGATTTTAAAGTTTCTCAGCCTCATTCTCTGCAATGAAATCTGAAGCTCTTCCTTCCTTCTCTGAGTCCAGAAGCTGGAATTGATACAGTCTGCTCTCTGTGATTTGTCTCTACCATTTGTTTCCAGTGACCACTTCAACTCAGATCTCTCTCAATTCAGGGATCACTCCTAAACTTCAGGAAGAAGGTCACTGCCCTTTTTATTCCCACCACAATTTTATGCTAGTAACCCTTTACAGTGTCAATAAATTTATTTTGTAGAATGTGCCCCCTGGACTCCACCTGCTAAATCTGTTTTTTGGGCAAATCATTTGTTACTTAGCTAAACAAATTTTATAAAATCATATTTCATAAAACTGTATTTTATAAAATGTTACTTTCTTATTTTATAAAATTGGTAAATCCAGGGATTTAGGCTTAATTATTATTTTTAAAAATGTTGGTACTCATTTTGCCAATTTTTCTCTTTTTACATATATCAGAAAATATGTTAAGAACTCAACTGTGAAGATACCACTATTTTTATTTTTTCTCACTTTTTGTACTTAACTTTTATAACAAACCTTTATTATTGCACAGGAAACAAGAAAGTTTGTTCCTTGGAAAACATCAGTCCTAAGAACGTACTAAGTTAAAGCTTAGCATGTTAGATCTGCGAGTAGCCTTGTCTTTTTTTTTTTTTTTTTCGGTACGCAGGCCTCTCACTGTTGTGGCCTCTCCCGTTGCAGAGCACAGGCTCCGGACACGCAGGCTCAGCGGTCATGGCTCACGGCTCCAGCCGCTCCACGGCATGTGGGATCTTCCCAGGCCAGTGCTCGAACCCGTGTCCCCTGCATCGACAGGCGGACTCTCAACCACTGCGCCACCAGGGAAGCCCAACCTTGTCTTTTTTTTAATGATGCTTTTTTTCTGAATTGGTAAAAAAAAAAAAAAAAAAAAAAAGCCTTAAGGCTTAGGAACAGAAGCAAATTGAGAATTAAAATCCAAATCATTCAAATGAAGTTTGTCAGAACAGTTTGTGTGTGGAGAGGACAGCTTCTAGGCACTTCAGAGAAACCAGCAGGACAGAATTGAGAATAGCCAGCACCTTACAGGGCTTCTCACAGAAATGCTTTAATGCAAAGACGTGACTGGATTTCACAGGGAGACCAGGGAGAGGATGCAGAGATAATTAAATCACATTCAAGCACCTGTTTACCTGGCAGGTAAGTTCCTTCATATTGTGGTCAGATGCTGTTTAGGGGGACACTGGTGCAGGGGAGGTGTTGGGAGGATGAACTCTTTTCTGAGTGATTTTGCAAGTGTGAAAATTCATCCAACAGAGATGCTAGAAAAATTTGCTCCTAGTAGCGAGCGTCCAACATGATATTTTGGGACAAAAATGTGTATTTGGAAGAATTTTTCACAAAAGAGCAGTGATGGGAGGAAAAGATTCATATGGGCCTGGCTAGTAATATTCTTCCTTCACAATTTTCTTGTGGGTTCCTGAGGCCTGTTGTGACTGCTTGGAGACCTGGTCCCCAAGCAATGGCCCTCTTTGTCATACTCAGGGTAAGCCAGGAAGTTGCTTGTCTGAAGCAGAAAAGGTTCTCCCTTCCACTCATGTCCTCTTGCTGATCAGATGAACACATGGCATCAGCTACAGCTAAGAGGTGTTTGTTAACTACCTTTGTTTCATAGGACACAACTCATATATACTCTACAGTAATGTTTATCACTGTCTTTTATAATCTCAAGGTAAGAAGTAATCAGTGTTAAAATCATTCTACTGAAATAACAAAGCACATGATTTTTTTTCCCCTAATAGTGATTGTATTTGTTTGCTAGGGCTGCCATAACAAAAGACCACACTGGCTACTAGGTGGCTGAAACAACAAAAATATATTTTCTCATAGTTCTAGAGGCTAGAAGTCCAAGATCAAAGTATCAAGTTTAGTTTCTTTGAGGTCTCTCTCCTTTGATGGCTACCTTCTCGCTGTGTCCTCACATGGTTGCCCCTCAGTCTGTGCATGTCTGTGTTCTAATATTCCCCCCTTATAAAGATACAAGTCATATTGGATTAGAGTCCATCCATATGATCATTTTACCTTAATTTTCTCTTCCAAAGCAGTATTTCCAAGTAGAAGTTAAGCTTACTGTACAAGCAATCAGGTATTTAATAAGAGGCATTGCTATGGAGACAAAAAAACAATGGTTAATAACTGAGGCAAATTTCATATCAGTTTTTGAGTTCTGAGGGTAGACAGTTGAGAAGATCTCTAAATGTCAGGGTTAAAGCATCTTTTGTAGTTTGAATGTCCATCAGATGTTCAGGTAAACTTTCTGAGTGGTCCATATAGCAACAGGAACGAAGAAGACTGTCTAAACATGAGCTGCTGTGGAGATTTCTCTGAAGTTTATATTAAGATATCTACCTTCAGTATGCAGGACTTCAGAAAAAAAGGCAGTTTTAGTTTCAATTATTCCAAGTCAAAAGGGTGGGAGAAAATTTGGAAGCACTAGTTTGGAGAGTTGTAGTCAGGTAGTGGAGGAAACTAGAAAAATTCAGGATACAGTCCAGTTTTCAGGTAATTAACAAAACTTCAAGGAAAATTAATAGCACTAGAATCTAATATCCACAATATGTATTTTGGTTTCTATCGAAAGATAATTTTTCTCTCTAAAATCACCCTCATTTCTATCAAAGATAGCCAAATTAAGACAAATTTGTTTGCAAAATAAGTCTAGATTCAATAAACTTGGTCTTATTTATATAAGTATAGCAAGGATTGTGACTGACCGTATAGGCTTATTTTTTATTTTTATTTTTTGCTTTTATTAAGAGAATTTATTGCCTCTCTCTCCTCCCAATAGCTCAAACATGAAGAAGCAACATCAGAGGAAGACAGACAGACAAATGGCTCTTTGAGTTTGTCCTGCTTGGCATTGGTGAAGGAAGAGGCAGCTTTCTCAAAGTTTTTATCTGCTTAATAGGATGTAGTAGAGAAAGGGAACGAGGAAAGTCAGAGGATAAGTGAACAGGCTCTGCACCTACCAAGGATGTGTTATCCTCCTAATTGTCCCAGTAGGAACATTCCATTCATGTTCTTTGATCTGATTCTTGCATTGGAAGACACTTCTTTTTTTAATCTCGTTTTTTTTAAATTTAATTTTAATTTTATATAGAAGTATAGTTATTTACAATGTTGAATTAGTTTCAGGTGTACAGCAAAATGATTCAGTTATACATATACACATATCCATTCTTTTTCAGATTCTTTTGCCATATAGGTTATTACAGAATACTGAGTAGAGTTCCCTTTGCTATACAGTAGGGTCTTGTTGATTATCTATTTTATATATAGTAGTGTGTATATGTGAATCCAAACTCCTAATTTATCCCTCCCCATACCTTTTCCCTTTAGTAACCATAAGTTTGTTTTTTAAGTCTGTGAGTCTGTTTCTCTTTTGTAATTAAGTTCATTTGTATCATTTTTTCAGATTCCACAGATAAGTGATATCATATGATATTTGTCTTTCTCTGAATTACTTCACTTAGTATGATAATCTCTATGTCAATTCATGTTACTGCAAATGGCATTATTTCATTCATTTTTATGGCTGAGTAATATTCCATTGTATATATGTACCACATCTTCTTTATCCATTCATCTGTCAGTGGACATTTAAATTGCTTTCATATCCTGGTTATTGTGAATAGTGCTGCACTGAACACTGGGGTGCATGTATCTTTTGGAAGTATAATTTTCTCCAGATACATGCCTAAGAGTAGGATTGCTGGATCATATGGTAGTTCTATTTTTAGTTTTTTAAGGAATCCCATAATATTCTCCATAGTGGTTGAACCAATTTACATTCCCACCAACAGTGTAGGAGGACTCCTTTTCTCCACACCCTCTCCAACATTTTTGTAGTCTACAGTTTGTAGACGTTTTGATGATGGTCATTCTGACTGGTGTGAGGTGATACCTCATTGTAGTTTTGATTTGCATTTCTCTAATAATTAGCGATGTTGAGCAGATCTTCATGTGCTTTTTGCCCATCAGTATGTCTCCTTTGCAGAAATGTCTGTTTAGATCTTCTGTCCATTTTTTGATTGGGTTGTTTGCTTTTTTGATATTGAGCTGCATGAGTTATTTGTATACTTTGGAGATTATTCCATTGTCAGTCTCATCATTTGCAAATATTTTCTCCCATTCTGTAGGTTGTCTTTTTGTTTTGTTTATGGTTTCCTTTGCTGTGCAAAAGCTTTTAAGTTTTATTAGGTCCCATTTGTTTATTTTAGTTTTTGTTTTCTTTCCTCTAGGAGGTGGATCCAAAAAGATATTGCTGCTGTGAAAGAGTGTTCTGCCTGGATTTTCCTCTAAGAGTTTTATAATATCCAGTCTTACATTTAGGTCTTTAATGCATTTTGAGTTTATTTTTGTCTGTGGTGTTAGAAAATTGTTCTAATTTCATTTTTTTACATGTAGCTGTCCAGTTTTCCCAGTACCACTTATTGAAGAGACTGTCTTTTCTCCATTGTATAGTTCTGCCTCCTTTGTCATAGATTAATTGACCATAGTTGTGTGGGTTTATTTCTGGGCTTTCTATTCTGTTCCATTGATCTATATTTCTGTTTTTGTGCAAGTACCATACTGATTACTGTAGCTTTGTAATATAGTCTGAAGACAGTGAGCCTGATTCCTCCAACTCCATTTTGCTTTCATAGTATGCTTTGGCTATTTGGGGGTTTGTGTTTCTATACAAATTTTAAAATTTTCTGTTCTAATTCTGTGAAAAATGCCATTGGTGGGGGCTTCCCTGGCAGTCCGGTGGTTGGGACTTCACCTTCCAATGAGGAGGATGCAGGTTTGATCCCTGGTCAGGGAGTTGGGATCCCACATGCAATGCAACCAAAAAAAAAAAAAAAACAACAAAAAAAACAAAAACAAAAACATAAAACAGAAGCAATATTGTAACAAATTCAATAAAGACTTTAAAAATGGTCCACATGAAAAGAATCTTAAAAAAAAAATTCCACTGGTAATTTAATAGGGATTGCATTGAATCTGTAGATTGCCTTAAGTAGTATAGTCATTTTGACAGTATTGATTCTTCCAATCCAAGCACATGGTATATCTCTCCATCTGTTTGTGTCACTTTCGATTTCTTTCATCAGCATCTTAGAGTTTTCAGAGTACAGGTCTTTTGTCTCCTTAGGTAGATTTATTTATAGGTATTTTTTCTTTTTGATGTGATGGTAAATGGGATTCCTTCCATAATTTCTCTTTCTGATTTTTTGTTTTTAGTGTATAGGAATGAAAGAGATTTCTGTGTATTAATTTTGTATTCTGTGACTTTACTGAATTCATTGATGTGGTGTATCACACTGATTGATATGTGGATATTGAAAAATCCTTGCATCCTTGGGATAAATCCCACTTGATCATGGTGTCTGAGCCTTTTAATGCGTTGTTGGATTCACTTTGCTAGTATTTTGTAAATGATTTTTGAGTCTATGTTCATCAGTGATATTGACTTATTTTTTCTTTTTTTGTAGTACCTTTGTTTGGTTTTGGTATCAGGGTGATTATGGCCTCATAGGATGAGTTTGGGAATGTTTCTTCTTCTGAAATTTTATGGAATAGTTTCAGAAGAACAGGTGTTTAGTGTTCTCTAAATGCTTGATAGAATTCACCTCTGAAGCCATCTGATCTTGGACTTCTGTTTGTTGGGAGTTTCTTTTTTTAAAATAAATTTTAATAAATTTTTAAAAATAAATTTATTTATTTATTTTAGTTTTGGCTGCATTGGGTGTTTGTTGTTGTATGTAGGCTTTCTTTTTTTAGTTGTGGCCTCATTGCGGCGCATGGGCTACTCATTGCGGTGGCTTCTCTTGTTGCAGAGCATGGCATCTAGGCACGTGAGCTTCAGTAGTTGTGGCATGCAGGCTCAGCAGCTGTGGTTCGTGGGCTCTAGAGAGCAGGCTTAGTAGTTGTGACCCACAGGCTTAGTTGCTCTGTGACATGTGGGATCTTCCTGGACCAGGGTTCGAACCCATGTCCCCTGCCTTGGCAGGTGGTTTCTTAACAACTGCGCCACCATGGATGCCCTGTTGGAGTTTCTTCATCACAGTTTCAATTTCAGGACTTGTGATTTGTCTGTTCATATTTTCTATTTCTTCCTGGTTCAGTCTTCGAAGATTGTACCTTTCTAAGAATTTGTCCATTTCTTCTAGGTTGTGCATTTTACAGGCTTATAGTTTCTTGTAGTAGTCTTTTATGAGCTTTTGTATTTCTGTGGTGTCCATTGTAACTTCTTTTGTATTTCTAATTTTATTGCTTTGAGCTCTCCCCATTTTTTTCTTGATGATGCTGGCTAATGGTTTATCCATTTTGTTTATCTTTTCAAAGAACCAGCTTCTAGTTTCATTGATCTTTCCTACTGTTTTCTTTGTCTCTCATTTATTTCTGCTCTGATCTATATGATTTCTTTCCTTCTACTAAATTTGGGTTTTGTTTGTTCTCCTTTCTCTAGTTGCTTTACGTATAAGGTTAGGTTGTTTATTTGAGATTTTTCTTGTTTCCTGAGGTAAGATTTTATCACTATAAACTTCCCTCTTAGAAATGCTTCTGCTGCATCCCATAGGTTTTGGATCTTCGTGTTTTTGTTTTCATTTGTAGGTATTTTTTAATTTTTGCTTTGATTTCTTCAGTGATACATTGGTTGCTTATAGCATATTGTTTAGCCTCCATGTATTTGTGTTTTTTACAGTTTTTTTCTTGTAGTTGATTTCTAATCTCATAGCATTGTGTTTGGAATAGGTGCTTCATATGATTTCAATTTTCTTAAATTTACCAAGGCTCACTTTGTGGCGCAGCGTGTGATCTATCCTGAAGAATGTTTCGTGTGCACTTGAGGAGAATGTGTATTCTGCTGCTTTCAGATGGAATTCTCTATAAATATCAATTAAGTCCTTCTGGTCTAATGTGTCATTCAAGGCCTGTGTTTTCATATTGATTTTGTCTGGATGATCTGTCCATTGATGAAAGTGGGGTGTTAACATCCCCCAATACTATTGTGTTACTGTCAATTTCTCCTTTTATGGCTATTAGCGTTTGCCTTATATATTGAGGCGTTCCTATGTTGGGTGAATATATATTTACAATTGTTGTATCTTCTTCTTGGATTGTTTCCTTGATCATTATGCAGTGTCCTTCTTGGTCCTTGTTACAGTCTTTATTTTAGAGTCTATTTTGTCTGATATGACTATTGCTACTCTGGCTTTCCTTTGATTTCCATTTGTATGGAATACCTTTCTTTTACCCTCTCACTTTCAGTCTGTGTGGGTGTCTAGATCTAAAGTGAGTTTCTAGTAGGCAGCATATATATGGTTCTTGCTTTTGTAACTGTTCAGCCAGTCTATGTCTTTTGGTTGGAGCATTTAGTCTATTTACTTTTAATGTAATTATCAATATGTATGTTCTTATTGTCATTTTGTTAATTGTTTTGGGTTTGTTTTTGTAGCTCTTTTTTCTTCCCTTCCTCTTTTGTTCTCTTCCCTTGTGGTTTGATGACCATCTTTAGTGTTGCATTTGGGTTGCTTTTTCTTTGTGTATCTATTGTAGATTTCTGGTTTGCATTTCCCATGAGGTTTTGATATAGAAGAGTGTATATATATATATACATATATATATATGCAAAGTTGCTTTAAGTTGCTGGTCTCTTAATTTCAAATGCATTTCCAATATCCTGCATTTGTACTCTCCTCTTCTCATGATTGCTTGTTTTGATATCATATTTGTGAGTGGATGATTTCCTACCTTTACTGTATGTTTGCCTTTAATGGTGAGCTTTCCCATTCATAATTTTCTTGTTTTCTAGTTGTGGCATTTTCTTTTTCATCTAGAGAAGTTCCTTTAGCATTTGTTGTAAAGCTGGTTTGATGGTGCTGAATTCTCTTAGCTTTTGTTTGTCTATAAAGCTTTTGATTTCTCTGTCAGGTCTGAATAAGAGCCTTGCTGGGTAGAGTATTTTTGGTCGTAGGTTTTTGCCTTTCATCACTGTAAATATATTGGGCCACTCCCTTCTGGCCTGCAGAGTTTCTGCTGAAAAAATCAGCTGATAACCTTACTGGGGTTTCCTTGTATGTTATTTGTTGTTTTTCTCTTGTTGCTTTTAATGTTTTCTTTGTCTTTAATTTTTGTCAATTTGATTCATGTGTGTTTGCATGTTCCTCTTTGGGTTTGTCCTGTATTTGACTCTCTGTGCTTCCTGGACTTGAGTGACTGTTCCTTTTCCATGTTAGGGAAGTTTTTGGCTATTATCTCTTCAAATATTTTTTCAGCCCCTCTGTCTCTCTCTTCTCCTTCTGGGACCCCTATAATGTGAATGTTGGCACATTTAATGTTGTCCCAGAGGTCTCTTAGACTGTCCTCATTTGTTTTCATTGTTTTTCTTTATTCGGTTCCAAAGCAGTGATTCTCACCAATCTGTCTACCAGCTCACTTATTTATTCTTCTGCCTCGTTTATTCTGCTATTGATTACTTGTAGAGTATTTTTCATTTCAGTTATTGTTTATCTCTCTTTGTTTTTTAAAACTTCTAGCTCTTTGTTAAAAATTTCATCTATGTTCTTGGTCTGTGCCTCCATTCTTTTTCCAGTTACTTGTATCATCTTTACTATCATTACTCTGAATTCTTTTTCAGGAAGATTGCCTATCTCCACTTCACTTAGTTGTTCTTCTGGAGTTTGATGAGGTTCCTTCATCTGGAACACATTTCTCTGCCTTCCGTGTTTGTAGCCTCCTTTCCTCAGGCTGCAGGATCATGGCTCCTCTCCCTTCTGGTGCCTGCCCCCTGATGGGTGAGGTTGGTCCAGGAGCTTGTGCAGTCTTCCTGGTGGTAGGGAGTGGTGCCTGCCCACTGGTGGGTGGAGCTGGGTCTTCTCCCTCTGGTGGGTGGGGCTGTGTCAAGTGGTGTTTAGAGGCAGCTGTGGGATCAGAATAACTTTAGGCAGCCTGTCTGCTCATGGGAGGGTGTGTGTTCCCACCCTGTTGGTTGTTTGCCCTGAGGCATCCCAGGATGGAGACTGCAGGCTATTGGGTGGGGCCAGGTCTCAGTGCCCAAATGGTGACCTCCAGGAGAGCTCACACCAAAAAATATTCCCTGGGGTCTCTGCCACCAGTGTCCTTGCCCCCACAGTGAGCCACAGCCAACTTCTTCCTCCCCAGGAGACCCTCCAAGACCCTCAGGTAGGTCTGGCCCAGGCTTTTATGGAGTTACTGCTTTGCCCTGGGTCCCACTACACATGAAACCTTGTGTGCACCCTCCAAAAGTGGAGTCTCTTTCCCCCAATCCTGTGGAGCTCCTGCCCTCAAGTCCCACTGGCCTTCAAGATCAAATGCTCTGGGATCTCCTCCTCTCATTGCCATGTCCTCAGGCTGAGGAGCCTCACGTGGGTCTCAGAACTCTCACTCCTGTGGGAGAACCTCTGTGATATGATGATTATTTTCCACTTTCTGGGTCGCCCACCCAGCAGGTATGAGATTTGATTATATCACGAAAGCACCCCTCCTACCATCTAGTTGTAGCTTCTTCTTTGTCTTTGGATGTAGAATGTCTTTTTTGTATGTTCAAGTCTTTTTTGTTGATGGGTGTTCAGCAGTTAGTTGTGATTTTGGGTGGTTTCATGAGAGGAGGTGAGCTCACATCCTTCTACTCTGCCATCTTTGTCCCTACCCTCTCTCCTGAATGTCACTGTGAGGAGTTCTGGCTTCTTAAAGTTAAATTTTGATTGAAATTCATGAAGGACTTCAGGCTTTACCTCTGGTCAACCACCATCTCTGCAGAATATCTCCAGGGTTAGAGGGAAATCTCCCATATAGGCTCTTTTAAATCTGCTTTGCTGGAACTTTTTATAAGAAATCTCCAGATTAAACTTTTAATAGTCCCTTGAGGCTAAGAAGCCAAGCCAATCATTTGACATCTGTAGATTTGGGTGAATTCTTCTCCTCAATGTCCCCCAAATATTCTGAGGTTCTTGCATTTGCCTGGAAGTGACCTTCCTTACTCAGCTAGTAAGGCTGCTGGGAACTCTAAGCAAGGTACCACACTATTTTCCCAAGGGGCTTTATTGGCTCCATGAAGTCAACCTTAGTTTCTTAAAGCTGTTTGGTCAAACCTAAGTTTATGTATATCTCTCTCAAATATGACATTCTAGGCAAAACTTTAGTAATATAATCAATGTTTGCAATTATGTGCTATTATAAGGAGAACAGATTCTTATTGAAATTATGCAAATAACTATATTGCCAAGAAAATAAGAATGTTCACTGAAAGCTTCTGAATTCTGGAGGAATCGGGTAGGGAGAAAAAGACAAATGATTCAATTTTGCTTACAAGGGTATAATTTACCAAACTGCTCTAAGCTTAAGAGAGAAAAACAAATTTTCCTACATTTGGGGAAACAAAACTTAAAAAAAAAAAAACCCAGCAATGTTTCAAATTTAAAAATCATAGGGCTTCCCTGGTGATGCAGTGGTTGAGAGTCTGCCTGTGATGCAGGGGACACGGGTTCGTGCCCCAGTCTGGGAGGATCCCACATGCCGTGGAGCGGCGGGCCTGTGAGCCATGGCCGCTGAGCCTGTGCGTCCGGAGCCTGTGCTCCGCAACGGGAGAGGCCACAACAGTGAGAGGCCCGCGTACCATGAAAAAAAAATCATAAAATGGGGCTTTCCTGGTGGCACAGTGTTTAAGAATCTGCCTGCCAGTGCAGGGGACATGGGTTCAAGCCCTGGTCCAGGAAGATCCCACATGCCGCAGAGCAACTAAGCCCACGCGCCACAACTACTGAGCCTGCGTTCTAGAGCCATTGAGCCACAACTACTGAAGCCCATGCACCTAGAGCCCATGCTCTACAACAAGAGAAGCCACTGCAATGAGAAGCCCACGCACCACAACAAAGAGTAGCTGCCATTCGCTGCAACTAGAGAAAGCCCACACACAGCAACAAAGACCCAATGCAGCCAAAAATAAATAAAATAAATAAATTTATTTTTAAAATCATAAAATATTATAACCATCTTCTTCAGTTTACTTAGTCCCATGTAATTAATTCTTGTTTTGTTTGATCTTTTGTTAGAAGTTTTATGAAACCATCAATTTCTCCATTAGGGTTTTGTAAATTCTTACTCAGTTCAGTGTAATGATTTGAAATTCATCAGAAACTTGTGTTCTAGAATACTTGTTAGATCCTTTTCCATGAATTTCTCTGAACATGAAACACATTTTCAGGAAGCTTTTGTAAAAGCATCTGAGTAAAACCATTGTCTAAGTAATAAAAGACAAATATCCATTACTAAAAATTTGATTCATTCTAATGGAATTGACAAGAAAATTTATCTCTGTGACACAAAACATTTAAGATAATAACTAGAATTATGACTGATAACATTATACTAGGACATATCCAATTTTAGGAATTTCACATACTTTCAAGAACATTTATATTAATAACATTCACCCTTAGGATATAACCTAGAGTTTATGATCATTTATTTAGCAATGCTTCCCATGTAAGTAACATACCAAATAAGCCTAATGAGTTTCATAGCTCTCTTTTCTAATAAGATAAAACAAATCTTTTAAGGTGTTCCAAGGGGCCTCTGGAAAACCTGAACGTTATTTCCAGGTCAATAAGACTTCATTTAGAATTTGACTTGAGGGAAAATCTACTTTTTCAAAAATAAAAATGTTTTAAAACACTTTGTCAAATATGATCGTATGTCTCTGTGAATTAATATTTAGTTATCAATTTAATCAAAGTGACAAAGATTCACATGTAAATACAGATAGTTTAATAGTGTAAAAAGACTTAGCTCTTTTAATATTGAAAGCACTCAGTTTTTCTTCAAAATTATCAAAGACTCATAAAGACAAAATACAATATTTGTTTTGCTAGACAGATTACATTAAATGTAAAAAAAAGTCTTTGTTTACAATTTCTCATTAAGAGCAGACCAATAATTAAGAAAATTTTGCAAAAAGAGAGAAAAAACAAATTTTAATTTTCTACCAGCTTACTTTGGATATTAAAACTCAATCACTTTATTAAATTCATTCCAATCTTAGACCTGACTACACATAAAATTCCTTTCTAAAGATTCCTTTTTAACAAACCTCTTACAACTTTCTCTGTCCATTTTGATTTGTCCCTTGTTCTCTTTCCCATTTAGAAGTTACCAGCTTTAGGACAAAAATCACTTAACAAAGTTTTTACATTAACAAAAACATCTCCATACCTTACACTTTTTCTTACCCCAAAACATATTCTAATTTCCTTATAATTCCTAGTAGCTTTAACCACATATATTATTTACAATTCTTAATCCTTTGAAGCTTTAATTTTTTTGTAAAGATAAAGTTAAAAATTATTAACTGTGTAAATAGTTTGTGGCTTGGCAAACTTATAAATACATTTCATAATTTCTAGAAACATATTCTACTTCATAGTACAAGCTTTTAATGAAGCACAAGACATGTTTACTAATAGAACCAAACATATTTAGTGTGTAATAAGAGGTCAAAAGTAGGTAAACTTAGACTCGTTCAGCAATTAATATTTCAGTATTTTGTCTTAGTTGGAAATGATCTAGACATTCAATTCATTTAATTTAACTTAGCAAAACTCTAAGGGTACAATTTATCAAAGACATTTAGAAAACTATTTAAGTTGACATAGCAAAAACAATTATTGCTAAAAAAAGTTTACCTAAAAGAATTCTTATGTCTATTTAATTAATTTGTTCTTAACAATCACTCAGATTACTCATGACAATTTCATAAGATGTTAAAGTAGTGTTAGTCATCATCTTAAATTATTATTATTATTACTTTTTTCTGAGAAATTTTGTAAAAGAGATAACATGAGCTTATTTGACTTTTAGTAAAACTACATAGCATAAAGCTATTATACTTAACACTGATAACTCTTAAGATATGTCTGTATTAATTAAACCATTAAACCTGAACTAGATTTTACTTACCAAAAATTATCCTAGATCATGTGAATTTGAAAAATATTTGTATTTGTTTTTGTTATATTTTGAGAATTTTTATATTGCTTGTTGGAATAAATTAAGTTTACTCACTCAGATAGCTACAGTCTTTTATTATTTATGGAGAAGACTTTTAAGTCTTCTTGCCCTTTAAGTGTACTTGCCCTTGATAAACAATTTGAAGGAGACTGTGATTTAGAGTTTGAGCAAGAGAGAGGTTTTTTTGTTTAAAAAAAAAACCTCTTTCCTTTTTTTTTCTTTAAATTTTAGTTTTAGGTTCTAACAATTGAGATAATCTGGGCTCAGTCTCAGGCAATGTGGCTGTGTTTACATTTCAAAGACATGGTAAGATTTATAACTTTAAGGGACAGAGAAAAAAATGTAAATTTTCTTCTGTGAGTTTTGGAGTGTATTTTTCTATTATCATAAGTCTCAGGGTAATTATTATTTTAAAAACTTTTTCTTCTTAAGTACAGGACAATTTTGCTCCAATTATCCTCAACTTTTATAATATCTACAAGAATTTGAGAGGAATAGGTTTCAGGGTTGGTGAAGATAAATGGGCCTTGACTTGTTCCTAAGTTGCATTTCTGGTTTTGTAGAGATTTGGAAGACAAAGATAATTGTTTCTATTAGCTCTTGAATATTGGCTTCCAACTGATCTTTTCCTAATTATTTGTAGGAGGGCCTAAGGAATTGCTGAGGAGATGGGGCAATTTTTAAAATTTTTCTTAAAAAGGGGAATTCATGTTGGACCTTTAATTTCTGTTATTTCATCTTAATAACGATTCCCTAAGGCTAGCTGTTATACATTATTTTTCCTTTCAATTTGATCCTTCCATAAATACCAATATGACAGCTGTTTATGATGAGAGCTCTCAAAAGGTAATCTTTTAAATACAGCAAATTTAAAGGATCCATCCTCTGGCCATTGAGGAGTAAGACCTTTCATTAATTTCAAATAGTGACTCAAATCAGTAAGCCTTTTTATGGAACGACCCAGAGGTAACTTTTCAGGCTTAGAATAAATCCTTACCATGGATGAAATAAGCATACTTTCAGATGGAGAGGGCACGGATGATATAGCCCCTATAATGTGAATATTCATTTCCAAGGATAATCTAAGAAAGCAAAGGCCTTCATTGCACAGGCAGTAAGGGTGGTATAATGCAAACTGTGTCCCTGGTCTCTCCTGGGAATTTGAGGCACCTCTGATCCCAAACCTACTAATCTGTGACATCAGGCATATGCTGCTGGAATGGGACTTTTCCAACACTAACAAGGCAATGAAGGTTGAAACAACAAAGACCCCTTATGGACTGGGTCCCCTTAGGACAAACTCCTCTGACAGCAGGCACAACAAGACTACAGTGTGCTGTTTATGACTTTGTGTCTCAGAACCCCAGTCAATTCAACTGGTTACCAGATGCACCCCAGTAAATACACCATCCAGATGGTGGAGACCAGAGAGAATATTCTCACTGGACAGAAAGCCAAACTCTCA
This sequence comes from Hyperoodon ampullatus, assembly GCF_949752795.1. Taxonomy (NCBI): domain Eukaryota; kingdom Metazoa; phylum Chordata; class Mammalia; order Artiodactyla; family Ziphiidae; genus Hyperoodon; species Hyperoodon ampullatus. The sequence continues at coordinate 79,942,070 of NC_136920.1, forward strand.
GGACACAGAAAAATACAGAAGGAAAAATCTCATCCAGTTTTTATATAGAGGACTGACAGCAAAGTTTGTCTTAATAGGCACTGGACTGGAGAGAACTGTTAACTCACCAGTCTGTGAGGCTGTCTCAAACAGCAGGTTTATAGGGCCTATGCCTGTATTCTGCCCTATGGTTCTTTCTTCTTATGAAACATGACTCAGGAGACAGAGACAAAGAAAAACAGTGACTGTCTCTGGGAGGAAAGGATTAAGAAAAACTGAGACGAGATTACTCATTTCCAAAAACCACATTTTCTATGTCACAAGGATCTTGCTCCATAAGTATTTTCTTCTGCTAATCTAAATTTAGACATAGAGAAAAGGACACTCTTAAGCACTTTCCCTCCCACCAGACCTTACAGGCCTGGGAAGTTGAGGAGATAAGAAATTTTACCTTCTGCTGGCCTTTGTCATGTGTCCTAGGATCTCTCAGCTGCAGCACTCTTGTGGTGGGAAGCAGGGTTTAGCCAGCCTCCTGGTTGTCTTGTCAGCTGTTGAGGAGGAAGAAATGTCCCTGCCAACCTTCTTGAGTTAAAGAAGTCACAAGGTTTATACAGCCTTCTTGACCCTGCGTTCCCTATCTCTGGTGCTAATGATGTCTTTCTACCTCCTGGTACAGGGAGGGCACCATTTACATGAGATATTAATTTCCTGCTTTCATGGAGACAGATAGGAAGGTCAGTGTGTCTCTCTTGCATCAGTCATTTCTTCAGTAACTTTAATTCAAAGGAATATTCCACTGAGGCATATTTTGGAGCATCCTGCCCTGGGCACCAACAAAGTCAAATGGTTTAGAGAGAAAGCAGGTCCCTTTGTCAGCAGTGACCTGTGCTCATGGTGATTGTTATTCCATCTCCACAATACCATTGGGCTGGGTGCTCAAGAAACAGAGCTGTGAAAACATGGCTCCTGTCTCGTATAATTTATAGTACCAATGTTTCAAAGAAAAAATTTTATTTAGTGCCTCCTTTGTGTTAGACAATAATGCTGGTATATTTTCAACATATACAAATAATAGAAAGAGACATGTATGGTACCTGAATTGTAGTGAGACATTAAAAATTCCCCCCCCCCAAAAATCTAACCAGTTTCTCTCTTTCTGACTGCTGCAATAACCTCCTGGTCTATCCTGTGTTTACTCCCATTCCTCTGGCCTGTTCACAGAGCTGCCAAAGTGGTCCCTTAAAATTTAAGCCTGATTGTGCCACTCTATACTCAAAATCATCCAGTGAATTCAATTTAATTACGATAAAGCCAAAGTTCTCACCAAGGCCTCAAAGTCCTTTTTGATCTGTTCTCCCCTTCTCCCATGTCTCTCTTGGCCTCATTCCTACCACTCTCCCCCTTGTTTTCTGTAATCCAGCCAAACTTGCTTCTTCTCCAGCTTTTACTAAAACACTACTTAGTAGACAAACAATTTAATTTAAATTGGGCAAAAAATTTAATAAGACACTTAACCAAAGAAGATACATGAATGGTAAATAAGCAACATTTAAAAATGTTCAGCATTATTAGTCATCAAAGAAAAATTAAAACCACAATGCAAATAACTTCACATCTACTAGAATGACTAAAATTAAAAAGATTGATAGCATCAAATGTTAGTAAGGATGGAGAACAACCAGAAGTCTCATACAGTCCTGAAGAAAATGTGAAATGATGTACTACTTTGGAAAACAGTTCGGCATTAATACAACCCCCTAATTTCACCCCCTAGGAATTTAAATTAGAAAAATATGTCCACACAAAATTTGTACATGAACGTTCATAGAAACAACTTTATTCATGATTGTGAAACTGAGTAGGATCCTGTGGGGCCTTCCCAGTGACAGACTCCCAGTGTTCCCTGCTTCTTGTTTGTAGAACAAAGCTTTAGTCTCCTAGGCCTCCCTTGATTTCCAGAGAGCAGTTAATGATTAGAGAACTGACAAAATTCAGAAACAAAGGAAAAGCAGTCAAGCAAGAAAAGTAACAATAGATTGAAAAACAGTGTTGTCTATATCCCTTTCTCCTCAAGGGATATAGATAACAGTCTGACACATATCCTTGATGTGGTGCTCCAAGGACAATGGTGCTTCAAGGACAAAGGACAACCCTCTCTGAAAAAGTGTCAGCGTTACACCCCTTATCAGACCCTTAATTGCCCTCCCCACCATGTTGTGATGGTTATGAAATTCCTCAGCCCAGCTGGGCGATGAGACCTGTCCCAAATAAGAAAAGGCATCTTCCCTGTCCCACTGCCACCCTATAGAAGGAAAGTATATGTGCCTCGACCAATTAGTAAACGAAATTTTCACCTTGGAGCATTCCTTTGTTTTCTGGCTATAAAAACTGATCAATAGCACATGTTTGGGGTCCACTCCCCCAGACTACTAGGAAGTCAGCCTGCTGTTCTGGCAGAGACACTTTCCTCTAATAAATTCTATCTTCTTTACATTCTGCCTTGTGTCTGGAAATTCTTTTCCAACCCACGTATGGACCACGACACTTGAGCGTTTTTTGTAGACACTAAGGCTCTCCACCTGATGGAGGATTTGACTACATGCTGATCACAAGCATGTAGGTCCCAGACTGGTTGGAACAAGAAGGCTGATGATTAAGCTTCCCAAAATATCACCCTGTCACCTCTCCACCAACTAATCAAAAGAATGTCCATGAACTGATCATTCACCCTGAGACCCTCACTCCTAATGCTGTCTTTAGAAACACTTGCCCAAAAGTCTTCAGGGAGTTTGGGTCTTTTGAGCATTAGCTGCTTGTTATCCTTGCTTCGCATCCTGCAAATAAACACTGTACTTTCCTTCACCACAACTGGTATCAGTAGATTGGCTTTGCTCTGCATTGGGTGAGTGAATCTGTGTTTGGTTTGGCAATAATTTGGGCAACCATGAAGGGGCCACCATCCCTAGTGGGCATCTCAACCATAGCACACTGGCCCCTGACCAGTGGCAGCTCATGGATACTACTCAGCAGCTGCTTGAGCACCTTTGTCTCAGAGATGGCCCTGAACACTTGCCACTGACCAGGCATCATTGGCCCATGGCACTTTTGATTTCTGTGGTAAAGGGAAAAAGACACATGCTTTGCTGGTTGAGATTTCTCTAGTAAGTAGTGGAACTTGTGTGTGATAATACCAGGGTATTCATTCTCTTAGCCATTTGGGTCTGTCAGTGGCTAACCATTTCTTGGGATTTTCCCTTTTGGGCTGAGGAGTTTGAAACCCTGAGAGACTACATTTGTTTGTTTGTTTGAGATTTTAAGATTACCAGCCATAAACAACTGAGAATGGGTAATCAGAGCTCTGTTTCATCTTATATTCCCTACGGTGTATTTTGCAGAATCGGGAAATTCTTAGCTCTTAGTTTCATGGGCTCATACCCATGAAAAGGAGAAGGTGATATTTTTCTAAAATCATGTGGTCACAGTATTCTTTAGGCTCTGGAGAATAATGACCCAGATGGGGCACTTTTTGACATTCTAAAACTTGTTTTTGCGAATGAAAAAGCTGGCTTGTTAAAAGTATCTCTTCACTATTCTGACCAGAAGGAAACAAATCTTACTAGGAGGAACTTACATTTTTCTCCCTGTGCCTTTGAAATGTAAATATTCTACCCTGGGCTCTAATGTACTCTCACTCACTCTTGTCTATACCATCGCCAATTCCTGAGACTGAGGGGGGAAAAAAAGGGAGAAGAATCCTTTTTAAACTCAGGCAGGAAAACTGTGAGATCTCTGTTTGTCTGGAATGTATGTATGTCCATGTGTACATTATAAATATATCTCTTTTCCTTTGGATGGTATTATCAAAGTTAGTTTGTAAATGAGCTCTATTTAATTGACTTAAAGGAAATTAAGCACTTACAGAAATTCTCAGAAATATAAAAGAAACTAACTTGAATGAATTTCAGATTCATGTGATCTGAAAAATATTCAATATTAAATTTGGGATAATGGCTGACTTGGTCTAATGTCTCAAAGTTTTCTTGGGTAATCTAAACATAAGTTTTGAGAACAAGTGAATAAAATAGAGGTAAATGAGACAAGAGTTTTTAGGTGAACTCTGGGAATAATTATGTTTTAGGAATGTCTACTTAAAAATAGCTTTTCTGGACGTTTTCGTAACTTGAAATTTTAGAGTTTAACTAAATTAAGCTAAATGATGAGAATTCATTGAATATCGAGGTCTTTTCCAAATAAAATAATATACTGAAATATTAATTACTAAACATTGGCTTCCTTTTACAGAGAAAGGAAAGATATTTAAGACTCTTAATAAATATGTTTGGTGTCACACTGAGACATTTTCCATAAGAAAGCACATATTTTTAGAAATTATAAATAGCATTTATTTATAAATTTGCCAATCTACAGAATGCTAATGTGAAGAACAGCTCATAATTGCTTACTTCTTAATTTTCACTAGGAATTTAGGTTTTTAAGACTTGAGAATTCTAATTAAATATGTAATTAAAGCCACTAGAAATAATGAGAACATTTTAGTATACAGGGTAATAGGATGTGTGTTTTCATTAAAAGAAGGTATGAAGAATAGGAATTTATTTTGTTAAAGAAAAAGGAAGTAATTTTCTCTTAAAGCTGGTTATTTCTAAATAGGAAATAAAATAAAGGGCAAGTTAATATGAATATAGAAAGTTGTAGATTTCTGGGGAAAAAGTAATCTTTAGAAAGAAATTCTATGTGTTGTCAGGACTCACTAAGATTAGAATGAATTTAATTGAGTAAATGAATTTTAAGATTAAAAGTAAAGTGGTACAAAAACTTAAAAATTTTTTCTCTCTCTGTTAAGAGAAAAAACTTTTCTTGGAATATTGATTTGCTTTTGATTACAGATGGTAAATTTTCTTTACCTTTTAAATAATCTGTTATAACTTTCTGCACTTGCTTTTAAAATCTTTCATTGTAACTTTGGTTAAATGGATAAGCATTGTTTCACAGTGATCTGTAATCCTATTTGACCAAGTGTCTTGAAACTTTTTAACATTTTGGATAAACTTCTCAAGGATAGAATCCTAATTAAAGATATTTTGACCTCTAGATAGCTTTGGGATGTTTCAGAGGACCCCTAAGTCATCTCAAAGAGAGATATTAAACTAATTAGGATTATTTGGTATGTTATGGGAGGCACTGTCAATTGATTAGAGATAAATGTATCTCCAACCTTCTTAGGTTATACATTAGGATTATACTAAATATCATTAATATAGATATTCTTATGTTATATGAAATTAAATAAAATTTCTAAAATTTGAATATGTCCAATTTGCATGTTACAGAAGTAAACAAATTTTTTTTTTGTCAATTGCATTTTAACCAGCTCTTTAACTGTGTCTTTTTGTCTTTTTATCATTCATAGATGCTTTTGCAAAAATGCTTCATCTTCAGGAAGATTCATACTAAAGACTTTCTGACAAGTGCAGGTTTCTGATAACTTTCAAATCATACAGTTGAATTGGGTAAGAAATTAAAGAATTCTAATGGAAATCCCGATGGTTTCATAAAGGTTAAGGCTGCAAACTGTAAACAGCTCAAATGTTCATCATCAAGTGAATGAGTAATTCACATCAGCAATAAAGGGGAATGAAATATTAATATACATAACATGGATGAATCTCAAAACATGCTGAGTGAAAGAAAACAGGAACCAAATGCACACTGTTAGATTCTATTTATGTAAATTTGAGAATGGGAAAACTATAGTCACTGAAAGCAAATCATCATATCACTTTTGTAGGAAGGTGAGGATTGACCACAAAGGAACCTAAGGAAACTTTCTGGGTAATGGAAATTTTCTGTATCATGATTGTGGTAGTGATTACACAACTGTATATATTTGTCAAAATTTATCTAACTGTGCTATACACTTAACATGAGTGCTATCAGTTGTATGTAAATTGTACCCCAATGGGGGTGATTAAAAGGAAATATATATTATGTATGACATATAAATATATGTTTACATATATTACATATATATCATGACAATAGAATAAAATATGTTCTTAGTGATTAAATTGCCATTTAGCCAACATCCAGAATGCCAAACATTCTGATTTTTTTCTTGTTTTTCCTTTCTCTAACCTTTCAAAAAGCATCATTTTTAATAGTCACATCAACATTGCTGATTAGATTTGCAGTAATTTGGAAACACAGAAGACATTCCTTTTAAAAATATAAACAAAAGCTTCTTTCATCTGCTCTCTAGATCTTTTTATTCTTATGCCACATTCTTTACACCAGTTGACCAATTGAGTTAGGCACTCATTTACTTTTTCACAAATCTTTGTTGTGTTTCTGCTAGTTCTGAATTAAGGACTATTAAGGAGGAAAACCACTGACACAAAATGGTTTCATTTGTGCTGAAGCCCACGATACCACGCATATATTTAATACCTAACCTACTTGCAATTTCGACCTTCACCAGAAATGTTATCTTAATTCTGAAATCTGGAATTTTCTGGTCAGCACCAATGTGGTAATCTATCACAGGGGCCCTCTCCATCTCCCCCAACCCAAGAAGAAGAGGCAATCTGCAAGATAAAACTCAAGGCTTCCCTTCCCTACAAAGAGAAGATAGTACTGGTCCCAAATAACCTTTTTTTCTTTTGCTAATGACTTTCTTGCCCACCCTCCTTTCTATAAAAACCTTCCACTCTGTATAACTTCTCAAAGTGCCCTTCTATTTACTAGATGAGATGCTGCCCAATTCATAAAGCATCAAATAAGGCCAATCAGATTTTCAAATTTACTCAGTTGAATTTTGTTTTTTAACAAGACATGATCTTAAACAAGATAAACATTGCCCCTGTTTTCATCTCAGGTGGCCTCAGCCCGCAGCTGCTTGAAGCAGGATTTTGGTTCCTGGCCAGAGATTGAAGTCAGGCCGGGGCAGTGAAAGCACTAAATCCTAGCCACTAGACCACCAGGGACTAGTGGCCAGTGACAAGGTCCTGGCCTGTCTGCTGTGTAGAAATGAATTTCCACAGAGATGGAAAGTAGTGAAACAAGTAAAGCGTTTATTAGGAGGACAAAGAATACATGTGGATAGACACATGGGCGGGTTCAGAGAGAGAGTTGCGCTCGCAGGGTAGTTTGAATCACTTTTATGGGGAATTTCTTCCAGGTTTCCTTTGACCAATCATCTTGCTTTGCCTGGTTCTGAGTCCATATTTGGTATACTTCAGGGTCCTCCCGTGTTCATGTGCATCTCTTAGCCAAGATGGAGTCTAGCGAAGAGGCCTATGGGTAGTTGACATCACTTACTATGGGGTGGTGCCCTCTCCCTTTTTGACCTCCAAGGAACCCTTCTGCACATGTGTAGCTGGGAAGGTCTCCTTGACTACGAGAATGAGGAACATCTAGTCTTTTATCTCTTATCTGGGCAGGGCACAGCCTCCTTTCTCGATTGCCCTGTTATTGATATTTTGGAGTTTCTGTCCAGAGGGAATGAACTCCTGCTGCTTACCCTGGGGCCCATCTATCTCCTGCCTCACTTTCACAGAACTCACAATCTGCTGTGAGAGACAGTCAGAATATGAGCACACACACACACAAATAATTTTAAAGCCCGATAGATTTGAAGTCAATAGAAAAGACATTGAGGGCTTCCCTGGTGGCACAGTGGTTAAGAATCCGCCTGCCAGTGCAGGGGACACGGGTTCAAGCCCTGGTCCAGGAAGATCCCACATGTCGTGGAGCAACTAAGTCCGTGAGCCACAACTACTGAGCCCGCATGTTGCAACTACTGAAGCCCATGAGCCTAGAGCCCGTGCTGCGCAACAAGAGGAGCCACCACAATGAGAAGCCCTCACACCGCAACGAAAACCCAATGCAGCCATAAATAAATAAATAAATAAATAAATAATAAATTTTAAAAAAAGAAAAAGAAAAGACATTGAAAAAGAAATGGGCCTCCTTTTGATAAGGAAGTCAGAGGTTTCTCTGTAACTTCTTCTGAGAACAATAAGCCATGTCTTTTCCTTCTTCTACATTTTCTCTCCCCACTGCTGACCCCAACAAAATGCTGAAGACAGAATTTGCACTCAATAGATTACCTTTTAAATTGATGTAAAAGTATAAAGTATATTTATGTGCATTAAAGTATGGAAGGGCATACATTTGGAGCATAAAAGCTCAGTACCTGCTGGAAATATCACATAATTGATGAATATAAAACTAATTATATAATAGGGAAATTAAAAAGAAATTTCAGGCTGTGTAGAGACTAAATTAAGAGAACAATATCATATATAATAGCTGAATATTTTGGCATTTGAAATTGGAATTTAAAAAATAGATAAGAGAGGAAGAAATAGGAGTCTTAATTAATAACTGAAGGACAAAGGGGGGATAGGTAGCTTATTTAGCTTATTTCTGCCTTTTTAGTTGCAGAAAATATCAGTTTTGAAACCAGATATGGTTGCAATGTATTAGTTCTGCACAAAGTGCTAGGATGAGTTTCCCCACACCCACAGTTTGGGGATAGTGCTTTACTCATAACTCATCTTTCATGCATTTGCCTCAATTCTTGTGGAATACAGCTGGACTTGCAGCTCATAAATGTGACCTTTGGATGTGTTTTAAACACTACTGAACTCCATTTTAATTTTACATATTAAAGCCTCTGGGCTCTATTTACTCTTTCATTCTATAACATTCATTTATCTTATGAAAAACGCTGTGATTCACTGTTGGTCTAGCATTTTTTTTTCACTTATTTGGATGATTTTTAGAATCCAAACTGTATTGTTATTTATCTTGGAAAACAGAAACACTTTCGGGAGTCAGTTCTCTGAGTCCCAAACCCCTCACCTGACACCCTCTTGTGGTGCTGTGCCCTGGGGGGAGGATACAGCAGGATCTGCAGGTGGAGAGGCCTAGAGAGCTGAGGGTATTATGCGTCTGGTTTATCGCCAAGATTAGTCAAGCCCCAAATTATAGTGTTGAGGGAGAAATTTTTCACGTAATGAGGTATGGGGAAATCATTTAGGCTTATACATGGTTCAGTCTAAACTTTGTGTGAACTGAAAGAGCCTGTCAAACACACACAGCACATCTGCTTTAACCATTAAGGAAAAGAAATGTCTGATTCAAAAATAAGGATAAATGACTCCCTTCTTATGATGTCCATGTTAACACCCTCTCGAAGATGAGGTTCCTTTCCCACGTACCAGGATCCTATGTCTCACTATATATGTACTAAATCTGTCTCTTTTGAAATCTTTAAGGAATATACCCCTGTCATGTTTGATGTATGTTCTTTGTTCTGATAAAGTATAAGACTACCATGCTTCAGTGGAGAAGTTCCTTAGAGCCTTTTGAGGGGCTGCCTCCCAGATTATAGCCCTCAGCTTGGCTCAAATAAAACGATTTTCTGTTCCTATTATAAATTCTTTATTATTTCCCTCCACAGTGTGTTATTCCTTATGAAGTCCAGCTGTTCTAGGCTGACACCAAGCCACCCTGAAGCAGCCATCGTGTCTTCATTGCCTCTTTCTCACATCTGGGTCCTTGAAGGTTGCTGACATCACACTTGCTTGTCTGTGTCCATGGAACCCAGGGCAGAGCCCAGGTCCTCCCACCAGGGCCCTGGATTCTGGTACCAAACCCAGGAGAAGGTGTGCTCTAGTTATATCAGCCTCACCTGGCACCAAGGCCAAGATCGTCATGTGTTTTTTCCCAGACTTCTTCTGTGGGAAAGGGTTTTGTGACGTTTTGTTTTCCCTAGTTCACCCTAGAGAGATGCAAGGAGGAAGTCTGATGCAGACTTTCCAGCTTACAAACATCTGAGGGCTGTGTCTCAGGTCAGGATCAATGTTCCCTTTTCCATGGGCATTCAAGTCAGTGAGGCAGCCTGACTTGAGGGCCAGGACTCTGCCTCTGTAGTCCTGGAGTTGATGGCTGAAGGCTGGGGACAGGGGCGCTGCAGTTCTGCCCAAGGGGAATTAAAGGCCAGAAAGCCCTGGTTTCTGCAGGAGTCTGATAATCGCCTGGAATGTATGCCAGTTAACATATCATTTCTTTATCCTATTTATTCATTATTGTTATTTCTCACTGTACTTTGGGACTCAATTTTTTATTGTTATAGAAATCCAATGTTTTCAAAGATTCTCCCTCAAGGATTCTACTGTTAACATTTTTCATTAAGAGAAATGCCTGTCTATTCCAATCTTTCTTTCCCTCCATTATTTACTGTGTCTTTTCTAGGTCTTGTCCTTGTCTCCTGGGCCACAGTCAGTAATGTCTCCACTTATGTATTCTGAGTGTGTGATCATTTGGTCCAACGGATTCTACTGAATGAAGTATAAATTCTGATATCTTTCTCTTGCAAACTTTCAAAACCTACAAATAAAATGAAGATATGGGCAATATAAAATGAAAATATGATTTTCCATTCTTATTAATATCTATCTCTATATTTCAATAGAATTCAATTATTGGCCCCTGGTGACTATATTTTTCAAAAGAATTCCCTAAATAATTACCAGTAATTCACTACTCCAATGTAATGTAGAAGATATTCTTAGTGTATTCTTCAAATTCATGTTGATGGAATGCTCAAGTTCCCTATATCAAATTGAGCTCCTATATTCCCTCTGAATAATAAAACTAAGATATGTTTGCTAAAGATTGTTGAAAAACAACATTTTAGCTTGACATGGACAGTACAAATATAGTATCACTAAGGGTGAAAATTTAGTATATGTCCTGTGGACTACCAATTTCATGTTCCACAATCACAATCCAACCATTTAAATACAGAATTATTTCCTAATTCTCTATTATATAAATCTCATTATAAATAACAAGCATTTTAAAAGCTTTAAATTTTTAACTATAGCTCATTAATTTGTACCTTTTCTCCTCTCTCAACAAAAATTGACTTTCATGGCTAACTCAGTTAAAAAATAAAACAGCACAATAGGAAAGAAGTAAAATATCTCCATTGCCTACAATATATAATAATATATATAAATATGCTGATGAAAAAAACGTGGGTCTGCTCTCCCATGTGCAGTAAAGCAAATCTACTGACACCAGGTTATGGCGAAGGAAAGTGCAGCGTTTATTGCAGGTGCCAGGCAGGGAGTTCAGGTCAGCTAGTGCTCAAAACACCTGAACCGCCTTTCCTGATGGGTTTCATGAAAGCATTTTTAAATACCAGGTGAGAGGGGAATCACAGGGTATGTGATCGGCTCCTGCACAATTCTTTGGTTGATGGGAGGTAACAGAGCAGTGTCACAGTGGTTAACATTATCAATCCTCAGGCTCCAGTAAAAGATCTCCTACTTAAAACAGTTTTAAAAGTTAATAAAAAATAAACATTAACTGAGTAGAGGGAAGGTATCCTCAATTTCAGAACAGTGTAAAGTCAGTAAATATCACAACTGGTGCACCCCTTGAAGATACTGATCTTGACTGGTTGCAATTTTTAAGAAAACACATTTGGGTAAAATTAACTCTGCACTTAAAAAAATTGACTCACAGATTTTAGGTTTTCTAAATGCTCTAAAAGTACTTATTTTTCCTTTCTAAGAAGGGACTTTCAACCTCCCCCAAAGTAAAAGGGCAGTGCCTCTTGTATTGCTTTCTCTCACTGAACACACCGAAGAAAAATTGCATCATGTTGGTGTCTATCTGAATAATGTGCTCAGGGCTCTCCCTGAGTCATTGCATGGTTCTCATTTGCACGTGGGAGCCAATGGGTCTAAGTGCAGGCCACCACAAGATGTGCCACTATGGCATGTGGATTATTTTGAGCTGAAAACAATCAGGCCCAAAAGACTCAGGAAGAGCCTTTGAACTTCCCCCTTACTGCCTAAAATAATTTAAGACAGGAGGCCTGTCCCAGGAAGAAGCTATCACTAGAGATAAATGTAGTATAATATTAGGTGTGGTAGAACAGGAGGAACATTGAAAAGCCCATTTGATCAAAATCCTCTCTGTGGGGCTTCCCTGGTGGCGCAGTGGTTGAGAGCCCGCCTGCCGATGCCGGGGACAAGGGTTCGTGCCCCGGTCCGGGAAGATCCCATGTGCCGCGGAGCGGCTGGGCCCATGAGCCATGGCTGCTGGGCCTGTGCGTCCGGAGCCTGTGCTCCGCAAGGGGAGAGGCCACAACAGTGAGAGGCACGCGTACCGCAAAAAAAAAATTCTCTCTGTGTCTCATTGTCTTTGGATGGATCAGCAAACATTTGTTTACCAAACATTAACTCTTTTTAACTTCCTGTGAATTACCTTACTTCCCCTTGAAATTTCAGACCCATACCTCCTTCTGATGCCGAAATTTGGCCTCTGTGCACTGGTATGGAATCGAATTCGGGGGCAGAGTTTGGGTGAAGTAGAAAAGAATAGGTTTATTGTGTTGCCAGGCAAAGGGGGACACAGCAGTCTAATGCCCTCAAAACTGTGTGTCCCAACCTGGGGGGATTTGGTGAGGAGTTTTATAGCAATGGTTCAAGGTCAGGGTTGCTGAGAAGGATTATGGTGTGTTCAGGGCCTGCAATCCTTTAATCTGGCCTCAAGTGGTCTCCTGATGAGCTTCTATGCTTCTCAAGGTTATCAAACTGTGACCTTCTCTCTAGAATGAAGGATGCTTCATCAAGTAGTTAACATCTTCCATTTGTTGCGGGTTTTAGTTCTGTAGAAGAGCTCAGTTATTGTTATATGTTTCCCTTGAGGCAGAACCAGGATCTTGTCCCAAAGCTGCACTATTGTTTCTTGACAGTTCCTCCCTTGTCTCTGCAGCCCCTCCCTTCCCTGATTAGCAACTATTTGACCCTACCCTTTGGAATTCAGGGAAGGTTGTGGAGGCTGAAGCCTAGTCCCTGCAAACAAGAAATGGGGGACACAGAAAGACCTTAGTGCCCAGGAGCCCCACAGGGTCCTGCTCAGTTTCACTTCTCTTTAGTCAAGAATATATATATGTCACCTTGTCTTGCTGTCTTTGGAATTCTTCATACTTATGTGAATTCCCCATGTGCACATAATAATTTAATTTTCTCTTGTTAATCTGCCTTATGTCATTTTCATTGCCAGCCAAAGAGCTAATGTTACCCAAAAACCTGGGTTTGCCTCTTGGTGGGTGTCAAGCTGAAAGGCACAACAAAAACAAAGATTGGGAGAAGAAAGGATTTGTTACTTGCAGCAAGTAAAGAGAACACCGGGGGTCTTTCCCAAAGCAGTGTCTTCCTGAACAGCAAAATTGGGGAATTTTTAAGCTAAGGGTATATGCATATTCATGAAGGGGTTTGGGTGGTCCACAGAGTCCAAGCTTTAGTGGACTGAAGTCACGAGGGTCAGAAAAGGTCAATATCATCATTCCTTATGTTCCCAGTTGATCAGGCTAATCTTTACCATTGAAAGAGAACTGGGAGTCTTTACAATTATCTTTGTTATTGTTACTTCTTTTACCTGAAAACAGTCCTTTGATTCTGCATTATTTTGTTTCCTTAAGATCATTAATTACTGAGACCCTTTCAACGGCAAGCATCCTGGCCAGGCTTACATTGCAAAATGGCTTAGGCCAAAAATGACTCCTAGATATACATATTATTAAACTTTTGTTTTATTTTCTCCTGTTAATCAGTCTCACGTCGATTTAATTCTTAGACCAGCTAAAAGTGTTACCTGAAACACTTCTTTTGTTGAGCCAAAAGACACAACCAAGCCAAAGGGCAGGAGAAGGAAGGCTTTATTACTTGCAGCAAGTAAGGAGAACACCAGGGATTTTCCCAAAACGGTGGCTCCTTGAGCAGCCAAATTGGGAAAGTTTTAAACTGCCAACTGAAAAAAAAAAAGCACAAACTGAGAGTTGTGAGTTAAGTTTTATTTGGGGCAAAATGAGGACTATAGCCAAGGAAACAGCCTCTCAGATAGCTCTGAGGAACTGCTCGAAAGAGTTAGGGGGAAGGTCAGCATGCATGTGATTTTGGTGAAGGGGGACACATGGAATCAGGGACACATTTTGGCAGAAATTTGCTGCTAGTCACGAAATGGTGGCTGCTAGTCACAAGGAGCAGATGTCTCCATTAATGATTTTAGTGCTTTTCTACATATGAGAAGATAAAAGAAACTGGGCTTATAAAATCTTCTGAAAATATCTAACTATCTGAAGGCCTGTTCTGCCGGGTTTTCCCAGAGCATAGACTGCCTCATTCCTGATCTCTGTCCTGAATTCCATTCAGGGTGTGTTGAAGGTTGTGAAACAAAATTTATATTTTATGGCAAGACAAGAGAAATTTAAACATAAATTCTTCTCTGCCCTTTGGTCTCCTCTCTCCCCACACTGTGCATTGTGCATCTGCATTATACATTGACCAAACCTCCCCCATAGGCAGGGACACTTGCTCAACCATAAAGAGCAACATTCTCCTAACACCAACAAGACAACTCCCTCCTTAAGAGAGAACATTTCTTCTTGACCTTGTAAGGGGTTACATGACCAGCAGGATGGCACTTAGATCTGAATTATGTAAACGTTCAATAAAATGTCATTTGATGCACAGCCCTCTGTCTCAAAAAAAACTTATACACCTCCCTGGGTTTCTAATGGGCAGAACAGTTTTCTGAGTTTTCTGAGATGCTCTTCCCAGGTTATAATCCTCAAATTTGGCTCAAAGAAAAATTTCCAGTTCTCTTTTAGATCAAGTGATTACTTTTTTGTCAAGGTCAGAGACTACAGTGGCTAGTGACTTCATTCTTATAGAACCAGATGGTAAGGGACAATTTTATTTCACAAGATCATTAATTACTGAGACCTGTTCAAGAGCAAGCATCATGACCAGGCTGAGATCACAAATGATTTAGGCTTAAAATGGCTTCTCTTATGTCAAAAAGTTATATTTGATTCTTTTTCTTTGGGGACTCCCTACTCCATTTGCCTACAGAAGGGCAGAGGAAAAGTTCTTCCTCTCTGACAGTCTTCATGACTGCCTGGAGAAACAATGATGGACTCAGGAGTTCTTCTCAGCCTCGATGTGCACAGAAATCTTTATGCCTATGGTAAAGGGGCATGGAAAGGAGAGGGTTCTCAATGTGTAGAAGTTCAGATGCTTTCAAAGGCAGGCAATGTGCCCTGCACTATAATGCCTGTTGGGCAGGAAGAAAGTTTCCTGAACCCTTCTAGATTTTTCTGGTTAGTCTAGGAATTAAATTGACATGAGACAGATTAAGATTAACAGGAGAAAATCAAACAAAATTTAATAATATGTATACATGGAAGAGACCGAGGAGAACTCAGTAAATCTCCCAAATGGCTGAAATCCTCACCTTAAATACCACTTTCAATTAAAGACAAACATGTTGGGTGTAGTGGTTTGGGACTTCAAAGGGGAGGAAGGCAATTCTTCCTCGGACCTCATACATGAAGTCACCATACCTCAAGGGGAAATTCAGCTTGCACTGCAACTTCAACTAAAGAACAGTTCTTCGTGTAACACTGCCGGATATTGGAAGATACACAGGCCCCTCGGCCGACCGAAGGCATTCCTTCATTGAGGCAGTTCGCTAGTCGCAGAACACCCTGCTTTAAAAAGTTGATGCAGTTTAGGGCACAGTGGGTAGCTTGTGTCTCTTTTACTTGTTACAAAACACACGTATTTAGGCTGCGTGTCAATCTAGACATGGCGTCCGTCTATAGCGAAAAGCCTGGTTTTCCCATTTTGAAAGCTCCATTCTTGCAGCCGGAAAAAACCTGAAAAACACTGTTGTTGCCGTGTTTCTAGTCCCTGCAGGCATGGCTCTGAGGAAAAAAAAGAGTTTTCTCGAAAGAAAGAGGGTGCTTCCAGGTCCTGGGTGGGAGCTCTTCCTGCCCTGCTCTAGAGCTAAGGGGAATCTCAACGGGGGCCCTAGCCTCAACGTAAGGTCTTGATTTGGCATCCAGAAGGGTAGGCGTGAAGCAGGTTCCCTGAGGCCTTAGTCGCAGTTCTGCATTCGTTTAACGGCAGTAAGTGTCTAGAGACTCGTGGCCCTGTCACGTCAGCGCCAGTTTCAGGACAAGAACTCTGAGGACCCGCCGGCTCCCCTGGGCTTGCTGGGCCACACTCAGACCCGTAGGCCCTTCAGGATGCCCCAGGGTAGGCCGAGGGAAGGGTAACACACTGCAGTCTACCTTGGGGGAGCTAGATGTTGATGTTCCAACTACCGGGTTTTCTTTTTTTTTGCAAAAACCCCTAAATATCCTGTGCCCTCCCTTACCTCTTCAGAACAGTCCCTCAGAGCTATCTGAGAGGCTGTCTCCTGACTTGTCCTCAGTATGTCCTCCAAATAAAACATAATTCTCAACTTTTAGGTTGTGCATTTTATTTCAGTCAACATTTAATTGTATGGCTCATGTAGGTACTATGCCTAAATGTAATGGGATGAGCTGTAAATTATTAAAACTAGATAAATTCTGTCAGCTCTACCACTAGCTGAGATCAGGCTTTCTTCTCTGGATACTTCTGTCATAGACCTTGGCAGATATGGGGTCTGTGTTGGTCTTAAAATTATTCTTAGAATTGTGGGGACTCATTCATTCTTTCAACAAATTTTACTGCTTATATTCTATGTGTCAGTTACAGTGCTGGGTCTTGAAATACAGAAGTCAACACACGAAAATACAAGGATAAAACACATTTTCTACCATATTAACTTTTTTCATTCATTAATTCATCCTTAAGTCATTCAACACGCATCTTCTTATTGAATACTGATGAGGGATCAAATGCTATGCTAAACACTGAGTATATAACTGCAAATGAGATGGATAGGCCCTGATTTTGATGTCACTACTATCTTTTGTTGTGCCATATAGTGGGACAGCTTCATTATTCCCTTTACCGTAAGTTTTGGTTTTTTTGTGGTACGCGGGCCTCTCACTGTTGTGGCCTCTCCTGTTGCGGAGCACAGGCTCTGGATGCTCAGGCTGAGCGGCCATGGCTCACGGGCCCAGTCGCTCCGCAGCATGTGGGATCTTCCCGGACCGGGGCACGAACCCACGTCCCCTGCATCGGCAGGCGGACTCTCAACCACTGCACCACCAGGGAAGCCCTACCCTAAGTTTTTATCACAAATTGCTAATGAAAATAAAACTGTTAGTGGAGTTTCAACATGCATAGGTAAATGAGAACACAGAACTCCCCTTTCGCATGCCCCATTCTCCTCCTTCTAACTCCCTATGTGAACTCACTTTGTGCCAAGACCAAGAAGATGTGCCCCAATAAGAACCAAGCTGATTTCCTCACACTGACAGGGGCTATTGCTCACTTAGAAGACTTGATGCTTAATTTTGATAAGCAACTAGAAGACCATGGAGACAACCTATAAAAATGATTTGTCTTGGGAGAAAATACTAAAAAGGGTTAATGTGCTGTTCCACCTGTCTAACCTCCTGGGATTAAACCACAGGCACCAAGGTCACCAAGGGTACTTGGCAACAATGAGCTAAAAATGAAAAAAAAAGCATCATACTGTTATTGTATTCATCTTCCCCCAAGGCACTCTCTGATAAACACCACAACCACTAAGGGAATTGAGAACAGCTTCCTTGTGGGGCAGGTTATATATGCATCATTTTCCAAGAAGTTAAATCATATCCAGCTATCAGCACACCTTACTTAAGGTGATTGTAATGTATGAGATTAAATGTTCCTACCTGATTGGAAAACTTCTTGTCCTCAATTCATTGGCTATACTGGATTATTTTTCTTGGGTCAGACCTTCAGACTTCTACCAGAAATCATTCCTTTGGGGAAACCAGGCCTTCCCAGAAACTCAGGAAACTGAAATGGAGACAGAAAGAGAGAAGGAAATTATTTGGACATATAGACCTCAATTGTTTGGTTTTAAGTAAACGTCCCAGCAAACATCTTCTAAATGGTATAATAACTTTAGGGAAATTCACAGTTTATAAGTTTGTGTACTCATAAACTGAACATATTATGATAAGAGTACAGGTTGCATTTTGTGTCTTCAACTCAAGCAAAGACTTCAAAAAAGTCCCAGTTATCCTTTGTTCATTAAGACACAAAGAAAAGGCAAAAAGGGCAAGTTTCTAAGTCTTTTTCTTTAAAATTTACTTCCTTTCTTCAGTCTTCATCAAGATCTTCAGGAAATTAACTTTACTAAAGTTAATTATTCATAAAATAAACATAGGAACCTGCAGAAGACTATTTCACAGAGACCTGTAATGTACAATACCCATTGCATACATGCACCATGAGCTTGTCTTTTCTAGCACTGGCATACACAAAACTCTGTGTGTGTGTGTGTGTGTCTGTGCACATGTGTGTCTTTTTTTTGTGATGGAGCCATAGGGAGAAAATAAATCTATTGGCTGCAATTCAGTGATGTAGAAAGTTTAAGGGTAAAGGAAAAGGCTACATCAAGTGAAGCAATAAAGTCATGAGGTTGTGCTTCCATAATAATAACAATAGCAGTCTTCTGTAACCAAGGGAGCAGGCTCCTCAAATTATAGTCACACCTGTTAGACCATCTGCCCATAAATTTCACACTATCATTAATGGAAAACAAATGGCACTGTCTCTCCTTCCCTTTATCCATTGGCCATTCTCATATAAACGATTTTTCTCTTCAAGGTCATGCTCTTTCCTATCTGTTTAAAAATATTAGGATTTAGGAGGAGTGATACATAATGTGCCATGCCTTGGTACTTGTACCAGTGATGGCTCTGTAAGGAGCACTGGATTGTTAGGAGGCTATAAATTGAATTCCCCTAGAAGCAGAACCTGAGGCAATAATTTGAATGCAAACTGTTCATCTGGGAGGTGCTTCCAGAAGACTCAGAAGTGGAGTGGGAATTGAGAATGGACGCATGGAAGGAAGCCAACAGAGGTGCATTACTGAATAAATTACTCCTGCAGGAAACTGCTGCCAGTACTTCAGGGGAGTTCTGTGAAACTCTATAGAACATGTCTCAGAGTTATCCCAAGAATTGGTGAGAAACTTGAAGTACTTATCTTCCAGTCCCCTCTGTCCTTGGTTGAAAGCTACACCCAGATACATTAACTCCTGTACATTTCTGGTCCGCCCTAAGGTGGATAATTGCAGGTGGTAACATGAGTCTATCAGCATATACTGGAATGATGAGTGCTGGGGAGATATGAGTGGAGCATTGAAACCATCTAATACAGTCGGGGCAGGAGATATTAATTATTGGCTTGCAAGTCCAAATGGGTAACCTTAAATTCCTGCATTAATGGTTTTACTTTGAGGTATTTAAGCATGATGTATGAGTAAAAATTTCCTCTATTAAATCAAGTTGAAGATCCTAAGTCCCTAATCTTCTGGAAAACTGTGGGTATCTTTTTAACAGATTTTTGAAAAGTAACATGATTAAGATTTCAAACTGACCATCCATTCATTCATTCATTAACTCATTCAACAAGCATTTATTGAACACCTAAAGTATGCCATGGGTTAAACTAGGCACCAGTGTTACTGTTACTAAAATCATTATCGTGCCACCTAGAAGTCAATGTATTGTGACACTCAAATAAGAAAATCCATAGTTACCGTAAAAATTATTACAGAGTGATATAGGAAGACACGGTAAGACCTTAATTCATGCTGTGGACAGTAGTATATGGGGGATATCAGTAGGGCTTCCTGTAGAAGGCAATTGAAATGGATACGTAACATGAAGGAAGGGTGAATTTTTGAGGAAAAGAGAAGATAAATTCATGTTTGCCAGAAAATGAATGGTTAAGGATCAGTCCAGAAAGGAGTTCCATTCATAATCAGTATAAGAAATGTCACTGGGGCTTCCCTGGTGGCGCAGTGGTTGAGAGTCCGCCTGCTGATGCTGGGGACACGGGTTCGTGCCCCGGTCTGGGAAGATCCCACATGCTGCGGAGCGGCTGGGCCCGTGAGCCATGGCCGCTGAGCCTGCGCGTCCGGAGCCTGTGCTCCGCAACGGGAGAGGCCACAACAGGGAGAGGCCCGCGTACCGCAGAAAAAAAAAAAAAAAAAGAAATGCTCACTGGAGTGTAAGAAAAGTAGACAATGGAGAGGGTGGTAGAAGCCAGACCATGAATGGTCCATGTATGTATACTAAGTGCTATGGTCTAGTCTTTGTGTTCCCCTCCAAATTTATACATTGAAATCTTAATTTCCGGAGGTGATAGTAGTAGTAGGTGGGGCCTTTGGGAAATGATAAAGGTATTAGTGCTCTTATAAAAGAGACCCCACAGAGCTCCCTAAGCTCTTCTGCCATGTGAGGTTACAATGAGAAGTCTGTGACTCAGAAGAGGGCCCTCATCTGACCATACTGGCACCGTATTCTTGAACTTGCAGCCTCCAGAACTGTGAGAAAAAAATTCCTGTTGTTTATGAGCCACCCAACCTGCAGTATAATCTTACAGCAGCCCAAAAGGACAAAGAGAGTTTGGATGTGAGATTTTACTCCAAGAAAGATGGGAATCCATTGAATGATTTTAACTGGTAACTTAGAAGAGAGAAAAGTTTCATAACACAATCAGGTATTTTTATAAGAAAACTTTGTTTCATTTTCAGAAAGATAACTCTGGAAATACTGTGACTAGATTTTTGGAGAAGGGTGATGGCAGTCCCGGATATAGAAAGATGAGTTAGTAGTCCATTAATGTAAGTCAAACAAGAAAGTGGATATAAAAAGTGTGAATTTGTGGCTGAGAGTTCTTTTCTTTTAGCACTTGAAAAATGTTATGTCAATGCTTCTGACTCCAGAGTTTTAGACAAGAAATATGCTGTCATTGGAATTGGTGTTTCTCATCATTTCTTCCTGTCCACTTTCGAGATTTTTTTTTGTCTCTACTTTTCAGAAGTTTAGTTATGACACGTCTTGGCAAGGATATCTTTGCGTTTTTCCTCTTTGGGTTTGTTCAGATTCTTGAATTTGTGTTTATGTCTTCTAAAAAATTGGGAACTTTTTAGCCATGATTTCTTTGAATGCTTTGTCAGTCCTACTTGCTCTCTTTTTTCATTCTGGAACTTTGATGATATGAATGTTAGTGCTTTTGTTACTGTTTACAGGTTCTTGAGATCCTGTTCTTTCTCCCATCTTTACCCCTCAGTCTATTTTTCTCTGTACATTTGGTACATTGTATTGATCTCTTCTAAGTTCATGATTCTATGCTTTGTAATCTCCACTCTATTCTTTTTTTCTTTTTTTTTGCGGTACGCAGGCCTCTCACTGTTGTGGCCTCTCCCATTGCGGAGCACAGGCTCCGGACATGCAGGCTCAGCGGCCATGGCTCACAGGCCCAGCCGCTCCGCGGCATGTGGGATCCTCCCGGACCGGGGCACGAACCCGTGTCCCCTGCATCCGCAGGCAGACTCTCAACCACAGCGCCACCAGGGAAGCCCTCCACTCTATTCTTGAGCAAAGTTTTTTGATTGTTGTATTTTTCAGTCCTACTGTTCTCATTTGTTTTTATTGTTATAGCTTCTAGTTCTTTGTTTACATTTTCTATTTTTCCCATTTCTGTCAAGGAACACATAATTGCTAATTGAAGCATTTATGTGACAGCTTATTTAAAATCCTTATCTGATCATTTCAATAGATGTTTTATCTCAGTGTTGGTGTATGTTTATTGTCTTTTCTCATTTATTCTGTGATTTCCTGGTTCTTGGTGTCATGAGTATTTTTCCATTGTATTCTAAACATTGTGAGTTATTATATGACTCTGTAGCCCATTTAATTTTATTATTACTTTTTAGAAGGAAGTCATCCTATTTGAGGCATAGTATGAGGACTGGGGGGTTACGTACAGATTTCCATTGGGCCCTACTGACAATACCCCAGCAAAAGTGGGCACTTACATTGTCTCACTGCAGACAGATCAAGTAGAAGTTCAGCTATCCTATTGGCCCTTCTGACACCTTCCCCCCAAAAGTGGGAACATTAATATCATTGTGTTGCCTTTTAGTAGGAGTGGAAGTTCATCTCCCCAGTAGATTTCTTGACACAGGGGAGGGGAGAAGTGAAGTGTTTGCTGTCCTTCCTCCCACTTCATTCCTTCTTGTTGATGCCGGGTGTGGGTAGAGGGTCAGCTACCTGCTGGCCCCACTGACACCAGGGTAAGAGGAAGAGAACTGACAACTAGCCCTGCTTGTGCCATCTCATTCTGTCTTATTGCCTCAGGATGGTTATGGGGATTCAGCACCCCATTGGGTCTCACTGACATCATGTGTTGGGGGTTAGTGGGGTGCCTACTCCCGCCAACCTGTAACATCTTATTCTTATTGATGTCAGGGAGAGATGGACGCTAAGTCCCACCATTGGACCCCACGACTGTGTGAGGGCAGCCCAGTGTTAACAATCCTGTCAGGCACCACTTTTTTTTTTTTTTTTTTAAATAAGTAAATTTATTTATTTATTTGGCTGTGTTGGGTCTTCCTTTCTGTGCAAGGGCTTTCTCTAGTTGCGGCGAGCGGGTGCCACTCTTCATCGTGGTGCGCGGGCCTCTCACTGTTGCGGCCTCTCTTGTTGCGGAGCGCAGGCTCAGTAGCTGTGGCTCACGGGCCCAGCTGCTCCGTGGCATGTGGGATCTTCCCAGACCGGGGCTCGAACCTGTGTCCTCTGCATTGGCAGGCAGATTCTCAACCACTGCGCCACCAGGGAAGCCCAGGCACCACCTTTTAAAGTCTGTTTGCTAATGGAAAGGGGTGGAGGCTCAGCTCACCACTGGACCACACTGAAACAACCCTGGTGGGGAATCAGAGCGCTGGCTCTTCTGGAGGGCAGGAGTGGGGTGGTGTGGAAGATCAAATCCTACCTTGGCCCAACTGAAACGACAGGACATAGGGGATGGGTGCAATATTCCACTGGCACTTGGCTCGAGTAGTGTGTATATTCCACTGGCACTTGGCTCGAGTAGTGTGTATATTATTGCCCAAATGGTCTTCTGTCTTTAGCAACCCCTTTCCTCATACTTTGGCTAGGGGGAACAGGGTTTTGTGTTTTTTTCTGAAGCTTTTTTGTCTGTTGTTCTGTTGGTGGTTATTGATTGGGGGTTCCTGTAATACCCTCTCCAGGATGTATGGGAAGCAACAGGAAACACAGGGGACTCATCACCATGTTATTCTTCAAGTCCCAAAGTCCCTAGTTAAGTCTGCCTTCTCATTTCCACCTTTCAGCGTCTTCCTATGTTTGTTTGTTGTTATGTTCAGGGTTTTAGTTTTAAGTGGGAGAACCTGGGAGAAATGGGCTACTTCATCTTCTTGGAAGCAGAGGTCTGGAGGCCTTTTGATGTTAAAAAGTACTGCTGAGTGTAAATTAAAATTTGATGATATACACCTTGCCCTTTAAGAATTATTCTACTAGATGATGTGGCTTCCCAAAGCTGCTACAATTTGATTTTTATACTTCTAAAAGCCAAGTGTTTTGCTGGAGTTGAAATTTAAAGATAAGCAAGAGATGAGGCTAAGATGATCTATGTGGTAACAGATTAAAGTTGGAAACATCAATATACATTCATGTTTAGCTTAATATTGCTTCATATTACCTTAATACACATGGCTATGTAGAGAGATACTTCCAGATATGTGCGTATACATGGGTAATGTACACACATATTATCTCTTTGCTCTGTCAGCTGAGAAGATCTAGAAGCAATGACATCCGAGCAGCAATTAGCACACCCCGCACCCAGATCCTGCTGTCTAATACCGTTCTCCACTAAAAAGACCTAGTTATCTTTGAAGAAATAGCTGATTCTAGGACTAGGGCAGTAAATATACAAGATTTATAGACAAGACCATCTTATAGTGTCAGAAAGTAAGGAAGTTCCAAAAAAAAATACAGGATGGGGATACCTCAGAGTGGCACAAGAGCCAACTGAAAAGAGTTCACAAGGGTCAGGACTAGAGTAATTTGAGGAACAAAGTAACTAAAGTAGAATTAGATTATAACCCAAAGTATAAAATAAAAATCCATGAGTTCTTCTGATATAAATAAATAATTGGATACATAAATGCAGGAGAATAGATAAATGTCCAGTGCAAAGGAATTCCAAATAGTTTATGTAGTACTCCATCTTAAGCATAACTCCCTATTCCTTAGTTGTGGGCTGAGCATATTGACTTCCTTCCAAAAAAGTACAGTATGAAAAAGGGAAAACAGTAATCTTACGATGGAGAAACCTGAAAAACACTACCTCAGCCTGGTGATCAAAGTCGACCTCAGCATTCATAATGCATATTCATACTTTGTACACTTGATGTGATCTGACAAAATAACCCTTCTACTCTGTGGTCTTCCTCCCCAAAACACATAATCCCAATATTATCATGAAAAATGCATCAAACAAATTCTAGTAGTGGGCATCCTACAAAACCCTAACTACTCAAAATTGTCAAGGTCATCCAAGGAAAATCTGAGAAGCTATCAAACCCAAGAGGAGCCTAAGGAAACATGGCAACTAAATGTAATGTGATGTTTTGGATGAAATCCTGGAATAGAAAAAGGACATTAGGTAAAAACTAAGGAACTGGACTAATGTATGGACTATAGTAAATGATAATGTATCAATATTTGTTAATTGATTGTAACAATGTAACATACTAATAGAAGTTGATCATCCTAGAGGGAAATGGGTATAGTGTATATGGAAACACTTTATACTATCTTCTCAATTTTTCTGTAGAATTAAAACATTTCTAAAAAATAAAGTCTATAAAAACGCTGTGTTTTCTTGTTTTATGATTATGTGCCTGTATTTCCTAATGAATATGTAAATTTGCTTTACCTTCCTTGATACTGATATTACAGAAAATACTAAGTAACTCTGAAAGAATTTGTAACTCCAATTCAACAAGCAATAATTCTTGTATTAACTTTTTGGAAGAACCCACTGAATAAATCAAAGCAAATTGTCTTTAAAGGCTGAATTTCTTTTCAGTGTTTAATCTTTTATTTGATTAATGCATACCACAAGCAAGATTCTGTTTCAAAGGGCAGAAAACACTGATTGTAGGCAATGTCTAAAGTACAGTGAAATAGTAATGCATGATGCTATAACAACTTTAATGTATTTTATGTTTTCAAAATGATGAATTGTTATTTCAGTCAATAAAGTATTCACTTTTATACATTTCCTACCCATCTTTTCCCAAGACACCCACAAGGAAATGATACTATCATCTGACATTAGGTTCATCAATTTAAATTGGAGCTTTTGGTAGCTGTGGTTGCCAATGGTACTGGAATGTGTGATACTTTTACAAATCCTCTCCATGGCAAAATCTGATCCTCACAAGGTAAATCACAGTAGGTGCCTAAAGCCAAATGACATATTGCTTTGTAGCTAGATTACCAAGCATTTTACTTAGAGGCACAATAGAATGTAGAAAAGGCCATTTCTCTTTCTGTCTTTTTCTGCTCAAAGGTCACTCACCATCTTACTTTTTATCAGCCATTTCAGAAGTTTTCCATAAATTTAGACTATATAATGTCACTTAATGTGAATGTAGCTCAACATTCTGTTTTAGTACAGCTAATCTCACATTATTTTATTGGTGCTAAATATGTAAATCATCAGCAAATTTTTGTACTTAACTTTTTTTTTTTTGGATGTGGACCACTTTTTAAAGTCCTTATTGAATTTGTTACAATACTGCTTCTGTTTTATGTTTTGGTTTCTTGGCTGTGAGGCATGTGGGACCATAGCTCCCCGACTAGGGATTGAACCCACACACCCTGCATTGGAAGGTGAAGTCTTAACCACTGGACCGCCAGGGAAGTCCCTGTACTAACTTTTAAAAATAATTAAAATAAGCTATTCAACACATTTTTCCTTAAAAAAAAAAAAAAAAAAAAGCAATTCTCCTTAAGCTGGCCGTGGGCACATATGTGACTTTGCCATTTTTTCCATGGACTATTTTCTTATCTGTTCTACTGTGTCACATTTGTTCTACCTTCTCAAAAAGAAGCATTTAAAAATTCATCTACACGTTCATGCATTCATACATTTATTAAATAAATCTATTGAACACCTACAGATGGCACAGAAAAAAAGGCAGAAAACTAATCTGGGTTGCACAGAGAGTAATGAACTCAGTTAAAATTTTTGGTGAAAATAGGTATTACTCAATCTATTGGAAATTACATTTCATTATGGGGACTCACAGACTCAAGGAAAACCAAGACCTAAATAATAATAAAGTAATAAAAGCACTAGCCATTTACTGAGTGCCTGCTTGTACCTGATTCTGAAACTCTAAAATCATTACGGATGTTCTGATGATTGTCTGATATAATTGTAATCTCCATTTTACAGATGAAAATAACAAGGTTCAGAGACATTAGGTTACTTGCCTAAAGTGAAGTGGCCCAGAAACTACAGAACTGGAAATTGAACCTTAGACTTCATAATGCCAAAGTCTGTGCTTTTAATCACAATGTGTGTGTGAGAGAGAGAGATAGAGAGAGAGAGAGAGAGAGAGAAAGATAGAGAATGTGTTTAATAGAGAACCTCTGAGAAATGGCAAGAAAACTGCCAGGTATCCATAAAACAATAATTTAGGAGCTTCTTACTATACAAGTAATTGTTAATCATATGGCTGAACTAAGGATCTCTCACTTTTGAACTAAGAAATCAAAAGCTTCCAGAAGTTGAGTCTAAATTTTACACTTACATAAGATACTTCATACAGAATGCTCAAGTATAATAACTAAAGAGCTCTGAAAATACTGGAAGCATTCATATAAGTATGATTTCATAATGTGGATAATAGAGGATTTAAGAAATTGGCAGATGCAACTGCAGACTCATTTGTTATCATTTCTGTGAAGGGCAAGATAAAAGAATAAAATGAAAAAAATGAAAAAAGAATGGCTAGCAATTTTAGGAAGTTTGCTGAATCTCCATACTAGGAAAGACTAAGCAAAAAAAAAAAATTCTCGAAATATTATTTTGAAAGCACCTACAAGTGTATATGGTCTTTTTATACCAAATAACTTGGAATTATGAACTGTCAAATAAGTCTAATCTTCTCTGATGATAAAATTGCTGACTTTATTTGAAACTATGGAATGAAAAATGAGGTAATAATCAGAAATTCTTAAGAAAAGGAGTAGAAAAAACAAAATTATAAGAGTTATGTTAAAAAATATTTTGAAACAAACATAAAATCCCCATTACTGGTACAGAGCTTTTAAAACTTTATTTTGGTTTTAAGTTTTAATAAATATTTATATGTTTACATAATTACTGTCATAAGGAAGACACAATTGTAGGTCAACTTTCTTCATTCTTTCTTTATTAAGCATTATTCTATTTTGCTCCATCATCTTGTAATTATAATATAGTAACTGTGTAACTTTCTACTAAGTGGATATTTCCTAAACTGTTTTCCTATTGTTAACAATTAAAGGTGTTTCCAATTTTTTGTTATTACAAATGACATGACAATGAGCACCTTTATATAATAATTTTCTGGATTATAAATTATTTATTGGCATAAGCTTCCAGAATTAGAATTAATGTGTAAAAAGCTATTAACATTTTTATCTTGCTAGACATTGCCAAATTACTTGTCAAAACATGGAACCAAATTATATTGCAAAAATCTTTGCCAACGGAAGACATTATATATAATTTTTGATTTTGCTAAATTAATAAGTTGGAAACCTATGTTCCATTTCTTTGAATTCTTTGATAACAGAGTGCTGCTGGAGGCTGGGAGGGCAGCCATGTCCGTGAAGGCTCCCCAGAGTTGGAGCGGGGAAGTGGAAAAAGGTCAAAAAAAATACTAATTGTATTTTCCCTCCATTGTTATCTCTCACTCTCTTCTGCCTTTGTGTAACTTATATCCAGGTAGCTGGAGAAAAATCATGTGGCAGGGCAAATTGGTATTCCAATAAATTAATAATCACCAGCTTCAAATGGATTTTCAAGACTGGAAATACTGCTCTGACTTACAGTAAGCTCTTTCTAATTCTCCTTAAGGACTATTTTCTTAGAAGCTTTACTTAACCTCCATCCTCTCTACTTCCTTCACTCTGAGCCGGTGAGGTGCTTCATAACTCATTAAGAACACAGAAGTCAGTAAATAGCCCACTGCCAAATCCATTAATTCATTAGCATTTGCATTGATCTTTGTATTCCCTTTTACTACAGGAGTTAAAGTTAAAAGGCCATGTGCACTGCAGATAGCATTTCATTTTCTCTCATCTTCTCAAGTACTTCACAGGATTGCATTTTCTACAGCCCATCTACTCCTTATGAATGATTCTTGCCAAAATTCAACCTCATTCTAGACTAGTAACTGCAACTTAAAATGTTAAAAACTATACGTGTAACATGAAAGCCTCCCTCCTCCCCTAATCCCTGCATATTTTCTTTAGCCAATTCATGTCTGAACTTTTCAAAATTGTTATCTTCATATATTGTTTCCATTTCCTCACGTCCCATTTACTCTATAATTTACATCCATCTGACTTCTCTCACCGTAATCTCACTGCCCACCATCCTGAAATTTTACTTATGAAGGTCACCAGCGATCCCCATAT
Organism: Hyperoodon ampullatus; assembly: GCF_949752795.1. Lineage (NCBI taxonomy): Eukaryota > Metazoa > Chordata > Mammalia > Artiodactyla > Ziphiidae > Hyperoodon > Hyperoodon ampullatus. The sequence continues at coordinate 79,970,613 of NC_136920.1, forward strand.
CAGTATAGCCAATGAATAGTTTTTGTCCTATTTCTAGGCTCTTTCCTTCTTTAAAAAAGAAAAAGAATAAGAAAAACAAAAACCATTTTTTTCTTCTATGCTTTTACACTCTCATCTTCTGTCTTGGTATATTTTATTGGCTTTCTGTGTTTAATCTGATTTCTAACATTCTATTAGTTTCCTTTATCTTCAGTGGAATAAACCAGTATATGAAGGATTATTCTCAACAGTTAGTTCTCATAATAACAGTACTAGTAGCAGCAGTCAGTACTCTGTAATGCTTATCATGTGCCAGACACTATTCTAAGACACTGTTTAAATACATATATATAGACACACACACACACACATATATATATGAGGTTTTCCTCATAGGCCTATGAAATAAGCCTATTATTATACCCATGTTACAAATGAGAAAACTGAGGCAATGAGAGGCCAAGGTCACATGATCAGTACTTGGTGAAGCCCCGCCTGAGTTAATGCTGGAACTTTAGAGTAGACAAGTTAATAATGTCTCACAGATTGGCCTTAAATGTGAGCAACATTAAATTAATGACTTGTGAAGTATCAGAAAATAATGGAACATTTTAAATTGATTGGGAACTACTAAGTCATGTATCAGTAACTAAGAATGACTCTTATTGAATGAAATTATTTTTCATTATCCTTTTGAAAGGAGAATATTCTTGTGTTAGTGTTTCAGTTTTTTTCATTCACATATTTATTCATTTATTAGACACACATTTCCTACACACCTTCTATGTGCCAGTGTCTGCTGCAAGCCTTGGAAGATTCAGTGGTGAGCAAAAAATTACAAAGTCCTTGCTCTTAAGCAAATGTCCAGTGGTGGAGGAAGACAGAGTAAACATGTAAATAAATTTTGTACAGCGACAGAAATACGACTGGACAATGGGACGGAGAGGCACTGAGGAGGCAGGTCTCTTTGGTCAAGATAGTAGTGGTGGCGTTTGAACCGAGACCTTAATGATCAGAGGGAAATTGGTCTGGGTAGAAGAATTAGCCAATCTAAAGGTGGGAGAGCAAGAAGTAGAGCTTGTTGCATCTGAGGGACTGAAAAAGACAACTGTGCCTCGAACCCCATGAAGGTCAGGGAAAGATGTAGTAAGTGACCAGAGCCCATGGTCCCTGTGAGCCTGGCTAAGTAGTTGAAAATTTAATCTCTTTACAATAGATAGCCTTTAGAGGTTAGAAGCAGTGCAATAATAGCATCTGATTTATGCTTTTTAAAAGACTACTTTGACTGTTGAGTGTCCTACAAAAGCAAAATACTTGTGTCTCTATGAAGTGCAGATAGTAAATTTTAAAAAGCCCAATGAGCTCATAAGCAGTTGGTTTACTAAGTGTAATCATTTATCTTAACTAGACTTCATTAATATAAGCTTGGTGACCTTGGGGCCCTGGGTCATATTAGATTAGGGAAACCCAACTATTTTCAAATAGTGTGATTTGAAAAATTCTCGAAATTGTTGCGGTTCAGGAAGATTATTTTATTGCTGGGCCTGGATGGGAAGTTTAGAATAAGAAAAGAAAGTATGGTGGCTGGCTTCCATCTATTCTCCCTTTCTGTGGGAGAAATATTGATGGGGTGACTACTTTGCTGTTGACCCAATGCTTAAATTTCAGAGCTAGTTCAATCCAGTAAATATTTGCTGAACAACTATTATATGTTAGGCACCTAGCTGAAACTGGGAATATAAAGAGAATAATTAATAATAAAAGCAGGTATTACTAACAAGAGACAGGCACTGTGCTAATGCTTAACATGCACCATCTCAAGTTACATTAATTTACACACTAACCATATGGGGTAGATGCATTTATTATACCATTTTCCGGGTGAGAAATCTAATCCCTTTAAGGATTAAGTTACTTCTCCAAGGTTACACAGCTAGTTAGCGGCATAGGCAGGATTTGAACTCAGGTCTGGTATCAGCACCAATTCTCTTAGCCATTATGCTCTATAAGGACCTTACTTGAGAAGTTCAGGATTATACATATATGGGTACAACCAACCCTAAGACCCTCTGGCAAAACTGGCTGCTTGAGAAGTCCTGGATTTATGTAAGATGCTCTTGGAATGGAGAAGATCGTGAAGGAGGGTCCCCAAAACACACTCTCTGTACTAAGGGGCAACAGAAGAGAAAAAGAATTAGCCTACAGCAGTATGATATTGAGGACCAAGAAACAGTGTTTCTCTCTTTTGTGAATAGTTATTAACTTATTTCTACTTCAAAATATCAGAAAGAAATCACAGGACTATGGACAGTTTGCGGAGCCACCCTATCTTAGCGTGAATCCTGGCAGGTGTAGAGTTCATAGTATGACCCTGGCACCTAAGTGTAGTTAAGTAAGCTTTCATTTTTCTTTAGCCTTAAAGCAAAGTAGCTTTCTGATGGGTAAAATTTAGGAAAGTCTTCAAAGAAAATATTTAAAGTCCACTATCTCAGAGAAAAGCAATTTTGCAAAAGATCTATCGGCAAAAGCAAGGCCAAACACACCAATTATTTAGTGAGACTTGTATTGTTATATCATTGCTCATGTTGTTTCTTTATGCATTTACCTGGAAGAAGGCTTTTAATGTTCAACAATTCTCAAAGAGATAAAGACCCACACTGATGTGTCAGAAAGAGCTTTGCCCTGGAATTAGATCAGTTTAGGTTTGGCTACTTACTAGAATTAGGTAACATTCTTAATCTTTCTGAACCTGTTTCCTATCTGCAAATAGGGATAACACTATCTATTACAGAGGGATGTGGTTAAATTAAATGACACATGTAAATGAAATATATCCTTCCAGACTGAGAACATACCTAGTAAATGTTAAGTGATCTGCAAATATTCTGCTTTCTTGAAATGGATGAAACCTGTTATCATGTTCTTAACCAATGGTCTAAATATCAAAACAATATTTAGTTAAAAGTTATATTTGTTCTTTCACTGTCCATCTGCATTTTAACATATTCTAACATATTCTCCTTGATCAATTGTGTCAATATTAGTAACATTTGTCATTTAAGCTATTACTGTTCATATGTTTAAAATATTTCAATGCGATATAAGTCATTACTCAAAGGGATGCCTAGCTGGCTTTGTCAAAGATTTATTTTAAGTAAAAATGAAAGACACATTTTTCATTTTCACCAAGTTTTATTGAACAGTGTATTCATTAACTGTATGAACTTTGTGGCCAACCCAATACAGTAGCCAAGACATGGAAACAACCTCAGTGATTTTTGTGGATGAATGGATGAAGAAAATGGGGTGCATACAACCTACTATTATTCAGCCATGATAAAGAAGGAAATCTGGCTATTTGTGACCACATGGGTGGATTTGGGGGGCATTATGCTAAATGAAATGTCAGACAGAGAAAGAGAAATACTTTAGGATCTCATATGTGAAATCTAAAATACTGAACTCATGAGAGAAAGAATGGAATGATGGTTGCCAGAGCTGGGGGTTGGAGGTGAGGAAAATGAGTGAAGATGATCAAAAGATAAAAACTTCTAGTTATAAGATAAGTGAGTAATCGTGATGTCATGTACAGCTTGGTCGCTACAGTTAACAATACCGTATTTTATGTTTGAAAGTTGCTAAGAGAGTAGATCTTGAAAGTTCTCATCACAAAAATAAAATTTGTAATTATGTGAATTAAGGTTAACTAAACTTATTGTGGTAGTCATTTCACACTATATATATATATATCAATCATCACATTGTACACCTTGGACAGATACAATATTATATATCAATTCAATCTCAATAAAACTGGAAAAATCTCATTTATAGTTTAGCATAAATATATCAAATGGGTTTCTTGACAAGATTAATAATAACTATAGATAAAAGGAAATAAGATATTGTTGTTGCTGTTGTTTGCTTTTCCAGAGTGCCAAACACTAAAACGGGGGGAGGTGAGTATGGGCTTGCAAATGCTGCTTCATGGGCTCTAATGCTATGATACAGACATTTAGTCCAGATCTGAAAGAGAACTTGAGTCATTTCAACAAATCTGCAAAACAGTCATGTTCAAACATGAAGAGATATCAGTAAATTCTTTTTCACACTGCAAGAAATCTGCCTTCAGCTTTCAGCAAAACCTCAGTTTTTGGGTTATGAGGGTAACAGTTCTTAAGCAAGCAGTACAATGCTTCCACCAGTGCTTTCTCCCTATGATGAATAAGTTTTCAGTCTCCCCACCAGTGCTCATCCTTTCTCCCCTTAATGTCTTGGCCAAAATTCAACCATCAGCCCAGAAAACTTCTTCCCAGTTTCATTGACTGTACGTGACTACGTTATTTCAATCACCTTGGCACATTTATATTACCTACTTCCTAAGGTAGGTATTATATATATGAGATTTTAAATAAAAGAATGCCTGTAAAGTACTTAATGCTCAACTCCTAGCACAATATGAATATTCTGTAACTGCTGACTAGCATTATTATTATATCATTTACATTAAAACTAATCTGTACTTTCTTTCACACACCCATGTTCTTTGTCCCCAACTGGGGTAAAGGAAATAAATGAACATTTATTGATTATCTACAGTGAGAGTATAGAATGCAGTGTAGGCTATAGAATTAGTGGTGTTCAAGACTGAAACTGACCTGGATTTGAATTCCAGACCTCTCACTTACTTAGACTTTACGACGCTTCAGTTCCCTTACTGATAATTAGAGATAATAGACATTTCAGGGACCACGGTAAGGATTTAAAATATTATAATGTTTGGATCCAGAAAGGGCATTCATTACCTCATTTAATGTAAACTCTTAGATAATCTGATTGAGTTTTGAGAATCTGATAACGGCTCTGCATCCTTTTGCTATTTGCTAACTATTCATAGCATTTTGCATAGAATTCCAGGGCTTTGCTAATATGAAAATCAATCAAAGGCTTTAGTTGGCACAAAGAACTCAGAGAAATTGTTATGGGGCAAGAATTAGAATTCTTCTTGAAATACAGACTATCATCCTGGAGAAGAAAGAACAACATTTTAATGTGGTCAAATTTGGGTCAAAACTATGCACTTCCATAATGGTGTTTCTACCAGGTCTTGATTTGACTGGGATTGAAATTTCTGACATTACTGTCCCCATCACAGACTTGAAAACCTGGCAGAGAATCAAGTGCAACCTATAGTTAAAGGTCGCTCATCTAAAAAAATGGGTATGTTACTACCATTCTGACAAGAGCGTTATGAAGATTAAGAAAAAGCACAAATAAACTCTCCTAACACCTGACAGCTAAGTAATACATCTTTCAGCTCTTTCAATTCTTTTTCCTTCTTACCTGACTTATTTCCTTCCTTGCTCTGAGTTCTCACTGTGTTTCATGTCCCACAATGCTGAAGTCATTGTAATGCTTTTACTCAGAAATCTCACTTAACATTTAGCATAGTAAATAAGAAAGCCTAAGAAGTGACTGAGGTAAACTGCCATTATTACATCATTCTGATAACCTGATTTGTCCAGAAATGTAACTATGTGATTCTCCTTTACTTCTAGTTGCTCACCATTCATGGGCACAAATTGAGTGTATATCAGATATATTAAATTCCTGCAAAATTCTCTGTGGTGTGATTTGGGGTTCTATTTGTGTACTACAGCTTTCCTAAAACTAAACTATTATCATTTCTACTCCTCTTCTGTCTGAAAATCCTCAAAACATAATTTCTAATTAATAGTTATACTAATTGGCATTATAGTCATTCTTTTTTGCTTTTTCTCTGATTAGAAGTATCTTCTGACGCTTAAGTCAATCAAATGGGTTCTCTACATATGAGGAAGTTCAAAGAGGAAAGTAGGAGGAGTAGGGTAAGAAGACATTCACACATAGAATTAGTGGAAGCCTTAGCAGTAACAAAGCTAGTGAAATGAGAGCTAATTAATTAGCAGTCAGGAAAATTTCATCATGTGTTGTCATTAATTGGTCAACTAGGGTAATTAGGCTTACAAACAATAGAAAGCAAAGAATGGAAAATCTATTGTTTCTGCCAGCTTCTCCTGCTTGTTATAAGCGTAATTTTCTCCTAGTTTATGAAACAATAACAGTTTGGTATTAGAATTTAAATGCCATCAATATAAGATATGGAGATATGTGAAGCCTACTACACTTTCTTCGTAAACTAGTACTATAGCATCATAAATTCCACAGTAGAATGGTTTAGTTGAAAGATAAAATTCATGCGGAGTACACTATTTGTTTAAACTTCAAAAGAATCAAAAAGGATTGCTATATCTTGGCACACTCTTCTTTGTAGAATATGTTAGAGCCGGCCTTTTTTTGATTAAGAGCTACTGTTCTGTAGAGAACACTTTTTTCATATTCATAATCATCAGGCAAATCAAGGATCTGACTTCCTTAGAATCAGTAAGTGTTTTTTTCCTCACTTCTTAACAAAGAACAGAACAGCTGATAAGAAAACTAAAATACCTCTTTTTACTGATGTATAGATGATTTACGATATTATATTAATTTCAGGTGTACAACATAGTGATTCAATATTTTTATAGATTATACTACATTTAATTATTATAAAATGATGGCTATATTTCCCTGTGCTGAACAATAAAATCCCTCTTTTGTTAAAAAAAATAGCAAATGATGGAATGTTAGAAAATTAATTTATTTCCCATGAATGATGATCAATAACTATGGGACACTGGCCCATGTAAATTAAGAGGCTTCTTTTTCCATGTGATTCTGAATACAAAATGTATCCATATTCAGGAATCGTTTTCAAAGTGAATTTTTTTTGGTACCTTAATAATCATAATGGGTAGTAAGATCAATTTGTTTTAACACTTATGTAGATAAGTGTTGAATATAAAATGATAAAACGTAGGGTCTTTTCACTTTTTAATTTTAACTCTGTATATGAGACAAAGAAAACGAACTGCTTTCTATCATACTGTAGTTTTTGCTCAACTACTGCGACCAAAATCCTTGAAAGAGAGAATTACCTGTTTGTGTCCTTTCAGAACAACCCCCTTGCATACCAGGGCCATAAAAAAACAATAGCCTTGAGAGACCATTCAAGGAAATCATTGTTATTGATTCATCCCTCAAATAGGACCCAATTGAGCAACAAAATGATGCTGAAGTTTATCGTTTCTTCTCAGTGAATTTATAACTCTGGAAGATTTAAATGTCTTTTCCTAGATGACAGAGGTGGCTTCTATATACATACACAACGGACACATACACACAAATAACATCCTCATATCCATTTTACATCTGTAATTCCACTTTGAATTCTCCCTGCCATTAACCAACTCAAATGCCACATTATTCAACTCCTTTCCCTTGCTGGTTGGATTGGGTTCAGGAAACAGGGAGTAATTTTAATGTCCTCTTTAGTAAACCTACACCCTATTTATGAACTAAGAGGAAATAGTTTTGGTTTCTATTTTCTGATATCTTGAGCCTTTCATATGATTGCATCTCTCCAACTAGATAGCTTGCAGAATTAGTATTATGACTAGAGATGCAGAAAAGTTTTGATGCCTAAAAATGTCTTCTCATCTACTAACTGATGGTTGGCACTCAACTCTCATCCCTTTATCTCGGAATCTCATCCCTTTAGCTTAAATCTTTTTTTCCCATTAAAATTCAAATACTGGTTGTGCTTTAAGATCGTAGTCATTTTTACCTCAGCCTGAATGATCCAAAAGCAAGTTTTGATGATGTGCAAGAGGGAAGAGAACTTGAGGGCATAAGTGTTCTGCAGAGGGTATCAGGGAATAGAGAAGACAGAGCAATAAATAGACTCACAGGGGAAACTCAGAAAGTGGAGCTTGGGCTTACCTGGTGGCGCAGTGGTTGAGAGTTCGCCTGCCGATGCAGGGGACATGGGTTCGTGCCCCACTCCGGGAAGATCCCACATGCCACGGAGCGGCTGGGCCCGTGAGCCATGGCCGCTGGGCCTGCGCATCCGGAGCCTGTGCTCTGCAGCGGGAGAGGCCACAACAGTGAGAGGCCCACGTACCGCAAAAAAAAAAAAAAAAAAAAGAAAGTGGAGCTTGATGAAACAAGCAAACATCACGGTTTTGCTAAGGTCTATTCTAATTAGTTGTTATTCGTGTGTAAAACATTGCCTAAAAAGCATAACCTATGAGTGATTTGTGCCCCTGCGTATTACGGATGTATAATATAATTCAAACAGTGCAAGGAACACACAGATTACCACATGGCCTCAGCCATGCTCCATTTTGTAGTCTGCCCACTTTGAGCATCAGAAAATGGATCGTAGAAATCTGGTTCATCTTATTTTAAACTTCTCATTCCCCAAATTTGAAATAGTATTTATTTAAAAACTAGGCTCTTTATAAAGATCGCAAAAACACTATAAAGTATTCATTGAAAAGAACCGAACATTTACTACTGTAGTACATTATGTACAATTTATTGACTATTTCTACTGAATATACATTTATGTATTACATAATCTAACATTTATATTAAGTATAACTATAATATGATTCTTGTGTCCACCTTGACAAAGCTGGTGAAATCCTTTGCTACAAAAATATGTCTCTGCCTTCTATTTTTGTTTCAGTGTTAGTTTCCACATTTGCCAGCAAGATACTTTTCATCCTACTAAACTAATAGGCCACTTAGTTGAATACTGGATAAAATACAAATTGCAGAGAATTCTCCATTTTTGTTTATAATTTTAAAAATTTCAACTAAAAGTGCAAAGCTTTTATCAATTTCTGTAGCTTGCTCTCTTCCTAAACCTACTTGCTTCTTCCATCAATATTTAAGTTTCTGGTTTTAAATAACTGTGACTCTCCTTTAATGTGTTCTCTGTTAAAGGCTTTCTCTCCCTTTAGAATTGTTAGTAGGAGAAGTGGTATTTTTGTGGGAAGAAAACTGCATCTTCTCTACTACTCAGCTGTCAGGACTATAGAGCTACATCCTCAGTTGTATAATCAAAAACCTGGCCTGGCATCAACTAGTGGGATTAAAAACCACTTTTTCAATTCCTTGCAATTAAAATATTTACATCAACTTCTCTTGGTTTTGACAATAGCATATAGAACCCAGTGTGGGTGTGGCTCATGATTCTGCTTCTCTGACTCATGATCTTAGACTTCTTGCTTCCAACTTCCTAATGAATGTGCCCTTTAGCAATTGCTGGGGGCCAGGTGTGTTTACTGCTACTCCTTTCCAACAGTTCAAGGCCATGAGGCATCTCTTGAATGTATTTCTTTGCTACAAAGTATTTCTCTCCCCTGCCCTCACCCCACTCTCAGGTTCTGTTGCTTATTTAAGATTTGCATCTGTAAAGAGTCCTTTGGGTTTGTTTCCTTGATGGGCTGGCTGTCTTCCAAGATTTTGTTGTTAATCTTGTCTGACATTTTAAAGATGACCTTTCGGTGTTGTTATAAAACTTCTCAAGGAAAGGAAAACAGAAGTGCTCATCTAACCCTCTTCTAAAGACTATGCAAAAAAGCCAGTTGTTTTAAAACATTATGGCTGGTGATATAAATGGCTGCAGCATATTATATCTACACCTGCATGTTTTTAACTTCCAGAAACTAAAAATCACCTCTGCAACATGCAATCAGCCGTCAAGAAAGAAAGAAAGAAACAAAAACCCAGTATTGAAAATTTTCTGCCTGATACTTGAATGTATTGGCGAACAAGCCTGCCACTTCTAGTATTTACATAAAGACAGTAGTCAAATAACCAATGCAGTAAAACAAACAATTCTTCTGTGAGAAAAAAGAATGATGCTACTTAGAGTTGATGGACATGAACTTTAGGAATTTTAGAGCTGAAAATAATCTTGGAGGCCTCCTTTTAGAGATAAGGAATATGAGGTCTATGGTGGTTAAGTGAATTGTCCAAGCCAGAGATGCGACTAGGGTCAAAGTTGAGGTCTTCTGCCAGGATGTTGAGCTTACTCTTTGAACTTGCTGGGTGTTTACATATTGCATCAACAGAGCCCAAATGTACTGGATTTTCTTCCATTTACTAATAGAAGGAAGTTAGTGCCTTTACAGGTATTGTTGTATAAAATCAGCCCATTCAGCCAAAAATTAGTCAATCTAGGAGTCCCAAAGAGACAATGCTTTGCAGGCTTTTTCTTTTCTTTTCTTTTTTTTTTCCACTGGAAATGGGAATTAGATAGATAATGCATGTTTGTGTGTATGTATGTATACATATATATATATATATATATATATATATATATATATATATATACTTATATCTTGTTCAAATTTAAAAGAATACAATTTTTATAGTCTACTTATGTATGACATAAAAATAGAACATCGTTAATCAAATACATTTGCAGTATTTATTTTTGTAAGTAACTTCCTTTCTTTATATATCTATACAGTTTTAAAGATAATGGGACGACACAGAAATATTATTCATTTTCAAGCTAACACTGATAAATAATGTTTTGTAAGTGCCCTAAATTATGTAAAGACTAAAAGTTCCATTGTTCTATCTATTCTATGGAAAGTGGTTGATGTTTAGCTATGAAATAATGTATCAATCTCAGGAAACAATTCTTAGGTTAAAAAACTCATTTTCCCTATGATGTCGTTTCACAAAGATTTAATTCAAAGAATTTGCCTTTGTAAGATCTCCATCACTTTTCACCATTGTTCCCATGCATGTTCCTGTTAAGAGTGCCTGATTCTGTTGCTAAGCAACCTTGCAGTCTTGTTGGGTCATGATGGTGAACTAATAATTATTTAAAATGTGTCTGTTTGGATAGGGTCTTTTAAAGAATATCGTGATACTTTTGTGTAAGAGGCTGGGTAAGAGGGTTCTTCATTTCAACTTACAGTTCTACAGGAATATAAGTGATAGAATGATGTTTTCCAGAAGAGTTGGAAGAATGCCAAGAGTACACTAAAAAGCACTAGGTCTTACTTCCTCCCATTATGCTTTTTTTCTAGAAAAGGGTAAGTCAGTCAGATGACAAGTCAAGAAATTTAGCAAAGGATTTCAAAGAAATAAGAGGAACATCAATATTCCTTTTATTGACTAGATTAAATTATTATGTTTTTCCTTCTCATCCCAAATTCTTAAGAAACATTGTCAAGCCATATTATGTTGAAACATAAGTCCCATGTAAGCGAGACATGGGTATTTGAATTTTATCAGGCTTCCAGATAAAACTAAATTGTTGATTAAATCCTCTCCATCCTGCTTGCTCTTGTCCCAGACATCCCTCTCCAGTTCAGGAATATCCTCCTTTAAATAGCTTATTTAACCATATGGGACTGATGCCAGTAGCCTTAATATTTTCTGTACGGTATACTGGGATATATAAGGGGACTACCATCATATCTCTAGCATGTAGTGAGAGTTGGTAAATAGCATTCCCAGTGTGTATCTGGAAAAACAAAAAGGTTGTTCCTTTAAACAATCTTTATTGGTGATAAAGCAAAGAATCAAAGGTATTTCATTACTAAAGAATCAGAGAATGTCCTAACTCTAAAAGAAGAGCACTTCTAATGTCATCTCAAAATCCATCCAATCCAGAAGCAGAGCTGATGGTGCTACCAAGAGACAGAGTCTCCTTGTGGTGACACCACCTTCAAAAGTTTTGGAAGGTACCCCCAAACATCACCAGTTTTCTTTACACCCTTGCTTGTCTCTAGTATTTAAAGATACATCTGATACTTATTGATTCTATTTATATTTTGAGGGTGATCCCTTCCTAGGGATATCATCTCATATGCAAAGTTAAAAGTATTGATCATTTTTCTCTCCTAAACTTAAACTATTATAATTTATGTTTAAGGCAGCCAAGTTTAATAGCTTTATGACTTGGGGCCATAAAGGTGAGTGTTTAAATCTTGGTTCACTGTTCTGTAGGTGGTATATGGCCACTCCAGGTATCAGTTTTCTTACTTATAAAGTAGGGTTTGCAGTGCTTTCTTCACAGATAAACGATTCAATTTGATATGCTAACATAGTGTCTACCATATAGTGTACATTAAATGTGAGCCCTCTTTCCTATCTCCACTGGCTGTGGCCAACTTCTAGTTTTCTAGGATTTACTAGAAAATTTCATACCTTCTAGGAATATATGGCTTCTGATCATATTCCCTTACCATCTTCATTTTACTAAACTAAAGGCTCTTAATTTTTTTGTAATTCCCACATTCTTATTTCCTATCTCAGCTACTTTTCTGTTAATTTTTTAGAATTCAGTTTATTTTAGCAGGCATTAATTGAGGTAAGGGGAATTACAGTAGGTCCTGTGGTTACAAATGTAAACAGGATCCCTGTTCTCAGGTACCTTACAGTCTAGTGTCAAGAGTAGTAAACAGACAAAAAATTGCAATTTGACCCGATAAATTCTGTGATATTGGTAAGCCTGTGACAACACAAGTGAAATACCTAAATCAGATTAGGGAGGACGGGAAATTAAAGGTAAAGGAGCTGGTCGTACTTGTAGGCTTTTCTCTAGAGTTGGCAAACATCTGTACCTGTGTTCAGGGTTTATTTAGATTGACCAAGACAGCCTTAACATTCCTTTCAGCTTAATAAAACTTTAGACAGGTTTCTTCCTGACTTATAGGCCCTTGACCTCCCCTTATTTAGAACATTTACTCTAAAAAACATGCAAATTCTTTTTTCACCCCTTTGACACGTAAATCTTCTTCTAGTAATCTTGCCAGATTTACAACCCAGGAATGTCTTTCTCACGGACATGGGAGCCATGTTTCGAAATGTAATCATCAAGAAAGATAGCACCGCATTCTCTGTGGGAGGGCAAGAGTCTAACTTCAATAAGTGCTCATTAGCAAGCAAACACAGATGGCCTAATCACATTAACCAGTCTCCTCCTAATGTCCTCCAGTACCAGTCCACTAGCTCACTCCAGAATTGATAAACCGTCCCACCTTTTGTTTCAGCAGAGTTTAGTCCAATCTCTCTCTCCAACTGCAATAGTTTTCAATAAACTTTCCCTTGCCTGTTTAAGTCTGTCCTTGGACAGGATGCATCCAGGTTTTGTACAAGGGGAAAAAACGGATTTTTGCCCAATAATCTACTCACTGATGCCTGGCACTTGGTCAACTTTTGTAATTGCTGATTAAAATAAGTCCATCATGTCAATGTCTAGGGGGAAATGTTTTCAATGGCTCTAAACACTTTGAGCAGTGATAAATGAAATCTCTGAGTTCACCATCTTCTAACTGGAACTAGAATTATTTTTCCAAAAATATATTTCTTTACACTTATGCACAAAATGAGCCTCTGCCTCAAAGAGACTCTGAGCAGGCTCAAGTATCCACTCGTCCTAATAGCTTTATACTCATTCTTTTGGTATTTCAATTATCTCAAGTGTTCAGAATCATGAATAAAGTTGGGAGCAATTCATGATGATGTTAATCAAGTATAAATTACTCAACAAGGGCTCCCCTTATTATACTCTCCATGAAGCTCTCTAGAGGATCAGCTCAGGTACTGGCCTCAGGCACAGTCTAGATTGAGAGAGGATTTCAAATAATTGATGGTTTTAGCCAAAATTTTGAATTCTAAAAATGGATGGAAATTTGGAAATTCTAAATCAATCATAGCAAATTACAAATTATCATCAAGAAAGACTGCATAATAAAAATTTCTAAAGGTTACTGTAGAAATTAAGCTTAAATTCAAATTTAATTCTAAGGTAAATAAAAAGATGTATTCCATTTTCTTTTTTTTTCATTATAAAATTTATAAAACCAGAATTTTCCTTCTAATGTGCGCATTTGGTGTACTTGCTTTTTATTTCCAAAAAACGTTTCACTAACTTAAGGACATACACAACATATGGCACCTTAGAATTAAGGAAATATGGGAGAATGATTTTGATTACCTCCTCATGCTACATGAAAATTCATTACTTCAAACTTTCTTGAACAGTTTTTTAAACGATGCCAGTTATCTAACTCATACAAACACCCATATACATATGTACATCTTTCTTGTTGGGGAACAGACTTATATTAGTGTAAATAAGTGGTCATCAAAGTTAATGTGTTCATTTTATATAGTCATAATTTAAGATATAGTAGAAATTGGTTTGAATATGATATATACCTTTTTAAAATATATTAGAGACTTAATAGAACTACCTCACAGTGACTATATTTGTCCATTATGAGGTTTAGAATATACTTTACTACTTAAATGAGTTGAGTATGATATTTTATCATTATACCTTTGCTTTTATCATATACTGTGGATGTAGAGTCTTTGGTCAGAAACATACCCTCTATATTATAAAAACATCATTATTGAAAAATGCAGTATTCTTTTAATATATAATTTAACATGAAACTAGGACAGATTTTCAGCAAAAGAAGGGAGCTGCATATAGTTGGCTTTTACTGGCAGGCCGCTTTCTGCCCAGTAATTACCCAGTCTTTACATACATGTTACAGTTCAGTGCTTTTAAGGAAATCCAGCTTTCTTTGCTCACATAGCTATTAGCTCCATAGGAACTGGTTGTATACATCAGTATTTTTCACAAGCCCACTTAACCAAGGTACCAAGTAATCTGACTAGAATCCAAACCAAATCAGTTGAAGAGCTAAGTGTGCAAAAAATCCTGTAACACACTAGATTCCAATGAGCCACAGTTTTATTAACACTGCATCATTTAGCAAACTCACATGGGGTCTTTGGGTCTTTATGTTGAGTTTCTTTAATTGGCAAATGCTTAAGAGCACACTTTATTTATTGATTGATTGATTTATTAAAGAATCATCTTTTTTTAATTCATTTATTTTTGGCTGTGTTGGGTCTTCGTTGCTGCACGCGGACTTTCTCTAGTTGCAGGGAGTGGGGGCTACTCTTCGTTGCGGTGCGCGGGCTTCTCATTGCCATGCCTTCTCTTGTTGCAGAGCACGGGCTCTAGGCACGTGGGCTTCAGTAGTTGTGGCACACGGGCTCAGTAGTTGTGGTGCATGGGCTTAGTTGCTCCGTGGCATGTGGGATCCTCCCGGACCAGGGCTCGAACCTGTGTCCCCCGCATTGCCAGGCGGATTCTTAACCACTGCGCCACCAGGGAAGTCCCTAAGAGCCCACTTTAAATGCAGTTACACAATGACATCATGATAAGAAATGCTATACGGGGGCCTCCAGGGGGGGTCTCCCGGGGGGGGCCTCCCAGGGGGGGCCTCCCTGGTGGCACAGTGGTTGAGAGTCCGCCTGCCGATGCAGGGGATACGGGTTCGTGCCCCGGTCCGGGAGGATCCCATATGCCGCGGAGCGGCTGGGCCCGTGAGCCATGGCTGCTGAGCCTGCGCAACCGGAACCTGTGCTCCGCAACGGGAGAGGCCACAACAGGGAGAGGCCCACGTATCGCAAAAAAAAAAAAAAAAAAAAAGAAGAAATGCTATAGGAATATAGGCATAGAAAAAAAAATTATCATCACTCACATATGCCCTGAGCATTTTCTGCTGGAGAATCTGAACTTCATAATGAGGGTACTAATATATTACATGCTTCTGATAGTAAGTTCTTATCACTTGAGAAATATCATTAAACGTTATATCTCTGCAGCTTAATCCTTCTTAACCTGAAATATACCTTTAGAAATAATATTTTAACAGTTTGAGAAAATTCAGCTATTACATAGCTATTTACCTAAATATTTACATGAGATAATTATGAAAGCATTCTATTAATAATTTTTTGAAGACATTGTAATAACAATTTAGTCTTAGAATTTTAGAAAAAAAAATAAACCAATAAACGTACTTCTTCTGGTTCAAACTGTACAAATGAAAATTCTGAAGCTAAGTAAATTGGGCAAAGTATGTTGCTGTTTCATAAGTTAATGAAAGTAAATTTATTTATTAAATTTTTATTTATTTATATATTCATGGGTTTATAACACATAAGGTTCATGTGTATATTATATTTTGACATTTATATAAACTACAGTGTGCTCACCACCAAAAGGTTGTCAACTGTCATCATACTGTTGACCCCCTTTACCCATCTTGCCCTCCCTCCACCCCCTTCTCCTCTGCTAACCACTACTCTGTTCTCTGTATCTATTTGTTTCAGTTTGGTTTCTTCATTCATTTTGTTTTGCTTGTTTTTATATGCCACATATGAGTTAAATCATATGGTATTGGTCTTTCTCCATCTGGTTTATTTCACTTAACGTAATACCCACAAGGTCCATCCATGTTGTCCCAAATGCCAAGATTTCATCTTTTTATGGCTATTATTCCATTGTAAGTGTGTGTGTATCTTCTTTATCCATTCATCCATCAGTGGACACTTAGGTTGTCTCCATATCTTGTCTATTCTAAATAATGCTGTGATGAACACAGGGGTGCATATATCTTTTCAGATTAGTGTTTTTGTATTCCTTGGATAAACACCCACAAGTGGAATAGCTACATCACATGATAGTTCTATTCTTAATTTTTTGAGGAATCTCCATGTGATTTACCATAGTGGCTGCACTAATTTACATTCCCACCAAAAGTGCACAAGGGTTCCCTTTTCTTCACTTCCTCTCCAGGACTTATTTCTTGTCTTTTTGATAATAGCCATTCTAATGGGTGTGAAGTGATATCTCCCTGTGGTTTTGATTTACATTTCCCTGATAATTAGTGATGTTGAACATTTTTCACATGCTTGTTGGCCATCTATATACCTTCTTTGGAAAAATATCTATTCAGTTTCTCTGCTCATTTTTTAATTGGATTGTTAGCTTTTTTGTTGTTGAGTTTCATGAATTCTTTATCTATTTTGGATATTAGATACATGATTTGCAAATATCTTCTCCCATTTGGTAGGTTTTCATTTTGTTGATGTTTCCTTTGTTGTACAGAAGCTTTTTAGTTTGATAATAGTCCCATTTGTTTAGTTATGCTTTTGTCTCCTTGCCTGAGGAGGCATATGCAGAAAGATATTGCTAAAACCAAAGTCAAAGCGAATACTGCCTATGTTTTCTTCTAGGAGTTTTATTGTTTCAGATCTTATATTGGAGTCTCTAATCCATTTTGAGTTGATATCTATGTATGGTATAAGATAGTGGTCTAGTCTCATTCTTTTGCACGTGGCTATCCAGAAAAACTAAATTTAGATGCTCTCCATCTTTTCATCAAATTTTAAACCCATTCAGATTAATCTGCAAAACTTCATCAAGAGGTTTGAAGGTAGAGAACTTTTTACTGTCTAGCTGATTTTTAAGAGTGATTAGGGCAGAGTTATATATCAAATTACTGCAAAAAACGTTCTGGCTAGTCCATGTCAGTCACTTTCCTAAATTTCAAGGTTATTGATTGCTCAACTTATCTTATGACTTTAAATTTGAAAGCCTCAAATTAGCAACAAGTTTTCATAGGATTCAAAGCAGTAGGGGTTTTACAGAATGATTCTGTTACATTAATCTTTTCCTCATTTGAAACATACATGATTAAGATACATATTAATTTATTCAGAAAAGTCATACATTTTTTCAATGGAAAAACTCTTCCCTTCTGTGCTCCCTAGGGCTATTTGTGTGCAAAATTTAACAAATATTGGTTCAACTCTTTTTTTTTTCTGATTCAAAACTTCAGCATGAGTGATGATTAGTTGGATGGCTAACGAGACAGTAATCTCCTCAAACATCTTTTAACCCACTTGTACATTCTACATGAAGCAGCAGCTCAGTAAATGTTGAATGAACGAGTGGACAGATCCCACTTACCCAGAAGACTGAATTCTTCTTTAAGAATCTGAGGTTTAATTTTGTGGTCAAATGTTTAGAAATGGAAATAGAACTCAAAGTTCCACTTGACTTATAACGTGACTTCTGTTCTCAGCAGATGGTTAAAAAGGTTAGTTCTACCAGTGGCTTCAGAAAACATACAAAAGGTGTTAGCAGAAACATATTTACGGTATATATTTGATTGTTTCAAGAACTGAGTGAACAGGTATTACTTGTAAGGGCAATCAGGTGCCAGTTTCAATGATAAGGCCTGAACTGCAGGGGTTTCACACTCAGCCCTGCTACTTGTTAATTCTGGCTTAACTCATTATGCTTCCTGATGCTGCCACACAGCTCCTTATTTTGAGGTAATAGGTGATTTGACTATGCTTTTTTGTTTGTTTGTTTTTCTAACGTTACACAGAAAGCTAGAGTCACAAATTTGTGTGTAGTCTGAGAATGATACTTTGGATATATTGCTATTTATGATAAGCCCAGACTTACATGTTTACCTCGTACTGGAAAAAAATTGCTAACTAGAATATCCCCCGTAAAAGTAATTACTGACAATGTCTTCCTCCTTAACCACATGGACCTATATCAAGGCTGCTTATCTGTGCAAGATACCAAAGTTGTTACCACAGGACTATGCTATCAGAAGCAGATTTTCTGCCAGTGGGCTGGGCCAGCTTTTATAAACTACAGGAAACCTGGGTTCATAAAATAACCTAAGGGACACTCCTGGTCTAAACTCAAACAGAATGGGCTTAATACATAAATCCTTGCAGGAAGTTTGGACACTGAAATGATCTCTCACTGAGGATCTCTCAGCTTAACAAATGAGGCAATGAGACTGATGGAATACGCCCTTTCCAAGGAAGAAGTTACAATGATTTCCGTTGATACTATCAGTATTTCCACAGTCCTGTTTCCAGGAGGTTATATATAGTATCACAGAAGAACCCTGAGAACAGATAATCAAGCCTTTATTATAAAGAATCAGAGAAATATATTAAATGTCTCTTAACAAGGAGAATTGAACTTTTTTACTTATAATAACCATTATTATCATTATAGAATTATTATATTGTTCTTAATATTTTATTATTAAATAAATATTATCTGCATGGAAGGCAGATTGGCATCACATAAGTGTTACGTCACTGAAAACTAATCAATACACACACACAAAATAATGTGCTAAGGCTACACTAGGGAGTCTCACTTCTGATCTCAAGGTTATGCCAGTTTATCCCAAGTTCTCAACAAAACTCTTTATCAAACTTATTGTATCTTATCCCTCACTGTATCAGAACTGTTTCAAAAGGGATCTTGTTAGTCATTTTCCTTAAAAAAAAAAAAAAAAGAGAAATCCAAGTCATGCCTTTTCTATGAAATCTTTGGAGGTTGCTATGACAATGTTATTTGTAGCTCAGCCCACAATTCATATTCTTCAGCTTTTACCCAAAGTAACCTGGTTCTGCTTGCTAGGTATCATCTTCTAAGTCTCCAAGAGATATTGCCAAAGTTCTCTCCAGAGACTGGGATTGGAAAAATGACGGCATTATTAAATGCTGCACTTTACAAAAATCATTTCTATTTTGAGCACCCTAACATAGTTATCTTCATTTTGATTAATCCTTTTTTTTAAACAAGGATGTACATTTTTACATGGTTGCAATTACAGCAAACACAGGGTTTTGTGTTATTCCTTCACTATTTCCAATAACTAAAGCATTTTTCATATATTACAATTGGGGGATTATTTTAATGTTAAAGAATATATGATATTTAATGGATACAATCTATATTTAATTTAATCAGATTCCTATTACTAGCCATTTGTCTTCATTTTTTCCTTATTACAGATAGATTCACAAATAACATTATTATGAATATTTTTTTCCTCTACAGAATTGTTTCTTTGAATGAGACAGGGGTTATGGTTGTTTGGCTTGTATCGACAGTATTTATAAAAGTGTAAATCTGAATGTGTTTAGGTGAGGCAAGTACAGTAACCTGTATTCCCATTGCCTTCCCCCCCAGGCCAACATGGCACATTTAGATTACTTGCTTGACCCTGAAAGCATGTGAATTTTTGACTCCTGGATTACTGGGTCAAAGGCATAAGTATCTTTATGACTTTCAATAACAATGATCATTTAACTCTTCTAAACCAGTTATACATGTATTTCAATGTCACCAACTTTCATTTATTTGAGTACTTTCCAAACCTTAGGTGCTGTATACGCATTGGGGACACAATGATGAAGACAATGAACAGGGAGTTACAATGCAGGCTGAATTAATAGAACTTAGAATAGGGTACTAAGGGAACCCATAAGAGGGGCAGAAACAAGTCTTCTCCAAATCGGGTCATTACATGGGGAAGTGGTGGCAAGTAGAAGAACGGAGGAAGGAGAGAACTCCAGGCAAAGAGAGCACCACATGCAATGGCCTGGAAAACATAAGGCAAGCATATTTTAAGTATTATGAGAACGTAGAGGGTGAGGTTAGTGTTGAAAGACATGAATATATATGAAAAGGCATATATATATATGATTTTGTAACGTAGTCATCATTAGGTATCATTTAATAATTTTTTGTCAAATTTATTAACTATATAAACATGTTATACATGTAAAGTAGATTTAATATGCGTCACATCTAAGAAAATCCAATTCCTGACATAATCAGCAGAATGAAAAGTGACAGAGATTAGAAAACTCCCCAGCACTTGAGAGAAGAGAGGTTTGTGCAGTTTGATGGCAGCACAGGCCCATGTGTAGGAGAAGGCGAGGTGATGGAGCAGCAGGGATAGGTTAGAACAGTTGGAGTGCCTGGAGGGCCAGGCCAAGGAGTTCACTTTGTATTAACTCAATGGTCAATGAAATTACATAGCAATTTTAGAGGAAACAAAATTATAATTAAAACTGTAGAGGAAACACTAATTCCTTCACTAAAGCAAAATTCAGAACATCCTGGTGTCAGCACTGGAAAACAATCTCCAGGTAATTGAAGCAGGAAAACCACATCCATTTAGGGGTTCTCTCATTTTCATTATGACTGCTACCACCATAGCAGCCTCTAGGCTTCCATTCTAACACTTTTGTCCAGGTATGGAGCAATCAAAAACATCTCGCTTTGTTTCACTTTAGTACAAATGACATAGAAAAGACATCAAAAGAATTTATTAAGTGATAAGAGAGAATAACTGGGAAACAGAGTGTGTATGAAATATATAAACAGTCTAGTTTACAAAGAACTACTTTATTCTTTATAGAACATTGTTAGCCCATAGTCCATGTTATTCTACATTGGACACCAAGTATCTCTTAAACCTATGAAATAATATGTAAGACATTATGTGCATTTATATAGTCTTTGTATAAAGGATGTCATGGAAGAGGACCTCTACCAATAGATAGAAAAGAAATTCTTGCAATTGTCTGTTATGCAAGCCAAAAGCAGATGGGGTAATTTGCCAGAAATAATACTATAAGGGATATAAGTAATTTGGTCCAAGTACACCGCTCTCTGGGTTGCATTATTCAAGAGTAAATTTTACAATGTCTGGAAGCAGAGGTCTTACCCAGTGTTCGAGACATATGAGGTCCTGAGAATTTCTCTGATATCACACTGAACATCTTGTGTACATGTATGTGTGTGTGTATATCTCCTGGGAAGTCTTTAAAAGGCTCATAAGCTCTTTTATGGCACTTCTTCATTTCACTTCTGTGCTGGGCCTCCCCATTTATGAAAGCAGAAGTTTCAGCCTCGGAGACTCTGGGCACAAGTCAGCAGGTGGTGACAGCTTTCTCTTCCAACACTGCATCTTTTAAGCATTCTTAAGAAAGCAAGCAGCCATCAGTTATGAACATCATTCAGGTGACGTTCTGTATGTATGAACTGTATTTGAGATTAAAAGATGGGGAAGAGATGGGAAGTGAGTAGACATGAGACTATTATAGGGCTCAGGAGAAAAGTGGCAGAATCTAATTACGATGGGATGAGTGGGAATACAGAAAGGAGGATGGGCAGAGGATGCACATCTTGGTATTTGGTATATGCCGCAGGGTTTTTTTCACCAAGTTGTCATTCTGTGTTTGGAAAACAAAATTGGGGGAAAAATGAAATCAAAGAGTAAGTCAGTGCTTGGCATATAACAGGAATGTAATAAATTTTGGAAAGACTCACACTACCATGGTGAAACTTTTAGTATTAAACATATATTTTGTATTAAACATATATTCATTTGCAGAACAGACAGTAGTTGGACTTTTATATTAGTAATGCTTACAATACTTCAACTTCTGGTCATCTTATACAAGTTCATTAGACCACTGATCGTTGTTGCAGTAGAGTTCTGAAAGTTTAATTTTGAGACGTGAATGAGAAATGAGGTCATGGCATAGATGCAGACAGGCAATGAAACTATAAAATTGGTAAGCTTGGTCTATGAGAACCTATATGAGCAAAGAATCTGAAAAAGAATAGATATATGTATATGTATAACTGAATCACTTTGCTGTACACCTAAAACTAACACACTGTAAATCAACTATACTTCAATAAAATTAATTTATTTTAATTAATTAATTAAAATTAAAAAATGGTAAGCTTGGTGAACTGTAGTTGACCTCGTTCAGGAAAGTAGAAGTGGGCACTGGTTCTGGAGGATACAGGAGTGGTTTGCATAGAGAGAGGGCCAACTTTACTTCCTAACAGTAAGTTAAAATTAGGGGGATGCAGAGATCATAGAATAATAATCATAAAGTGGCATAAATGTAAGAAGCAGTCTGGCTCTTCTTATACTAGAGAAAGAGAAAGGTAAATTTGTGGTGGAGATGGTAGGTGAATCATTTGAAACAATCCAGATTTCAACTGAAGTGAAGAGGTCAGAAAATATTAAGGATAAATAAAGCTTAGTTTATTCATTAGGAACATGGAAATTAGGAACATGGAAGTTAGAGTTAGTAAAAACCAGTCTCAAAACAATAATTCTCTAATTTGATAATTCTGAACTAATCAGAAAAAAATATGAACTATAGTGCACATTAAGTCAATGTTGAGGAAAACGATGTATTTATTTGAGTACAATTCAGTTGTTATTTTACAATGCTTTAACAAAAGTACACATTAAATACATAGAATTTTATATATACTATACTGTAAGTATACTTTTTAGCATAGAAAATTACAAAATTATCTAATCACTTAAAAGAAAATAGCATTATCCTTCTCACAAAGTTCTGAAATTAAAGAAAAAAATTATGAAGATATAAACTATTCACTGAAGTTTCTGAAATAATCAGAAAGCTTGAATCAAAGAGAGATTACATTTAAGGAGGATGTGTTATTGTTTAATTCAATGGTTAAAGAAATAGAAAAATTAAATGGGAACACTTTTCTGTTAAACTTTCCCCTCTGGCGGCTGGTATAAATAAGGGAGCTAGTATGGACCCTCCATTTCCCTTGATCAGGTGTTAACTTCTTCCTGTTTAGAGGGTTTAACTTCATGGTTAAGAGCATGGCCTCTGGGCTCAAATCTTTTGTGCCTGAACCCTAGACATGTCACTTGTTAAGTGTGCAACTTTTGGCAAGTTTCTTAATTTCTCTAAGCCTCAATATTTAACTGTGTAATGTGGATAATATTTGTGAGGGTTAAATGCCACTGACAAACGGTAATTGGTATACATTTGAGCGCTCAATAAATTTGTCTATCAGGAGGAGTTTGGACATAGAGGGAGACGGTAGATAGATTCAGAAGGGAAATGTGAGAATTCGTTTAGAATGAACAGTTTCGAGGAAGATAACAACTGAAAGGGGGGTCCTCCTTCCCATTCAGCTGCTAGAAAAAGAGGTGTGTTTAACAGGACAGAGAAAACAGGCTGAAAACTGGTGGCCCTGTGGGCACTGGAGTAGCGGAAGCATGTTAGAAGTGTTTCACACACAGACCGAAGAAGCTAAATACTACACATGCAACAGAGCTGTGGATATCTATTTCAGTATGTCTGTGGGTCTATCTGTACAATGTTTCTCTTGAAAAGTCAGCAAGCGCTGTGAAGACAGAGCTCCAATCCTCTCTGACACTTGTTTAGGGGAGGGTCAGCAGCAGAGAAATCTCAGAGTGGAAGACAATCTACAAATACCTGCAGGGACATACATGACTACTTTCCACTTTCCTCCTGGCATCAGAGCTCTCAAAGTAGTTTATCCCCTTTCATTGCCTTATTCATTCCCTTCATGCATCTTCCACAATCTGGCTTCTGTTTCACATTTTTTACTTCATTTTCCTCTGTAATGTTGTCATTGCAAAAATGAAGTGAACTTCCCTCAATCCTCTTCCTTCTTGTCCTCAATAAACTATGAACTGGTAAATATGTATCTTCTCTTTCTCTTATCTAGAAATCCACGCTTTAGGGTGTGAAATCCTACAAAGTGTAAGGCAAATAAACCTTCGCATTCATTATATACATTTATTATATTCAGTTGTTATTCATTATACATTTATTATATTCATATATATATATAATGAATGTGAATATCAACTTTATCCCCTTAAATTTAAGCCCTCCAGATAATAAATATTTTTGTCTTTATAAGCTACATAGGTCTGTAACACATATTCTTTCTTTTTTTCCTTTTTTCTTTTTCTTTTCTTACAACCTTTTCAAAATGTAATAACCATTCTTAGCTCAAGAATAGATTTCAGCTGTAGGCCATAGTTTGCTTACTGATGCTTTAAAATAAATAACTCTGAATTTGAGAAAAATACAACAAAACTCAATAATCAGTTATTCATGTTTGCTATGGTACACTTTAATGCAAGTGAGCGACAACAAGTACTATGGTGAGAATATGCTTATCAGTTCCCAACACATCTGAGGAGTGAAGGTAAGTTGTGTGAAAGGAAAATAGAAATGGAATCATTACTGGTGGGGAGAGCTCTCTCACATGGAGCCCCTGAGGAAGCCACTGAGGAAGTGTGACTTAGGCACATCTAAGCCGAGATGGAATCTGAACTTTGACTACCTATTGCTTTGACACAGGCATCCAGAGCATCTGCCCACGTTCCAGAAACTCAAGATACTTCTCGGACCCTTACCCTAAAATAACTTGTGACGGAGAATCCCTTAAGGACAAATATTTCCTTTCCTGCGTCAGAGTCAATCATAATTCCTGACAGACAGCTTTAACAACCTTGTACCTTTTATCTTTATAAGTCCCTGACTCTTTCTCTTCCACAGAGTATCTTTGGGTTTTACCTGAATCTGTGTCTCCAGGACTGCAATTATTAAGACCTCAAATAAAACTTTGTTCTCTGCAGCCTCGATACTGATTATTGTTCGACAGTTGGGCCCCATAGTCTACGAATAAGTGAGACAAGGTCTTATCTCTTGGTTCATGCCTCTGATCTCCTTTTTCTTGTTCAATTTAAATGTTATTTCCTAAGAATGACTGCCTCCTTATATTGAGATAAAGTTCTAATTTTCACCTTAGATCTAGTCATGTGACAAAGGAATTATTTTATTCCTTTGTCACATGACAAAGGAATGAGAAAATATACTCATTTTCTCAATCTCTTATGGATTGCTTTCACTTTGATACAGGAAAAATGTTACTGTTGAGAAAATTGTTTCTTTTGCCTGTTAATTTGATTCCCTCAACCTTTTCTTGTACATTTTCTATGCTACATTTAATCAATTTAAATTACTGACAGTTGATTTCCAGGCCTACCAATATACCACTTCTGCCTTTCAATACTCACTCACCTTGTTTCTTTGCACTTCTCTTTTCTGTCATTTTTGCTCCAAATTGCTCATATTTAAAAAGTCCTCTTGCAATATCATGCATAATTCACTCACAGATGTGAGGAGGAACAGCTGTAACATCTTTCTGCCAAGGCATACACTCATTCACAATGCCCAGTGGTTTCTCAGTTGTGTGTAGGATTTTTCTGCTGGGATGGGTCTTTTATCATCTTCAAACATGCATGACTCAGCCATACATACTAGCTTCACAGAGTCTTCCCAGCTATAAAGTTTAGAACAAGCTTCGACTCCCAAGTATCTGCTATGGTCTGAATGTTTTATACATTGAATTCCTATGTTGAAATTCCTATGTTGAAACCCTAATGCCCAATGTGATAGTATTAGTAGGTGGACCTTTGGGAAGTGCTTGAGTCGTAACAGTGGAACCATCATGAATGAAATTAATGCCTTATAAGAGGCTCCAGAGAGATCCCCTGCCCTTTCTACCATGTGAGGACACAGGGAGTTGGTGTCAGCTTATGAACCAGGAAGAAGGCCCTCACCAGAAGGCAAACATGCTAGCACCTCAGTCTTGGACTTCCCAGCCTCCAGAACTGTGAGCAATAATTGCTGTTGTTCTAATCTACCCAGTTGGTGGTATTTTGTTATAGCAACACGATCGGAGTAAGATCGCATCTTTCTATCCTAGAGGAATAATTCCTAGACTAATTACCTAGTAAAATTTGAGCATTACCTCAACATACACCAAGTGATACTGGATGAGGTAAAATCCAGAAACAAGGTTGCTGAAGAGTTCTGTCATGATCTACTCTCACATACTATCACATACCTCAGAGATACTACATATTTACTCATGTTAGGAGCTTCACATGGCAGTGGTTTTCTTCATGGCAGTGTGAACACCAGCATCACTGCTACTTGCTACTCCTAAAGGAGCTTGAATGCCTCACTCCTCTTCCTTGTTTGAGAGCTATTCCACTTTTCACTTGGCTGATCTTCAAGCTACTTATCATAAGTGTCCATTCTCTTGATTTTCAGGAACACTCATTACTATTATATCCCTCAGGACAATTTTAGAAGTTTAAAGCAAGGAAGAGTAGCTTCTTATGATAAGAAGAAAGAATAAGGTGGACTGTTGTTCATTTACTGATCATTTATGAGTAGCTGTCATATGCCAGGCATTGGGGCTTGTGCTTTTGATGTCAGAAGCAGTCCCTGCTTTCAAGTGGTCTCTAGTAAAGCTGGGAGGAGTTTCAACTGGACAGAATAGTATAACATAATGAGTACATAAGTGCCAGGACAGGGTGCCAGGGTGGGAAGGAAGACACAGAGAAAGAACAAGTTTATCATGAAATATTTTTGAAGAACAGGACACCTGATTTGTGTTTTGAAGGAAATGTAGAAGTGTGAAAGACAACAAAAAAGTTTCAGAAATGAACAGCCTAGGCAGAGGCTACAGCAAGATTTAAAAAGCAAGAGGGCACAAACCACAGAGCTGATCTCCCTGTGCTATGTGGCTGCTTCCCACTAGCTATCTATTTCACATTTGGTAGTGAGGGTATATATGTCCTGTGACCACCTAGAGGGGTGGGATAAGGAGGGTGGGAGGGAGACGCAAGAGGGAAGAGATATGGGGATATATGTATATGTATAGCTGATTCACTTTGTTATAAAGCAGAAACTAACACACCATTGTAAAGCAATTATACTCCAATAAAGATGTTAAAAAATAAAATAAAATTTTAAAAAAGACACGAGGGCATACAGAGCAATGGTGGTCCTAAAGAACTGCCAATAGGTACGTATGACTGGAGTATAAGATCATTTGAGCAAGTAATGCAAAAGATACCAAAATTTGCAGTGCATAATCTAAGGTCAGGATATATCACCTTTCTTTTTTTCACTCTAGAAATATTTACTGAGTGACTCTTATGTGCCAATGATTGTTGTAGGTTCTGCAGTGAAAAAATCATGACTCTACCTGCACAGAATTTGCATTCTACCTAGGGAAGAGACCGAAAATAAACCAATACCAAAATATTGATATATTGTTTGGCAGACGGGAACAAACATATGGAGAAAACTATATCAGAGATGGAATGGAGCATGTGTAGGTTAATGTGTGCACCTGCATGGGGATGCACAACAGCTTTTTTTTATAGGATGATCAAGGTCTCACTGATGTGGTGACATTTGACCAGAGACTTGAAGGTAGTCATATCCTATCTATTATCATAACCTCTAGTATCATATTCTATTTATATGTGTATGGATTACTTTTCTAGAACATTTCCAGAAGATGAAATCGTAAATGCAAGGGCCTTTGGATGGGAGAACGTTGAGTGTTGAAAGTACAAACTAAGAGGCTGGTGTTCCTGGTGTGGAAAGAGTGAGAAGAGCAGTGGATAAACTGGAGAGCTGCTGGTGGTGAAGGGGGTGCAGAAAAGATAGGGCTTTTTAGAGTCTCTTTAAGTACTTGTTCCCTTGTGGCTCCCCACCTCTTAGACAGAATCAAGGAAATGTCTAGGCCCAGGCAGTGGAGAATAGGCATTTGGTAGTTTTTGCTAAAGAGTTAAGCTTAAAAGCCTAAAATCTTTATGGACAGAGAGAAATTTTGCTAAATTTCTTCTTTACTACATCAGAGTAATAGATGGATAAATCCAAAGAATTTTCCACAAAGGAAAAGCACCATCAGGATTTGCATAGTTTTTGTTTTGTCTTGTTTTTTAACAAAAGGGAAGGGAAATTACCATTACTATTTTGAATCTGAGAAAGACTGGGGTAAAGAGAGGTTAAATGGCTCATTCACGGCAAACCTGGGCTTAAGAGTAGGACAGTCAAGAGTATTCTACATGATGCCCTCGGCCAATCACTTACTCAGAGGAAGGCCAATTATTTTTTTTAATTAAATTAAATTTATTTATTTATACAGCAAGTTCTTATTAGTTATCTATTTTATACATATTAGTGTATACATGTCAATCCCAATCTCCCAATTCATCCCACCACCACCACCCTTGCCCTGCTTTCCCCCCGTGGTGTCCATACGTTTTTTTCTCTACATCTATGTCTCTATTTCTGCCTTGCAAACCGGTTCATCTGTACCATTTTTCTAGATTCTACATATATGTGTTAATTTACGATATTTGTTTTTCTCTTTCTGACTTACTTCACTCTGTATGACAGTCTCTAGGTCCATCCACATCTCTACAAATGACCCAAGTTCATTCCATTTTATATATGTACTACGTCTTTTTTATCCATTCGTCTGTCAGTGGGCATTTAGGTTGCTTCCATGACCTGGCTATTGTAAATAGTGCTGCAATGAACATTGGGGTGCATGTGTCTTTTTGAATTATGGTTTTCTCTGGGTATGTGCCAGCAGTAGTGGGATTGCTGGGTCATATGGTAGTTCTATTTTTAGTTTTTTAAGGAACCTCCATACTGTTCTCCATAGTGGTTGTATCAATTTACATTCCCACCAACAGTGCAAGAGGATTCCCTTTTCTCCACACCCTCTCCAGCATTTGTTGCTTGTAGATTTTCTGATGATGCCCATTCTAATTGGTGTGACTTTCAATACGCTTCCCTGGGGCAGTAGTGATTAGCTTCCCAATAGCTTGGGCAGCTTGGTGAAGAAGATCAGAAGCTGACTTCAGCTTTTCATAGCTCTCCATCTTTCTACTTCCTAAATTCCCATTCCTTTTACTTGAGCAGTGGTTCATCAAATATTTAACAGCAGCAGAAGTTTCTCCTAGAAACTTGTTAGAAATGCAAATTCCCAGCTGAGGCTCCGGAAATCATTGTTTTGACAAGCCTTCTGATTCTCGCTAAAGCTCGAGACCCCTTGCTCTCCTTCTGATCTGAGAGAGAGGGAGAGGGGGAAAGAGAGAGAAAGCCCAGGAGAGAATGCTGGAAAGTAAATTCAGAGAGCTGTTTATAGGGGGTTTTTACTGTGGTAACTCACAAATGGTTGAAAAAACCCCACAAACTGAAACATGTAGCTACTTTAAGGGCTCTTTAGCATAAATCAATCTTATTCCCGATCTATTACTTAATAGGTCATTTCCTCATAGGGATGACTAACAGCAATTCATCAGAAAATGCTTTTTATATTTAAATAATACTTTCTGTTCCAAGATGTCAAAATGTTCGACAAGTGGTCAAAATGCAGCTCACTAATATTCTCAACCCCATGGTAGTAAATAACCCACATCTACCATCACTGCTGTTTACTGGTGACTGCTTGTCTGGGAAAGTTGAAGCGCCTTTGCTATCTCTGTAGAAAGTCAATCACTAAAGGAGAAAACGTGCTTCATCTCCCATAGGAAACCAAATTGATAAATTACTCAGTGACTTCTATTATTGCATCTCAAGGATAGTTAACAACGCTCATCAAGGAAAAATCCCAAAGAACACTCTTGCCCTATCTCTGATTAAACCTGATTTTGGAAAATCATCTGGCTCAATCTACATTTAATTACAATATGAATGCTACTTAATTCCCTATTACTTCTGATTACACAGGATCAATGCCACTTGAAGAGGAAGAAGGTTCACTACATTGGGGTCTCCTTGACAGCCAAGCCTGTGCCTTAGTCATTTTGACTCCCTAGTGACCAGCCTGGTATGTGGAATAGTATATGCGATCAGTAATTATTTCTTGAACGTATGATGTAGGAATGAGTCAAGATATTTGTAGAATTGGAGTCATGGATCAAGAGGAGAAAAGGTGGTTTAAAAGAAACTACTACAGGGCTTCCCTGGTGGCACAGTGGTTGAGAGTCCGCCTGTCGATGCAGGGGACGCGGGTTCGTGCCCCGGTACGGGAGGATCCCACGTGCCGCCGAGTGGCTGGGCCCGTGAGCCATGGCCGCTGGGCCTGCGCGTCCGGAGCCTGTGCTCCGCAACGGGAGGGACCACATCAGTGAGAGGCTCGCGTACCGCAAAAAAACCCACAAAAAACAAAAAAACTACTACATTCTCAGAAGCCGGTGCTGCAATGAATGCTAATAACAACTTGACAATGTCCTCTGTCATTGCAAATAATGTGATACCAACATCTACTAATCAATCAAAAAAAAGACTTTCAGAATTCAAAATTGGATAGGATTTTGAGCTGGGGATTCCTCGCACCCACCTTTTCTTATGATAAAACTTGGAACTGTAGTGTCAACAGATAATATGCCAGTTTTCCACTTAAAATTGGAAAATTTAATCTAATTTCGGAGGCATGAAATAAAAACTGATGGACAAATATTAGAATTTCCATCAATGAAAAAGCTTAATTTCTAAAATGCTGAAGGTTAGTTTATCAAAATACTGAAATTGCCTCATATCACAAGTCAAAGCACCCTCTCTTTACTAAATAAGGAGCTATAAAGTTGCACAATTACTGTCAATTTTTTTACTTGGTTTGAAACAAAGTTGCTTGTTTTAAATAAAACAAAGTTCAACTGAAGTGACTATAATATCATCAGTCTTGTAAAACTCCTTGTGTTAGATTTCTTCTATCCCCAAGATGCCAACCATGCATATTAAACTGGCTCTTGTTTTTTGCGTATGATTTCTGTACATCTTTCCTATTGGAATTTTCATGTTAAGTACCCTTGCTTAGAGTGTGGATTGTAACCACTCTGTTTAACACTCTATCACCAGTACCTAGAACAGTGCCTGCCACATAAGAAACACTTAATAAAATTTCTAAATTATCTTGATTAAAATCCATACTCATCCTAGCTTTAAGCACATGAAGACAGAAATAGGTTCCAACTGCATAAGAACACGTGAATAATCCAGAGAAAATGTTAACTATAAGTACAAATTATCTGTTGATTAAAATACAGAACATATCTGAGATTTGGAATTACTTCCTAATAACCCTGAGTCAGAGCTGTGGTAAAGGTTTACTGGGGGCATGTTACCATTTTCTGAGTACACACTCAGAAAAGGAAGAAGTTGATGAGAGAGCATGCAAGATTTTCCAGGCTCAAAATGGAACTTGACTCATCTGCATGGAACCATCCGGCGAAACACAGAAGAGCTCACTCTTCTGCTGGATTAAGCTCACCCTGGTGGAACGGAATGGAACAGAAACAAGAGACTGAGGTCTAGGTTTTGAGGATCTTCACTCCACTTACCTGCTTTCACAGGACCAGGCAACGGACAAGAAGAAATGTGGAACTGTTCCTGTGTACCTCTAAACAAATACAGTCACACTATGTAATAGAATGTGTCATAAATCTGACCAATTAGAATAATTCCTCCATTCTTGGTGGAGTAGCTCTGATAGAAATGGACAGAGCTGGGCTCGGGGTGGGAAGGGGGTGGTTTCCTTCTGTTACAAGCTCTAAACTTTCTTCAATTTTCCTATCATTTAAGCCTAACTATAATGTATGGACTTTTGAAAAAGAGTAGGTACTAAAATTAAATAAGCTGAAAGTGTTGAGGGTGAAAAAAATGATAACAAATTTAAGAAAATGTAGAATTATTACTATGAGAATTACCAGAACTGTTTGTTCCAAATACGAGCCTGCTATAGCATTTTAATTATGAATAGAATTAAACAGAAATTCACTTGCTGTCACCATCTGATAATATTACCAGAGACATCCCTTAAGGAAATTTAAAATTATTTATTCTATGTAAATCTCTACAAGTCCTTAATTTCAACCTTATTATAAGAAATAACACACAGTATCAACAAGCTGGCAGAATTTTGACAATTCTCCTGCCTCCCTCCATTCCGCCTGCTTTTCCTCTTTCCCTCCCTCCCTTTCCCTCCTCTTCCCTCACTCCCTTTCTTTCCACAAAGCAAGGAAATGGGTATATAGCAAATAGTAGGGATCACACGCTTTCATTACAGGGCTTGGGAATGTGGACTCTCACAAAAACAGACTTGATTTTAAATACTGTATCTGTGCCTTACTAATTTAATCGTTCTGTGCCTCAGTTTGTCTGGCTGTAAAATAGGTGCAAACAGTACCTACCTCTTAGGATTGTTGTGAGGGGGGATTCCAACTGGTTTTAAAATAGTATTTAGCACAGAGGAAGCATAATAATTATTATTTTTCACTTCTCTGAATATATAAAACATTTAGTATTGGGATTCATAGTCTCAAAATCTAACACTCACTGATGTGAACATCTGATTAGCTAAATGGAGAAAAACATTGTTATAGTAATTATTTCTTTAGTTTCTCGTTTTGTTTTTTTAACTGAAAACCAGAATCACAATTTCTTGTTATTATCTGTTATCAATGAACAGTATAAGACTATAATATTACTTTTGACAAGGCACTGAATATTCGAAATGAAGAAAACTAAGAAATAGTAGTAAATAAAACTTTTCTTGTGCTAATCCCAAGTGAAAGATGAAATTAATGATGATATATATGTAGAAACTCTGGAGAAGTCATATAGAAAGAACCTCAAGTACTTGAGGCACACTTGAAATTCAAATGACACTAAATGACTAATTCTTAAATCAAGAACCCTTCACTAAAATTAAAAACACAAATGCTTTCTTTTTCTTGATTTCTTGTAGGAAGTGAAAGAGTACTCGGTAGGTGTCAGACTATTTTAAAAAGCAGGTTATAGAGATGATATTTCAGGAGTGTAAAAATACTAAGGTGGATCTCATAAATGATTGGTATATTATTTAATTCAGGTTAGCAGCAGAATTGTCAATGTTTCTTTATTAAGCAATGCAATCCTTTAGGTAGGAAGCATGGTTCTTTGGAGAAGTTGATAGACACAAGATACACAAACTGGAATATGGTGAAAAAACAGACAGTAAAGATTTTTTTAAATTAAACCTAGGAATTATTTAACATGGCCATTTCTTTGGGTTGAAGAAAGAAATTCATATAGATTTTCCTGGTTCAGGTTCCAGTGAGGTCTATAGGCAAATTTGCAACTAGAGCAAGATTCAGACCTATTTCCGTTTTTGTGCTTACGTCTTAAATATGTCCAGTTCCTACAGCATAGAGGAAAGCACTAGATTGGCCATGGCATGAAACAGGTTAGAATTCTGGCCCTGCCACTTAATAACTGTGTACGGCTTAAATGGGCAATTTGCTAAACTTCATGAATTTCAATTCCCACCCTCCAACCCCCACCCTGGGCAAAATGAGTATAATCCTTTTTCTACCAACTCTAGAGAGTTAGGATGGTCTGAGGAGAAAATGTACATAAAAGTGCTTTGAAAATTATTTAATGCTTTAAAAATATTATTTATCATTATTATTTCAAGATGAGGGAAAACTCCCCCTCCACTAATATATTCAGTTTTTTATGGCCAGCTAGATCTTCCAGAAAGCTACATAAAAACTGAACATTTTAACAATATTTGGCAATGTTTAGATGTTAAAAAAAAATTATCCAAACTGGCACATTTCTTCTTAAACAGTTCTAAAAGTAATACATACATATTGCAATGAATTTGGAAATACAGAATGAGAACGGGAGGAAGTAAAGGTCACCCTGACTCTCTTATTTCTTGAGTTAACCATTGATAAATAATTTTTAAATTTTCTTTGGGTCTTTTTGCTCTATGTGTGTGATATTCAAAACCAAGTTGTGAATATGCTGTATTTATTATTTAACATTCTTCTCTCCTCACTTGACATTTTACAAAAAACAATTTTAATTTGTTTCCTATTCTAAGCATCATAAAATACTTAATAGTGAAGATTACCTATGAGCTATTATGTAAAAAAAAGTTCAGCATATATAACCTAAATAAATATATTAGAAATTCATATGCTTTAAAGCAGTGATCCCCAACTGTTTTGGAACAAGGGACCGGTTTCCCGGAAGACAATTTTTCCACCAACAGGGTGGGCGGGGGAGGATAGTTGGTTCAGGCTGTAATGGGAGCGATAGCGAGCCATGGGGAGCAGCAGATGAAACTTCGCTCGCTCGCCCGCCGCCCACCTCCTGCTGTGCGGCCCAGTTCCTAACACAGCCAGGGGGTTGGGGACCCCTGCTTTAAAGGATATCCCTATGTTTTTATGTGATTGACCATTTCAAAAGTTTCATAGACAATTCCAATATTTATATTTAATTAAAGACCATGAAACTTTTTTTTAGTATTTTTAAATAAAAGATAGTTAAAGATTACTTCATTTAAAAGCTAATAACAAACCTCTAGAACACTTCCTTCTACTTAAGTGAGGTGTTAGATTAAAAAAGCACTATAGAAATATAGATTATACTTGACTTTAAATAAAAATCGGAATAAATACTATAGAATTGTTATCTCCCCTTTATTCTGTTAATAATTGGTAATAGGAATATTATGGAGAATGATTGAAGCTTAATAGTCATATGTCAATTACCAAGATCACATTTTTGTGGTACAATGAATTTGCAAAGGTAGACTATCAAATATATTTTATCGTCAAAGGTGGTCTGCCAACCGGCAAGTCATTTCATAAGTTATGCTCTAAAATATATCATTTATTGATACCCAAGAGACATCTAGATATGTCATTAATAGTGCAGAAACTCTAAGCCAGGGATATTTTTGTCTTTATAATTAATTTGAGACAGCAGCTAATAAAAACCAGAATAATAACAGTAGTAACCTTCAAATTAATTTTGACCCTAAGCTATAGCAATTTCAACAGAAGTTAGTATATTTACATACCAAATTAAAATTCCTAAACTTGTATTACAATTGATGCAATGTTTTTATGAAATACTACCTGTATAATATTTCATTAAAATAATAAAATGAGAACAATATAGAAATGTCATAAATGTTTGTGTCCTAGAAAGTATTTAGAGGGAATTTCTGGTAGTATAAATTAATACATGATTATTATTATTAATCATATTACTTTTATTTATAAAGCATCCAAACATACACATCTGTAATCTTATATGTCTTTACCATCAAGAGAAATATATTCCAGAATTAATTTTAAAAACACTGCTTTTACTGTGCTTATGTTTTCTAGTTGAGAAGTCTGGACTTTAAGCATTTTTAAATTATAGAACTAATCAGAAAGCAGGAGGAAACCAACAATACAACTGATGGCATTTGTTAATATAAACCTTTGTGTAAAAATGTTATGAAACTAAGAATGGAAAAAGAAGAGAATTATTAATCAACAAATGGCTATTTTTAAAAATCTAGTTAATAGTATACTACCTGGGTTATTCTCTTACTTGAAAAAATTACAGTATATTAGGTTGTCCTAATTTGGAACTATGTAACTGCCACTCTCATGTTTCTAGTTTTACTAGAAGAGTGCATTTTTTTGGTATAAGCGTAAGAAAAAAAAAACAAAACTGGAACATTCCATAGTGCAGTTTCTTTCCTCCCTTTCCCCAACAGAAAAAATAAGAAATACTGTACCTAACCAACAGATCTGATGATTCCAAAAGGGACAAGTCTCTATTCTGAAACACTATTCAAGTCAGAACATTCCAAATTACGATTTTGTGAGACACTGGAAAATTATGGCATGAAAAATAGAAGAATATTTCTAATGCACTATAAAATGTATTCCTCAAAGCAAAAGAGCTAATGGAAGGCCAGAGCACTTAATGGATAAAATATAATCAAATGAAACAGAAGCATGTTCCAAGCTGAAAGGCAACAATATCACTATTCTCACATAATTGGATAGTAGTCATAACCCAGTAAGATCAGGTTTAAAAACATTTAAATATATATAAATACACATATGTATAAATAACATATATAGCACCTGAAGTAAATACATATTCGTATTCATATATTAAAGAATCACTTTGAAATTAAAAAAAATTTTTTTAACTATTGAAAAATAAACAGCTAGTGAAAAACTAAGTTTTCTTTGCAAAACTTGACTCTGGAAACAAAGATTCTTCAAATGCTTCTCCGAGAACTTGTCTCTTTATTTTAAATATAACCAAATAAAAAAATAAAAAATATAATCAAATATTTGAAATAGAAGGCAAATGTTCATGAAAGCAGACATATATACATGCATATATATGCATATATATATTTATACACATAATTGGATAATATAATTAATATATATAATACACATAAAACACACATCTTCCTGAACTTACTATGGCATTGCATCCTGATAAACCCATCATCAATTGAAAAGATCATAAATTGTAAATGCTTATAGTACACCCAATCTACCAACCGTCATAGTTTAGCCTAGTCCACCTTAAATGTGCTCAGAACACTCACATTAGCCTAAAGTTGGGCAAAATCATCTAACACAAAGCCTATTTTATAATAATCTGTTGAATATCTCATTTGTTTTATTGAATACTGTACTGAAGGTGAAAACCAGAACGGTTGTAAGTGTGTCAGTTGTGATCGAGTCGCTGAGTGGGAGGAGTGGCTTGCTGCTGCTGCCCAGCATCACAAGAGAACATCATGCTGCATATCAGTAGTCTGGGAAAAGTATAGTTTCTACTCGAAATTCAAAGTAGACTTTGAAAAAATGAAAAAATTCAAACTATAGTTTCTACTAAACGAGTATCACTTTCACACCATGGTAAAGTTGAAAAATCGCTAAGTCGAACCATTGTAATTCGGGGAATGTCTGTCTATAAATTTTTGTATGATATATGTGTACACGTGTATGCACATGTATATTTCAAACAGGAATTTAGACTGTTTGCTACATCTCTTCTTAGAAGCAGACTATGCCCAAAATCTATGCCTCAAGCCTTTGGTGAATAGCTAATGAATTCAGTATTCAAACAGGGATTAAAAATATTGACTTGGAAATTCAGGACAAACTTACTACTAAAAATGTTTTACACTTTTTACTTACAAGAACATACTTAGGTACACATGATTAGACTCTACCAACTGAAATAAATTATTGCCGATTTGGCTAGAGTTGTTGATCACCACAAAATTCTCTCTTGTGGACAACTATGGCTTACATATTAAATGGAAGGCTTTAGGCAGTTTTTGTACTTGTTTCCTTAGACCTAAATGGTCCACATAATGATAAAAAGTTAAATAAGAAAAAAATGTAAAATTATGTGCTTTTCAAGCCCAACAAAATTGTTATCATACTAAAGCTCATCTGTGTACTAACAGTGCAGTTTTTATAGGCAGGTGTTTCTGGTACTAAAGTTTTCACGTTAATTGAGGCCCTATTTTTTTTTTTTTTTTTTTTTTTTTTTTTTTTTTGCGGTACACGGGCCTCTCACTGTTGTGGCCTCTCCCGTTGCGGAGCACAGGCTCCGGACGCACAGGCCCAGCGGCCATGGCTCATGGGCCCAGCCGCGCCGCGGCATGTGGGATCCTCCCGGACCGGGGCACGAACCCGCGTCCCCTGCATTGGCAGGCGGACTCTCAACCACTGCACCACCAGGGAAGCC
Organism: Hyperoodon ampullatus; assembly: GCF_949752795.1. Lineage (NCBI taxonomy): Eukaryota > Metazoa > Chordata > Mammalia > Artiodactyla > Ziphiidae > Hyperoodon > Hyperoodon ampullatus. Next base: position 80,008,461 of record NC_136920.1, read on the forward strand.
CTGAGGCCCTATTTTTGATTTCAGTTTAAAGTTGTTGCTAGTGATTGAATCTACTCAGTAGTGCACATTTATGAATAAGACAAGACTCTGAATATTAAAATTCTTACATGTACTCTCTAAATTCATTGAGATTCAGTCAAATAGAAAGATATCATATACCAAGAAGATTCCTTTCTATATGATGTACAATGGAGTAACAGATTAATTTTCCTTTTTGGACAACTTAATGATATTGATTAACATTAAAAAACTTCAACAGTTACATATTAAGAAAAAAAGACTGGGGTACAAGGCAGATAATTAGTAGTATTACCTTTAAAGGCTTTTGTTAGAGGAAGTGAATGTTAACAACTCTTTATAAATTAAAGTTGCCCTCTCCCAGGAACTTCAATACTGTATCAGAAAAAAATAAAATAAAATTGTCAACTATTGCTTTTAAGAAAGGGAACAATTCCCATTTTCTATAACATTACTTCTGAAATCAACACCCTTATTCAACAACCTTGATATCATTTCTGATAATGAGTCAGTGAAAAGAGTGATTAGACAAATGGTACAATTCAGAAAGAAAATAAGATGCAGACAGAAATTCAGAAAGAAAATAAGATGCCACGTGAGTTTTCCCAGGTCATCCAATCAACTCCTGGCAGAGTTAAAAATAGAAGCTAAGACTAATTCCCACAGCTACTGCCAGATCAGAGCCTGACAACTTTGCATCGTGGTAGCTTCAACCTCTCGTGCTACTGGGATTACCTGCATTGAGACATCTTCCTATGAGGTTCAGTCATTTCAAGGTTTGCTTTAAAATGGAGAGGGGTAGGAAAAGGTTCATAATTTTAGGGAAAATCTGTGGTAATGAGATCTCATTGTAAACTGCTCACGAGAATTAGAAAGATAAAAACTGGAAATGTTTACTAACCCTTACTATGTCTCAAACACTGCAATAAGTTCCCTTTTATGTTATCTTCTTTAATCTTCGCAACAACCCTGTGATTTTCCTGTTTTAAATATCCAGAAACAATTCACAGTGGTTAAGTAACTTACCCTAAGTCATAAAGATAGAAAACAATAGAGGTAGGATTCAAACTAGGTGAGGTTCAAAGTTCAAATTCACTTCCTGAAAAACATGATTAGAACATAAATGGTAGCCAAAACTCCCCAAAATAAACTAAAAGATTAAAAGAAAGAGAGAAAGGAGGGGAGGAGGGCCTAGTGATCTGCATACCTTAAAAATAATGTTTAGACTTTTGGATTGATCTTAAAAATGACCAAAAGCTAGCTGCCTGAGAGCTCTAAGAATAAAATTATTAACAAACTAAACAAAAAACATTGATTTTTATACTCACTTTGAGATCAACCCAATTGCTTTCCTTTCATAACACTGTACTGCCATTTTATTTCATTTTCTATTATATTTATTAAGGGATATTTTAAAGACAAGTATTTTGCCTAACAGGTTAATGATTTTTTTTTCTTCTAAACAATGACCAAGATGCCAATCCTCCTCCCCTTATTCAATGGACTAATTAGTGTCAGATCATTTTAGGGTCATATTTAATTTTTGTGGTGAAATAGTGATTTCACAAACCCTGTGAAGATGTTACACGTCCACAATAACATGCATGCAGGTGGAAAAAATTTTCAACTGATGTAGATTTTGCTTTCTCTATGAGTGTATTCTTCACAATCAATGAGATAGAAAAAGACACAGAGATAAGAGAACTGTTGACTAATATTTTCTTATTAAAATCTGTATCTTGGGCTTCCCTGGTGGCGCAGTGGTTAAGAATCTACCTGCCAATGCAGGAGACATGGGTTCGAACCCTGGTCTGGGAAGATCCCACATGCCGCAAAGCAACTAAGCCCATGCGCCACAACTACTGACCCTGTGCTCTAGAGCCCGCAAGCCACAACTACTGAGACCGTGCGTCACAACTACTGAAGCCGGTGTGCCCTAGAGCCCGTGCTCTGCAACAAGAGAAGCCACCGCAATGTGAAGCCCGCGCCGCAATGAAGAGTAGCCCCCGCTCCCCGCAACTAGACAAAGCCCATGCACAGCAACGAAGAACCAACACCACCAGAAATAAATAAATAAATAAATTACTTAAAAAAAATAAAATCTGTATCTTGCATTTTCAACTTTCTAAAAGTTCAAATCCATTGTGGGTGAAAAAAGAAGAGTAATGTCATACTAGTACTTATTTGAATTCTACTCACTGGTTTTTTTTTTTCATCTTTGTTGGAATACAATTGCTCTACAATAGGGTGTTAGTTTCTGCTTTATAACAAAATGAATCAGTTATACATATGTTCCCATATCTCTTCCCTCTTGCATCTCCCTCCCTCCCACCCTCCCTATCCCACCCCTCTAGGTGGTCACAAAGCACTGAGCTGATCTCCCTGTGCTAAGCGGCTGCTTCCCACTAGCTATCTATTTTACGTTTGGTATATATGTCCATGCCACTCTCACTTTGTCACAGCTTACCCTTCTCCCTCTCCATATCCTCAAGGCCATTCTCTAGTAGGTCTGTGTCTTTATTCCCGTCTTACCCCTAAGTTCTTCATGACTTTTTTTTTTCTTAGATTCCATATATATGTGTTAGCATACGGGATTTGTCTTTCTCTTTCTGACTTACTGGTTGAGTGTCTTGAACTGCTCAAACTTTAGGGTCCATCACCTCTAATTTGCACCTTACCAATACCTCAGACAAGAAACAGGAGAAAGGGTAGTGCCATCCATAATTCATTCCCACCACACCTACAAAAATAGTCACAAGGAACTTGTGTAGAATACCAATTCTTTTGTATTAGGAAGGCAGTTTTCAAAACTAAATGGTATTGGTTCATTTCGTTGTTTAATAAATATCTTGAAAATGCCTATAATAAAGCCAAATACCAAACTGACCATTTAAGTTGCAGAAATTTTTACGTTCTTGATATTTTACTACTTTAAGGTAACAGTTTACATTTGAGTGCTTACCATAATATGTAATACCAATAAGCTCCCTAGAAATCTAAACATTTATAGAATACACCAAATGCTACTGTCTCATGCCTTGCTTTGCAATCCTGGATTGCTTTCTACTATGGAGATGATGTAAGAAATATAAGCTAGATATCTCTTCTACGGGATCACCAGCCATGTCTCAACTAACTTTTATCAGTGGAGACTCTCAATACATACATATTTATTTATTATAAAACTCTTCGGTACTGATCATTAGGTAATTCTGGTAAATGTGGGCACGTAATAATAGTTAAGAATGTCAGCCCCATTTCATTTCAGCTTGATCCACTGCAGAAAAGCACAAATTAGATGAAAGCAATTTCCCCAAGAACAACTCACTTCCTTGAGATGAGAGATAGATAAACTTGGATGAACAATGATTTGTCACAATTTATTTTTGAGGGTAGTGGTTTAAAAAAAGTGCTAATGTAATCTTTTCAGAATGAATTCTTTTAAAAATGCATTAATTCTCCAGTGAATATAGCTTATAATTAAAAACCTATACATGTAATTTTACTTTTCTAAATTTTTACATATGACCATATATAACAAATATTGAAATCTTAAAATCTTCGTTATCTTTAAAATTTGATGGCCTTTAAATCTGAATTTGGATTTGGTGAGTCTGACGGATTATTCTTAGTGACTCTATTGGGTACCACCAATTCAGATTCCACATTATTTCTGCAAGTGTCAGAAGCATTAAGTTGTGTGAATGGATAGAGGGTATTAGCATCCTGGTGGTTTTTCACTACATTGAGATGACCAGAGAACCTGAGTGTGAAAGGTCATGGAGAGGAGTGTAAGAAATGGCACTAAAGGTATCACTGACTTCTCTCTATTTACTCAGATTCTGCAGTATACAACAGAAGGAACAAAGCAGGTTGTGTTGCTGCTACTGTTGCAGTGACCAAGGATCCTCAGTCTCATCGCCATTGCAGTCCATTGTTTAAGATGTGAGCTTGTTGGTGCTTATTCGGCAAAAGTCAGAATGCTTATTTGTTTTATGTCTGTTTTTTAATGAGGGTTTGATGAGACAGCAATAAAGACAAAAGTAAATAGGAGAAATGTTTATTAATAGGTCCCTCCATCCCTATCAACCAAAGAAAAGGCATACCTTAAAATATTGTAGTGAAATGTCTAGGGTGTGTCTGTCTGTGTTCTTGCCACCCTTCACCTTTAAGTAGCTTTTCAAAAATATGTTATAAACATGTTGCTTCATCCTTGCCCTTTTAGCCTGTTAACGTCTAATTTAAGTAAAGCAGGATGCAATCCCCAGCAAGTTATCTGTTTCTCCTTTCTTGGACCATGCAAATCAAAACAGTCTTCTTCTAAGGAGGGTAGTGAAAAGTTGTGCCAATTGTGTTCATACTTCAGCTATTCCAACATTCTTTAGTTTAGCTTAAATGAGACATTCTCATCTTTGGGCTTTAATTATTCTGTTTAAAAATAAAATTTAAAAGATACTCTAAAGAGAAACTAAGAAAAAATACAACAAAATAAAAGATTTACCATAATGTAGGTACATAAATATGAACTAAAAATACTTTTAAATTAAAAATTAATCTTTTTATTTTAAAAATTAATCTAATTAAAATTACAGATTAGGCTGGATAGAATTGATCCATTGCAGAAGCTTAAAAACAAACGAGCTATAAATGTTACTAGTTTTCTACACTGTTGTTACAAGACTTGACTGACATCCGTGATGTACTCTGTAATATTTCTGAAATGATGAAATGTGTGATCCAGAGACTTGAAATATTTCAATACTTGTGTATAGGAATTTTCTTCCATGAACTAGAAATGAAAAAAGTGAGAATGTTTCCTTGCTCAAATCACATTAAGTGGATTCCCTTATATTACTTGCATTCATTTTTAAGATAGTCATAAATGGTTACATAAAATACAGGAATATTATCTGTTGAAGAAGTTGATGGTTTTTATAGTCAATGTATGTATTCAAATGATAAATGTTTCTGCATAATCTCTGACCCAAAAATACCATTCCATGCCACTCCAAGAATTCTTCCATCAAAAGTAAAGGCTCCAGTACATAAAGACATGAACCTCTATGTCCATTACCACATTTCTTGAAATCATAAAACTGTCTGGAACTTAATAAATGTTTATCAATGGGTTTTGACTGAATGAAATTATGGCTCACTCATAGTACACATTACTGGGCATCTACTAAAGGTAATATGGTAGTGATATATGCTAGATATCATTAATATAATAGAAACACAATGTACTAAAAGTGTTTTGCAACTAAAAATCACTATACATTGTATGGCTTTATAAAGGAATGAAATGCTGCTACGTGCTATAACATGGATAAACTTTGAAAACATTATATTAAGTGAAAGAAGCCAGACACAAAAGGACAACTATTGTATGATTCCACTTATATGAGGTAGTTAGAATAGGCAAATTATAAACCCAGAAAATAGAATAGAGTTAACCAGAGGCTAAGGGGAGGGGAGAAATAAGGGGTTATTGTTTAGTGAGTACAGTTTCTGTTTGGGATAATAAGAAAGGTCTTAAAATGGATAATGGTAATGGTTGCTCAACATTGTGAATGTACTTAATACCAATAAATGATACACTTAAAAATGGTTAAAATGGTAAATTTTACATTATGGGACATTTTACCAAAATAAAAATATACTATAAAGTAAAGTAAAAATTTACCTCCTACTAGGCATACTATGAAGTTTGCATAAAATTGCACTTATTTTAGGAGCTTATATGGTTATTATATTTGGGGACACGTAAAGAAAGCAACAGCTTAAGTAGTCCTCTTGAGTTCTTTCTCTCCATCTTTCCAACCCGGTGTTTTCCAGATTAATGGTTTTGTCACACCTCTCTTTGAATACTAGCATCAGTAGGAATGCTAGCTAGTACTGGTTTCCTTAAGTATCAGTGAAAAATTTTAATGTATTTTTATGCTGGTAATTGTTTTAGAACCTGGGAGGGATGTCATTGTTTTCTTAACTTGGCAAAAGCAAATATATTACTGTAGACAGCATTACTAGAAAGAAATAGTAACTTTGAAGTAGACATATGTCCATCCTAAGAAAACTGAATATATTTCAAAGCAGACCACACCACTCAACTGCTGGCAATGTTCTTCCACATACTCGGCAGTATACTACTCTAAGTCTGAGAACTGTTTCTTTTTTGTAAAAATGATTTTGATTGGAAAACCCTGAATAAATCCTTTGGAGTGTGTAACGTTTAGAACTCCTTCTGGGATTCCTTTTCCATGAATCAAGGTTCTTTGATTCACTATCCTCCTTGGCACTTGCTTCCTAGTCATCTCAGCAGCCTTTGTGCCAGTGCTAAGGAAGAGCTCCCATTTTAGGTCCTAAAGCAGGGAGAACAATAAAAGGAGAACCTCATTTCAAGTACCAGAAATGTCTGGGCTATAAAGGACACACATATTGTCAAAGTAAGCCCAGAGTAGGGTGACATCACCAAGGTCACTCCTGGCTCCGCGTTCCCCCACAGGAGGAACAACTAACAATTATTTGGAAACAGGACACTAGTTGAGAGAATCTTAGAACATGGAGGTGAGGCTGAAGCACCCCCGTGCACCACAGAGACCAAGACAGACTGCATTAGAAGGGTGAGAGAAGGAGCTACACGTTGACCACACTGCCCCTCCCCCAGGCCAGTGGAGCACCATGGGTGAGGTCTCCCCTGAACCTCTGGTTCCTCCAGTAGGAGAAGAGAACTGGGGGACAGCAAGCACCACCACTAGCATTGGGGTTGCTTTGTGGGAGCCACTGCTCTAATCTGCTCCACTGGGATTGCAGGGGAATCTGCAGGGTTTGACCACTAAAAGTTGGACTGTGATGAAGGGGGAAGGGGCATGCAACAGCCAGCACATGGATTGTGACAGATGGAATTCATACCTGCAGTGCCCAAGTAGGGATCACAACGGGCATCTTTGCTTATCTACAGAGCCAGGTTGGCGGGGCACTACAACCAGGGAACTCAGGGTACAGATCCACCTGATACGCATCTGGCCCTTGAACCTGGTTTGCCCACAGCCAGGCAAAGAGCAGAGTCACAGCCCACCCACTGTGGACAGTGTCTTCTGGCCATCTGACCAAAAGGGCTGGCAATAAATCCTGGAAGCTATTTGGCCCAGTTGTGCTCCAGCCAAGAGGCAGGCAGCCAGAGCTCATCACTGGCTCTGGTACAAAGCAGAGCCAGTATCAGGTGTGGAGGGATCCGGTACCATGCACAGGCACGGAGATTAATTCATATCCAAGGCTGAGAGGAGCTCCCAGCTCCTCCCAACTGGGGAACCTGTTTGAGAAATTAAGAGTAGCCTGGAGTGGCCCCTCCTCATCCCACCCAGGCAAAGGAACTGGGACTAGCCCCATCCCATCTGCTGTGGAGAGTGTCTTCCTGGCCCATCTGACTAGAAGGATTGGTGACAACTCCTAGAAACTGTGCGGCCCAGCAGTGCTCAAGCCTAGAGAAGGGTAGGCAGAGCTGATAGTCTGCAAAGCCAAGCCAGTGGCCTTGTTCAGCCACAGAACGTGGAGTGTGGATCAGCTTGAGTTAAGACAACAAAGAGCTTTACTGGCTTTACAGCTGCTTCTCCTGCTGCACCCAGGCAGGAAATCTAATTCATAGCCCTACTCATCACTGAATACAGCCTTCAGCATGTCCAACTGGGGAACCTAACCAGAGAACATGGGAAGCTGTACAGCCCATTAAACAGCCCTAGATACAGTGGCACTTGAACAGACAGCACAGCCTGTGGCCTCCACCATCTGCAGGGCAAAACCAGTGCCCTCACCTGACCAGAGAATTAAGTGCACACTCTGGCCTGATTTGGGTTCCCAAACAATGAACTATACAGGCTCTGGGTCCTGTCCAGAGCCAGGTCCTATACAAGCTCTGATTCTCTGCCAGGAAACTAATTCATAGCCTCATGTACTACTACTACTGAATATAATACCCAGTAAAGTCTGGAGGAAGAGCCCAATTATTCACATATGCAGATACCAATGTAAGGAATCAAGGATCACAAAAATTAGGCAAATATGACACCACCAAAGGAAACTAATAAAACTCCAATAACTGACCTTAAAAAAATGAAGATCTGGGCTTCCCTGGTGGCACAGTGGTTGAGAGTCCGCCTGCCGATGCAGGGGACCTGGGTTTGTACCCCGGTCCGGGAGGATCCCACATGCCGCAGAGCGGGCTGGGCCCATGAGCCATGGCCGCTGAGCCTGCACGTCCGGAGCCCGTGCTCCGCAACGGGAGAGGCCACAACAGTGAGAGGCCCACACACTGCAAAAAAAAAAAAAAAAAGAATATCTATGAACTGTCAAAGAATTCAGAATAATCCTCCTAAGGAAGTTTAGTGAACTACAAGAAAGCACAGACAGCTAAGTGAAATTAGGAAAACAATGCATGAACAAGACAAGAAGTTTGACAAGGAAATAGCAACATCAAAAAAACAGGAGCACTAGATTTTAAAAATACAATAACTGAACTGAAGAATTCAATAGAAAGTTTCAAAGGTAGATTCGACCATGCAGAAGAAAGAATCAGCAAACTAGAGGATAGAACTTTAGAAATTACCCAGTGAAAGGAACAAAAAGGAAAAGAATAAAAAGAGTGAAGAAAGCCTATGGAAATTATGGGACACAATAAAGTAAACAATGTTCATGTTATGGGAATTCCAGAAAAAGAAAAGAGAGAGAGAAAGGGAAAAAAAGTATATTTAAAGCAATAATGGATGAAACCTTCCCAAACCTAGGATGAGAAATGGACATCCATATCCATGAAGCCCAAACAAGCCCAAACAGGTTGAACTCAAATAGGGCTACTCTGAGACACATTGCAATTAAATCACCAAAAGTCAAAAACAAAGAAAGAATTTTAAGACCAGCAAGAGAAAAGAGAGAAGTTACATACAAGGGAACCCTGGGATAATTGGATATTCACATGTAAAAGAATGAAATTGGACCAATATCTTATACCACTCACAAAACTAACTTGAATTGGATTAAAGACTCAAATGTAAGACCTGAAACTATGCAACTGCCAGAAGAAAACATAGGAATAAAGCTCATTACATGGGTTTGGTAATGACTTTTTGGATATGACACTGAAAACACAAACGACAAAATAAAAAATAAACAAATGGAACTACATCAAACTAAAAAGCTTCTGCATAGCAAACAAAAACAAAAACAAATCAACAAACTGATTGAAAAGACAACCTATAGAATGGGAAAAACATATTTGTAAACCATGTATCTGATAATGGTTAATATCCAAAATAAATTAAAAATTCATACAAATCAATAGCAAAAAAAAAAAAAAAATTACCCAATTAAAAAAATGAGCAAAGGACCCGAATAGACATTCCTCCAAAGAAGACACACGAAAAGCCAACAGGTACATGAAAAGATGCTCAGTACCACTAGTCATTAGGGAAATGCACATTAAAACCACATTGAGATATTACTTCACACCTGTCAGAACAGTCATCCTCAAAAATGTCAAGAGATAACAAATGCTCGTGAGGATGTGGAGAAAAGGGAACCCTTGTGCTGTTGGTGGGATTGTAAATTGGTAAAGCCAGTATGGAAAACAGTATGGAGGAGCCTCAAAAATTAACACTAGAACTACATATATCTAGCAACTCCACTTCTAGGAATATATTCAAAGAAAATGAAAACACTAACTCAAAAAGATATCTGCACCCACATGTTCATAGCAGCATTATTTATAATAGCCAAGACATGGAAACAATCTAAGTGCCCACTGATGGACAAATGGATAAAGAGGCTGTTTTATATATTTATAGGTATATACATATTATAGGTATACACACACACACACACACACACTGAAATATTATTCATCTGTAAGAAAACAAAGAAATGCTGCCATTTGAGACAACAGAAATGGACCTTGAAGGCTTTATGCTAAGTTAAATAAGTCAGAGAAAGAAAGGCAAACACTATATGATCTCACTTATGTGTGGAACCTAAAAAAAAAGAAAACAATCATAGAAAAATAGATCAGACCTGTGGTTACAGGAGACAGAGGGTCGGGGAGGGGAAATTGGAGGAAGACGGTCAAAGGTACAAGCTTCCAATTGTAAGATAAATACATACTATGGACATAATGTACAACATGATGACTATAGCTAACACTGACGTGTGATATATAGAAAAATCGTTAAGAATAAATTCTAAGCATTCTCTTCACAGAAAAGTATTATTTGATCTCATTTATATAAATGTGTGTGTTTGTGTGAGAGAGAAGGACAGAATACAAAAATGCAAAAAGAAAAGTTATAAAGGACGAAGCTGCTTAGGTTTATACCTCAACTATAACAGATAACAATTTGTTTAATTTTAATAGGTACAAAAATAAATATTAAGCATAGAACAAGCAAAAAGAAAAACTGAGCCCAGCGTAGATGTCCTTAAAGCATTTGCAAAGGAGGGCTTTATTAGGTCCGCAAACACCTGCAATTACAGGCAAAATTCTGTGTGTGTGTGTTGTGTATGTACTTGGGGAGTGGATGCATAGCCTTTATTGAATTATTAAAGGGGATGTTAAGACCCAAAAGTTTAAAAAGCACTGGAAAGCCTGATCCCAAAACAATTTTAAACTACTCTGATTATGTTTTATAGTTTTCCTTCACTTGTTAACACTTCAAAGAACAGCATGTGAATGTGGAAAGAATCTCTGCCATTTAGGTAAGATCTCTGAGTCTCAGCGTAAAATTAGCACATAGTAGAAGGATGAAATTATACACCATAGATGAAAGTACCTAGCAGAGCGCTTTAAGACTAGTACTTACTTATGCAAGACCTCTTCCCCTGCTTACTTGTTTTCAGTAGAATGAAAGCATACTGAAAGCTGGTACAATGTCTTCTTTGAAGTTTTCTTTTGTAATGCTTACTATGCTTTTTGATACGGATGAGCCAATATCCACTTAAGGGCATGTAAGCTCACAATAACTTTTGTTGAATATAACTGTTTGAATGTACTTTCACTATATTATTATATAGGGATTTTAAACTAAAATGTACTTGCACACATTATTTAGAGCCTAACTTGGATATCAGAGTAGGTGGATATACACCCCTGGAAAATAATAGCTAATTTCTTCACTAAAATCAAATTGCTGAACATCTACTTTGCATATACATAGCTAGGCACTGTATTATGAGTTGCAGGTAATAAAAAGTTGTTAGTCAAAGACTCTGCTCTCTAGAGTTATTTTACAACAGCAAATCATGTTCAAACTAAAGGATAGACCAAAATAGAAAGTGCCATAGGAATTTAGACAAGGGAGAAACATATCTGAAATGAGAAGGAAGGTGGGTGTGGGGAAGCGTTCATGGAAGAGGCAGTGTATGCTGTGAGCAAGGTTTCAACGTGTAGCAGGGTGAGTGAAAGGAACAAATGAAGACATATAGTCGTGATATCATGAGGCACAAACTAGAAATAAACAGCACTTGTTCTAGGCTGGTCATGAGGTAATTTAAGGGGATTACTGAGAAACTAGATAAAGAGATATCTCTTTATATATTACTTATTAATAATACTTTTGAACACAAGTATTTAATTTAAAAAAAAGAACAATATAGGGATAGGAGATTAGGACGTACAAACTATTATTATAAAATGAGCTATAAGGATATATTGCATAGCACAGAAAATATAGCCAATATTTTATAATAACTATAAATGGAGTATAACCTTTAAACATTGTGAGTCACTATATTTTACACCTGTAACTTATATAATATTACACATCAACTCTACTTCAATTAAAAATGCTATTTTAGTGAATAAAACACTAAGCAGTAAAATTTTTAAAAAAGAACTTAGAAGAGAACTTAAAAATAAAGACATAAAGAGCAGGTTGAAACAGCGCAGGAATCTGGCAATTAAGAGGCCATTGATAACTTTCAAAATAGCACTTTTTCTACCCATTCTCAGTGGAGGCAAAGCCTTATTAATCCTACTATTTCTTTTTCTGTTTTTCAAAATCTCAGGATAAGTCTATTTCAATTGTAGCTAATGGCAGTAATGCAGCACCAGAAAATGCCTTTTGTAAGGAGAGGCAACTTTGAATCCTAAATCGGTACTCAAGTCTTAACTTACTGATAACACTGACCACCCACCAGACTAAATGTTTTTTTTTTACGTGATTGGAAAGCAACAGATTGATTTCAATTCTATCTTGTCAAATCTACAAAAAAGTTCCCACAGTTCATTTAGCAACTAATAGCGTATATCCTTCTATTTGGTATTACTCCTCCTCCTTAACACCGGGCAATTAATTTTGCCTTTCTCTGGGAAACGTTTTTAACAAAGGAAATAGAGTCATAAATCAGTTTCGGATAGGAAATCATACAACGATTTCTACCTAGGGCTTTGAATTTAGAAACTTTCCTCAGAAATTGTTTAAATATAATGAAGTCCAAACTCAGAAATAACTTAAATTTAATTATCTTAGTTGCACTAAAATAACAAATTCTATTTTCTATCTTGTTTTCTTTCTTCCCCAGAAGGCTTCTCCAACCCTAATCCATAACTTAATGCATTCATCTCACCTATAAAATCACTGGCAGGTATGATGCCGGCTTTGGTGGCTCCAGTCCCCTAATCCTGACCCATTTCTTGCCAAAGAATTCAGTTTCTTCAGAAACCAAGTAACAGACATTTCAATTTCTAACCATCATTAGCATATTTTCATGTACTAATACTCAACATAAAAACACCTTTTAAAATTACAGAAATTTTTACTGTACTTAAGATCAATTGCACTAACCTGTATTTCATAAACCTTGGGCTACTTTCTTAAAAATGAATTATTATTTTAATATGTTTTTCACTTATTATTCAGAATAATTATTCATATAATTAAATATTTTACTATTAGGTAAGAAAGGTGGAAAATAGTTTTGCTATTCTTGTTCTTTGTTCTCTCTTCTACTTGGTGTGCCTGAGTCAAAATTTTAGAATATTGAAAATTTAATATTTCAAACCCAAACCAATTTAAAGATAATAATAACAACCAGCCAAAACAATTTCGGTCCAGAGCTTTGCATGGTCCGGGGAACAGTTCTCTGAGTGGGCCATTTGGAGTGGGATTTGCCCACCCGCCTCCACTCCTTCTGCCTCATATACTGAAGATAGAGACAAAGAAACCAACTCAAGTCTTTCCAAAGTGTATTTATAAATAGAGAATTTGTAATCAGAAAAACAATAACGATATATAATAGAAGTAACATGATTTTTCAGAACCAGTATCTTGTTCTAAAGCAATATTTAAAAAACAAGGTAAGGGGCTTCCCTGGTGGCGCAGTGGTTGAGAGTCCGCCTGCCGATGCAGGGGACACGGGTTCGTGCCCCAATCCGCGAAGATCCCACATGCCGCGGAGCGGCTAGGCCCGTGAGCCATGGCCGCTGAGCCTGCGCGTCCGGAGCCTGTGCTCCGCAACGGGAGAGGCCACATCAGTGAGAGGCTCGCATACCGCAAAAAAAAAAAAAAAAAAGGTAAGAAGGCTAGCTATAAACCCTGGCCCTCTTTTTTATTGATCTCCTATTTTAATTTGTTAAAATAAAATCCATGGCCTTTTGAGTCAAACTGTCTCTTTAATTTCAGATTCAAAGATAACAAATCTCTTTTTAAATGGAATATTGGCACACAGACACCACACAGTCTGGCTTATTACAACTGTTCTCTGTTGGTGAAGTGGCACATTTGCAATCCCCACCATAGCAATCTTCACCATTTCACAGAATATCATTCCATTGTACATCCCTAGGTGAGCAACAAGAATGGGCACTTGAGCTCAGGAGCAAAGCGTTTGTGGGGAAATCCTAGGTCAGAACCCCTAAAAGGGGAGACTAACTTGAGGATGCCCAAATAACCTGAGGTTTACCTTGGCCACCTCCCCTGGCTTTCTGACTGCCTGTGGGAAAAGTCTCTCTGGAAACTCTTTTGAGGTTATTGGGGGAATCCTAGGACAAACACACTGCTTGCTTTTGCAGGAGGACTTGCCCCATACCCTACCCAGCTAGGTGTCTCACAACCTAGCTGGACTAAAAAAGCTTCAAGAAAAACGGGATAGACTGACATTTGCATTTCTACTTCCACCTATTCTTATGCACATGGAGCAAAATATGTAGGTAGAGCCCTCTTTCTCACACCCCAATAGATTCTGCTGTCCTTGAAACCCATCTGGTAGCTGCAGTGACTACAATGAAGGGAGTTACCGGAAACCATATTGGTACTGGGCTTAAAGGATTTTTCATGCCATGCATTTTGGGGAAGGACACAGATAACAGTCTAAACGTGGTATAAGGCAATGCCCTTTCTGGGTCCTTGAAAAATCAGTCACGGAACAGAGGTGGTGGACAGGAGCTGACAAGAGCTGGTTTGTTAATGAGCACAGCATCCCCGGGGTGGGGGGGAATCAATGAAATTATTGACAAGAGAAGATGGTAAATGAAGGGAGAAGTGGGGACAAGTGCTGCTCAACCCAAGCTGAACTCCAGGAGGTAAATTTCTCCTCTAATTTGAGATTCTTTCTAAAGGTTCAGTATTGAAGTGGGTGTTTGACGTTGAAATGTGCAGACCCATTCTGATAACTGGAAAGGGAGGAGACTGAGGAACGCAAAAGGAGAAGGAAGATTTCCGATTACTTCTCCAGGCTGCTGACAAGAACCTGCTGCTCGCAAACCACAAATTAACCAAGCGAAGGTTGAAGGTAGCAACGTAAAAGTGCAACTCAAATTATTTTACATTCGGAATCCTCTTCAATATCTAAGCGAGTGTAGCACAGCAATGGTTGATTATCTTAAGATTACAGAGGCTGACCGCCTTCTTTGTTTGCCCAGTAACACCGCTCCTCCAATAATCTCAAGCACTTGGCTGATTAACATTTCAATTTCAGTTGTTGCTCCTTTTCCCATTGCAGAAGGCGGCAGGGATATTCCCCTTCTTCCCTCTGTATTACAAACCCCATTACTAACCAAGCAGAAAGCACCGCGCAGTGTGGCCGAGGCTAATAATAGCCGGGCTGCTTACCTTCTCCGGAGGGATGGAATCAGCGCATGTCCCCGGCGCCGGCTGCCCCGGGGCCGCAGTGCCGCCGCGCCGGGTCTGTGTGTGGTCAGCTCGGCCGGCCCCCACCCCACCTGCCAGCTGCAGCAGCTCCTCCCGGCGCCGAGCTCCGGCCGCCGGAAGTCATCCCCCGCCCCTGGCCGGATCGCCACATTCCGCGCCAGCCGCGGGGGGAGAGGGGCCTCTCCCGGCTGCGGGCACCGGCTCCTGGAAACTGCGCTCAACGATCGCTACCCTTCCCGGTTGTAGGGTTATTTTCTAGGAATGCTTTTACAGAAGAAGCGTTGCCGGCTGGTGTTTTTAGGTAGCCTCTCTGCTAATGGGTGGGGTTGTGTTCCTGCCTTGCTAGTTGCTTGGCATAGGGTGACCAGCACTGTAGTTTGCTGGTCGTTGACTGAAGCTGGGTGCTGGTGTTGAGATGGAGATCTCTGGGAGATTTTCGCCGCTTGATATTATGTGGAGCTGGGAGGTCTCTTGTGGACCCGTGTCCTGAAGTTGGCTCTCCCACTTCAGAGGCACAGCACTGACTCCTGGCTGCAGCACCAAGAGCCTTTCATCTACCCGGCTCAGAATAAAAGGGAGAAAAAGTAGAAAGAAAGAATTAGTAGAAGAAAGAAAGAGAGAGAGAAAGAAAGGAAGAAGGAAAGAAAGGAAGGAAGGAAGGAAGGAAGGAAGAAAGGAGGGAGGGAGGGAGGAAGGATGGAAGAAAGAAAGGAGGGTGAGAAGGAGGAATGAAAGAAAAAGAAAGAGTGAATGGAAGAAGGGAGGGAGGAAGGAAAGAAAGAAAGAAAGACAGGAGGGAGGGAGGGAGGAAGGAAAGAAAAAGTGAAAGGAAGAGGGGTGGGAGGGAGGGAGGAAGGAAAGAAAGACAGGAGGGAGGGAGGGAGGGAGGAAGGAAAGAAAAAGAAAGTGAAAGGAAGAGGGGTGGGAGGGAGGGAGGAAGTAAAGAAAGACAGGAGTGAGGGAGGGAGGGAGGAAGGAAAGAAAGAGAGAAAGAAGGAAAGGAGGGGCGCAGGGAGGGAGGGAGGAAGGGAAGGTAGAAAAAAAGAAAGAGCAGGTAAAGTAAAATAGAATAAAGTATGAAATATAGTAGCGTTATTAAAATTTAAAAGTAATTATTGAAAAAAAAACAGACCGATAGAACCCTGGGACATATGGTGGAAGCAAAGCTATACAGAGAGAATCTTACACAGAATCTTACACAGAAGAATACACATACACATTCACAAAAAGAGAGCAGGGGGAAAAATCAAAAATCTTGCTCTCCAAGTCCACCTCCTCAATTTGGGTTACTTCGTTGTAAAAAGAGGAAAAGGGCGAGAAGTCTGAAATCTTGCTAAGTCCACCTCCTTAATTTGGGATAATTCGTTGTAAAAAGAGGAAAAGGGGGGAAAGTCTTAAATCTTGTCCTCAAAGTCCACTTCCTCAATTTGGGATGATTCGCTGTCTATTCATGCACTCCACAGACGCAGGGCACATCAAGTGGACCGTGGAGCTTTAATCCGCTGCCTCCGAGGCTGCACAGAGAGATTTCCCTGTCTCTTCTCTGCTCTCACAGCTCCCGGGTCTCAGCCTTGGACCGGCCCTGCCTCTGCGCGTAGGTCGCCGGAGGGCATCCGTTCTTCGCTCAGACAGGACGGGTTTAAAGGAACCGCTGATGTGGAGGCTCTGGCTCACTCAGGCAGAGGGGAGGGAGGGGCGCGCAGAGTGGGGCGGGCCTGCGGCGGCAGAGGCCGGCGTGACGTTGCACCAGACCGAGGCGCTCCGTGCGCTTTCCCGGGAAAGCCGTCCCCGGGTTCCGGGACCCCGGCAGTGGCGGGGTGCACGGGCCCCCCCCCGGAAGGCGGGGCGGACAGTGACCCGCGCTCGCACACAGGCCCCGCGGCGGCGGCGGCAGCAGCAGCAGCCCCAGCGTCCCACGCCCGTCTCCGGGGTCCGCGCCTTTAGCCGCGGCTCGCGCCCGTCTCCGGCGCTTCCCAAAGCATCCCTCTTAATGCCCTCTCCTCGCGCACCAGGAAACAAAAGGGAAGAAAAAGCCTCTTGCCTCTTCGGCAGCTCCAGACCCTTTCTCCGGACTCCCTCCGGGCTAGCCGTGTTGCACTAACCCCCTCAGGGTCTCTTCCTGCCGCCAGCCCCAGTCCTCTCCCTGCGCTCCGACTGAAAGCCGATACCCGAGCCTCAGCTCCCAGCCCCGCCCCCCCCCGGCGGCCGAGCAGACAAGCCTCTCGGGCTGGTGTGTGCCTGAGGGCACCGATCCTCTGTGCCGGAATCTCTCCGCTTTGCCCTCCACACCCCTGTTGCTGTGCTCTCCGAAGCTTTCCCCCTCCGCCACCTGCAGTCTCCGCCTGCGAAGGGGCTTGTAGTGTGTGGAAACCTTTCCTCCTTCACGGCTCCCTCCCACTGGTGCAGGTCCCGTCCCTATCATTTTGTCTCTGTTTATTCTTTTTTCTTTTGCCCTATCCAGGTATGTGGGGAGTTTCTTGCCTTTTGGGGGGTCTGAGGTCTTCTGTCAGCGTTCAGTAGGTGTTCTGTAGGAGTTGTTCCACGTGTAGATGAATTTCTGATGTATCTGTGGGGAGGAAGGTGATCTCCGCGTCTTACTCTTCCGCCATCTTCCCAGGGTCCCCCCCTTTTCTTCTTTTCGGGAATTTTAAATTAGAACAATAATGAGATACCACTACACACCTATTCAAATGGCTAAAATCCAAATACTGAAATACGAAAGTTGTTGACAATGCAGAACAACTGAAATTCTCATTTGCTGCTAGCAGGATACTTGGCAGTTTCTTACAAAACTAAACATACTTTTACCATACAGTGATCTAGTAATCATGCTCTTTGGTATTTACCCATAGGAACTGAAAAGTTATGTCCGCATAAAACCTGCACATGGATATTTATAACAGTTTCTTCCATAATTGCCAAAACTTGAAATCAACCAAATGTTTTTCAATAGGGGAATGGATAAACGAACTATGGTATATCGGTACAAAGGAATAGCATTGAGCAATAAAGAGAAAAGGCTATGAAGCCATGAAAAGACATGGAAGAAGCTTAAATGCATATTGCTAACTGAAAAAATGCCAATCTGCAAAGGCTACATGCATATTATATGATTGCAGCTATATGAACTTTAGGAAAAGGCCAAAGTGTGGAGACAGTCAAAAGATTAGTGGTTGCCAGAGGTTGTGGGGAGGGAGAAAAGGATGGGTGAAGCCCGGAATTTTAAAGGCAAAGAAACTCCTGTGTATGGTTCTGTAATGGTGGATACAGGTTATTGCACATTTGTCAAAAAATCATATAATGTACAAAACAAAGAATGAAGTTTAAAGTAAACCATGGACATTAGTTAGTAATAATGTATCAATATGGGTTCATTAACTATAACAAATGTATTACGCTAATGTAAGATGTTAATAATAGGGGAAACTGGGTAGAGAGGTAAGGAGGTATGAGAACTCTGTCCTTTCTGCTTAATTTTTCTGTAAACCAGAAACTTCTCCGAAATAGTCTGTTAATTGAAAAAACAAATCTAGACCTGCATACAAAACTTGCACGTAAATCCAACCACAGCAGCATTATTCATAAGAGCCCCAAAGTGGAAATAACCCAAATGGCCATTTACTGTGAATGGATAAATGAAACATAGTAATATCCACACCATGGAATATTATTCAGCCATAAAAAGACATCAAGTACTGATGCATGCTACAACATGGATGAACCTTGAAAACATGCTAAGTAATTGTATGATTCCATTTGTATGCAATGTCCAGTCTAGACAAATCTGTAGAGACAAAGTATATTAGTGGCTGCCTAGGGTTTGGAGAAATGGGGGAGTGAGTGACCTATAATAGATTCTTTTTCTTTTGGGGGGTGGATGAAAGTTCTAAAATTGATTGTGGTGGTAGATGCATAACGCATTAAATTGTACACTTTAAATAATATGGAAAGTAAATTATATCTCAATGAAACTATTATTTAAAATTATGATTTATGTATTAAGAAAAGGACAACATGTACAATTTAAGCAAAAATTATCTGTGAAATGCAACTAAAAGAAACTTCTAGGGCCTCCCTGGTGGCGCAGTGGTTGAGAGTCCGCCTGCCGATGCAGGGGATACGGGTTCGTGCCCCGGTCTGGGAGGATCCCATATGCCGTGGAGCGGCTGGGCCCGTGAGCCATGGCTGCTGAGCCTGTGCATCCGGAGCCTGTGCTCCGCAACGGGAGAGGCCACAACAGTGAGAGGCCCACGTACCGCAAAAAAAAAAAAAAAAAAAAAAAAAAAAAGAAACTTCTAGAATTAAAAAAGCTGAAATTAAGCACTCAGAAGATCGGTTGAACAGTACCTTAGTCAAACAAAAGAAAGGAATACAAATGTCAATTAAAAAATAACTACACAAAAATTTGGAGGGAAAATGATGGAAAACAGAGAAGTAAGTACTTAAGACATATAGAGTATATGTAAAACACTGTGTCTAGCCAGCCCCAAGTCACACAGCCTAGGGAGGAGACACACAGCCTTACCTGAATCACAAGGACTTCTCCAAAGTAAAAATGAGGTTCTGATGCCAGAAGTGGAAGGAATGAATTACAAAGAAATATAACAATGGTAAACTATAATGTAGATATACATCGGTAAATACATAGGTTCCCTGGGGTTGTGATCTGGTACAACAATAAAAAAAAAAGATAAGACTCATAGTAGAGGCTGCTAGATTCTGCTGAGGAAAATGTCTAGGGAGGGAAGAGTTGATTTATTTCATTATTTTTTTAGAGTCCACATATAAGTGACATCATGCACTATTTGTCTTTGTCTTATTTCACTTAGCATAGTGTCCTCCAGTTTTATCCATGTTGACTTAAATGATAGGATTTTCTTCTTTTTTAAGGCTGAATAATATTCTATTGTATATCTATACCATATTTCCTTTATCCATTAATCTACTATGGACACTTAGGTTGTTTCCATACCTTGGCTCTTGTGCATAATGCTACAATGAACATGGGAGTACAGATATCTCTTCAAATCATGATGATGTTTCCTTTGGATATATACTCAGAAGTGGGAGTGAGGAGGAACTTATGACGCAAATCGACCATGTGTAAAAGATGTTGTAGGAATGAAAAAGTCTGAACACCTAGGAAGAGTGTGGAGTATTTGGAAAGGTCATTGTTCCAGGTCATACATAGTTTAAAATTATGACATTTCAGTGAGCCTGTGTGCATGAAGGCTTGCTTATATTTTGGGATTTGAATACAGTGCAAAGAAGTGTTGCTAAATTTTCGATCAACATCAAAAAAAGGGTGGAAATGTTTTTTCTTTGATTATGAAACTACAGGAGAGGCAAGCCTAGAATTCTAGGCCCACTAGAATTTTCCCTGATGATAGTGCTAATTTAGGAGAAGAAGAAGGATCCAAGGCTATAGAACAATTTTGAAAGCAAAATAAGACTGCTGAGTCTTCACCCAGTGTATGAGATTAAGTTTTAATGGCATATGATGAAGTGGCCTTGACACAGCCGGCAGAACTCGTTGAGTTGTTGAAAATGGCTCTTGAAGCTACAGGAAATGGACAGTAGACATAGAAAAAGAACAAGGTAAATCCCAAAGAGTGGAAGGACAAAATTAATCAAGAGGAAAGTCAAAAATAGAGAAGAAAAGCAGTAAACTTGACAAATCAAACCAAAAGCTTGTTCTTTAGAAAGACCAATAAAATAAGCAATATTTGGCAAATATGATAGAGATGGGACTAGCTATAAAACAGAGTGAATTTTTTTTTAATTACAAAAGAATACTATGGTAGCTTTATACCAACACATTTGAAAATCTGGACAAAATGGCTGATTATTGATTAGTTACATGCAGCCATTATTTACAACTGTTTTGAGTAGAGAATACAAGAAGCTTTATGAAAATAGAAAATATAATCAAAGATATACACCTTAGAAAGACATGAGTTATTTTCCAATGTATATAAAAAATTAGAAGAGTCCTAATACAAAAATCAGATATGGGGCTTCCCTGGTGGTGCAGTGGTTGAGAGGCCGCCTTCCGATGTAGGGGACACGGGTTTGTGCCCCGGTCCGGGAAGATCCCACATGCCGTGGAGTGGCTAGGCCCGTGAGCCATGGCCACTGAGCCTGCGTGTCCGGAGCCTGTGATCCACAACGGGAGAGGCCACAACAGTGAGAGGCCCGCGTACCGCAAAAAAAGAAAACAAAACTGAGTGACAACTTAAATGATGTATGGAATATGTTGCTGACTTACAAGAACATGCAGAATTAACTATGACCCAGTTGAAATGTTAATTTTATTTTAATGTGTGTGTTGGGGTGGAGTCTTCAAGGTGCCAGAAGACAAGCATTCACCCATCCTGTTTGGAACTGCAGCACACAGGCACCTTCAGTTACCAGTTCTGTTCATTCCACAGAATCATCTTGAGAAAACATACTGTTTTTTATGGACCTGGTATATATCTTAATTAGTTTGAAGAATTTCCCAAATACCTGTTAATATGTGGTTCTCCAATTCCAATCTTGCCACATCCTGTACCAGTGACACAGCACATATGAGTTTTATTTCTCTTTCTTTCTCTGGGTTGTTTAGAACCCAACGAAAGAACAATGGAATGGCATCAAAGAGATCAGGGTTCTTGACTCAGATTTACCATAAAATAATAGTGTCCTCTTGGGAAAATTATAGTTATTCTAGGCCCTTTTCCTTTTCTTTCCTTTGACAGAGCTGCACTAGATGACCCCAAGTAACATTGCACTCTTTGCAGTAGTAGCTTAGATGTTATTGGTTTTCTGAAACAAATGAGGACAATGACACATGAAACTGTGCAACATCTGTGTAACTATGTTTTCTTAGAGTTGCCTCCATTTTACAGATGATAAGATGGCTGAGCACAGAAGTAAATGTTTTGACCAGAGGTTCCAGAGTAGATGGAACTGAACCACAAGTTTCCTTCTTTCCTGAAGCTCACTTAGCCAAAACATAGACTTCTGAATATTAAGCTGTAAAGCATATTATCAGTATGCTTTAAAAGAAGTGGTTCTTCTAGGATTTCCAATTAATAGCAGGAGGTTTTGAAATTCTTCAAAGATCATCTAATTTTGTGAGATTTACAGCTCTATTTTCCTGTCAAGCAAGTTGTATTAGTGCCAATCATCTGAGCTTCTGGATGCTTCTCTGAACTTCTTGAAGTTTTCTTCTTGCTATCTGAAATTCATGCCAGATAAGCCTTTTTCTAGAGCGTATATACAGACTTGTGTATTTTTATACAGAAAAGCGATGCAGTGAGTCAGGACGGGGGTTAAGCCCTCATTCTCAGAGTGGTATTGAGCTCCTGGTGAAATATAATCATCATCTCCTCAGAATCGAAAAGCAGTTATCTCTAGTTTTCAATCCCATTAACTATTTATACATTTATGTATGATACATGTATTTATTGTACCTACTAGGTGTGTTCTCTTTGGGAAGTACAAAGCTCTTTGAGACATAGGTTGTTCATTTTTTTATTTTCCCACAAATACTGCGACCTTTTGAGCAGGAAGGTCTATATTTTACTAACATCTAGAACCAGCAGTTAACAAGGTGTCTAAGATGTAGTCAATAAATATGAAATACATAAATGAACACATTTTTAAGGAAGGGCCAGGACATGAACCAATAGAAAATTTTCATTTTCAGTCACAAAGCAACCAGAGACATAAAAATGATACAGACAACAAGTGCTACGGTCATTCAAAGAAGGCATAGAATAGATACAACAAGGATCTGCTCTATGGCACAGGGAACTCTACTCAATATTTTGTAATAACTTATAAGGGAAAAGAATGTGAAAAAGGAATCACTGTGCTGTACACCTGAAAGTAACACAACATTGTAAATCAACTATACTTAAATTAAAAAACAAACAAACAGACAACAACAACAAAAAAAAACCAAAGAGGTCTTAGAAGTTTTTATGAGATTCCATAAGAGAAGCCATATGAGGATGGGAGAGACGGCTTTTGAATCGATTCAGAGGAGAAGTCACAGAGAAACTTGTCTTTGACCTGAACTTGAGTTTCCATTAAGATTGCAACGCAGGGATATTACAGATGAAGGTAATCACATAAACTTACTATACTGAAACTTGCAGAGGTTATGAGCATTGTTCAAGATCCCAAAGCAAGTGCATTGTGGAATCAGAATTTTAAGTGAGGCCTAATGAACTAAAAACAAACAAACAAAAGAACAAGCCCTTTCTGTGATACCATGTTGCCTTTGAAGTCGTTCTATTGGTGGGTTGGTAGAAACTGGTTCCAGTGTTTCTTGCAGGAATGACTAGCTCTGTCCCCCCACTGTCCCCCGCCCCCGAGTTGATCCTCAAAGTTTCCTTTAGAATGGACTTGCTAAAATGCAGACCTGCAAGTATTCATGACGCCTGTGTCCAATCATTTCTCCTGCCATTGCCTACTTCACTTCTGGATTATATGAACAATTCACTGTCTTCTTTTATGCTTTTCCCTCCTCCAAGAATTCCTTTCTCCCTATGGGGCACCTGGGAAACCCACTTCAGTTTTCAAACCTCAGTTTACATATTATGTCTTTTGTGCAGTCTTCTTTTTAGTGTTGTGATCACACGCTCCTTTTTGCTACCCTTGCACTTCTGCATGCCTGATTGCTGCACTCGCTACACTGTATTATAATTGTATTTTTTACATATCTCTGTCTTCTCCTGGGCAACATTCCTTGGGGCCAGGGACTACCTTTTTTCATCTATTGATGTTGCCTTAGCGTGTTACTTGTTGTGAAGTAGTTAGTTATAAAAATGAGATTTGATTAAATTGAAAATTGTTATGTACATATTAGTTATTATCATTTACAGATATAACAGGAAAAAATATTAATGTTGGTGCTGAAAGTTCACTGCTAGTAAATGGTGGTGGTACTTGACTTCACATATTATTTTCCCCACTATTTTATATCTTTCTACCTGATATGTCTTCTTTATTTCCATCTATGTTTCTTTATTACTACACCAAGAAAAACAAGGATAAGGGTAGGGCTAGGCCATACTTGGCTGGAATAGTAAAGAAATTGTGTGGGGTTTTGGTGAGAAAATCCTGAAGCATACAGGTCTGCATCTTCCCTTTGCTGCATGTGGAGGGTTCTGCTTCTAAAGACTTTTATTAGCAACTAATCAAGATGGGTTTTTGTTTTTTTTTGTTTGTTTGTTTTGTTTTTTGTGGTACGTGGGCCTCTCACTGTTGTGGCCTCTCCCATTGCGGAGCACAGGCTCCGGACGTGCAGGCTTAGCAACCATGGCTCACGGGCCCAGCCGCTCCGAGGCATGTGGGATTTTCCCGGACCACTGCGCCACCAGAGAAGCCCAATCAAGATGCTTTTGCACAAGGCTCCTGATAAGCTTTTGGTAAACTAAGAGTAAATCAGAGTTAACGTAGCTTCTGATTTCTTTTACATTGTCAATGTGGATGATCATTTTTTACTGCTGGGGGTGGTGGTGGTGGGGAGTGAGGGAATGTTCCTTTCCTGCTCGTGATGTTTTAGTCCTGTCAAGAGAGCTCGTAGGGTCCTATTAGCGCTGCTTCTTTACTGACTCTGCCCCAGGGTGATCAAGTGACTTATATTGAAAGCTTGAAAAGAATTAAGCGTGCATGCTTGCCTTGACTAATTCTGTTCTCTCCCTTGAGAGTGTGAGTGAGTGTCTTCTGTTTCTCTCATTCTGTGTATTACTAGTTAGTAAATCTGCCCCATTCTGGGGTTCAGTTATGTGATCATTTCATTCAAACTGGATTCTCAAGCCAGGGTTATCAACAGTAACAGGAATATTCGGCCCTCCATCTTTTCTCTTATTTTCTAATTTATGCCAAACCAAATGGAATTAAGGCATTGTAGCTGCTGAAAGGTAATTAAAAGACCCTAACATTTGGTGCATTACCTGGGAACACTGAGAAATAAAAAGAAAGGAGCAGACATTTTGGAGAGGAAAATGCCCACGTGGAAAATATTTTGGTACTGCCAAGGAAGGTATTCCAGTGCCTTGGTCTTTAATGTATGGTGGGATGTTGGGACCTTTGACTGTTTGAAAATATTTAAGTTTGTGCAGTAAACTGCTGAAGCCTAGAAAAGGTTTAAGACATCCTGTATTATTCTCCCGTGCTTATTGTAACATACTACCACAAACTTGGACGCTTAACACAATAGAAATTTACTATCTCACAGTTGTAGAGGCCAGAAGTCTGATATCAAGGTGTCAGCAAGGCTGCTCTCCCTACAGATGCTTTAGGGGAGATTCTATCCCTTGCCTCTTTCAGCTTCTGGTGGTTGCCAGCTTCCTTGGCTTGAGGCCACATCACTCAGTTTTTGTCTCTGTCTTCACATCACCCCCTTTCTGTGTCTGTATCTTCTCTTTTGTCTGTCTCACATGTCCCTCTGCCCCTCTTGTATAATAAGGACAATTGTCATCCTATTTAGGACCCATCCAGATAATATAGGATGGAAATCCCATGTCAAGATCCTTAATGACATTTGCAAAAACATTTTTTTTCAAATGAAGTAACCGTCAAGGATGAGGACATGGATATATCCTTTTGGGGGCCACCATCCAACCCACTATACCAGCCGTAAGATACTTTGATTTTGGCTGATGGCTGCAGCTTATGGTGTGGGAAAGTGGCTGTTTCTTTCGAGCCACTTAAGTAAAGGTCTGACATAAAGAAAAGGGGCATTAGGGAGTTGCGGGTGACTGAGCAGTACCTGGAGTGGAATGAATAAGGCACCTGGAGGGTCTTTAGTATACCTGGCACTTGACTTGAGAGTGTGCAGGAGTTTACAGGGCAGAAAAGTCTCAGGCAGCTGTCCATCAGCCAGCTGCTGCAATAGCAGCCACAGCCAACTGTACCCTTCAGGTACAGTTTTTCCCAAGCAGGCTTGACTGAGACAAAGACTCAATTGTAAGGAAAACATGTTTTATAGAACTTGTCGGCATTGACACATATGGTCTACCGTAGGCTCAAGTGACTCCCCTTACATGTGGACCCAAGCTGACACTGGATTTGTCAATTATGTTGGAGAAAGAAATGTTCTCTTAAAGGCAGCTGCCTTTGGTCTAGGCAGTTCCATAGCAGAAGGCAGTGAAAATGGCCATGGCGGCATAGGACTGTCTAATCTACGCCTCAGAACTGGAGGTGTAATGTCACTAGACAGAACCCATAATTAGTTCAGTACTGCAGTATGAACCACAAGGTCATCAAACAGGAAGGATAGCTCAAGAGTCCACGTGTGATAGATGCTCAGGGCTGTGCACTGCACATGGCAAATTCATAGTGACAAATCAACGTCAGGCTAAAAGATTCCTCCTGGTTCGAAGTTCGCAGGTCAGAAATTTCAAAGAAATGGCATAGACTAATGGACATCCTAGTGAGGCTAAAACCAAAGAGACTTTCTCTTTCTCTCAAATGCTATTGGGTTTCTGCTATGTTCTTTGGTCAAATTCTGTACTGGATTCTGGGAACAAAAATGTGCCTAGTTTCACTCTTCTAGGAGTGGGGGATTGGCTTGCTTTTGAGATTGTTTTTAAATTTTGGGGATAGTGCTGTAAAATCAAATTGTATCGTAGTAACTCTTCAGACTCAGCATGGTTCATGAGAGGCTTGATAAACTGATAAAACAGCCAAGGCCCTGAGAGACCCAAACCCGTATCAGTCTGTTCTCTGTGTCTGTGAGTCTGTTTTTGTTTCGTAGACAAGTTCATTTGTGCCGTATTTTAGATTTCACATATAAGTGAGATCATATATTTGTCTTTCTCTTCTGACTTACTTCACTTAGTATGATAATCTCTAGTCCATCCACGACGTTGCTGCAAATAGCGTTATTTCATTCTTTTTATGGCTGAATAATATTCCATGGTATATATGTACCACATCTTCTTTATCCATTCATCCATCAGTGGACATTTAGGTAGTTTCCATGTCTTGGCTATTGTAAATAGTGCTGCAGTGAACATTGGGGTGCATGTATCTTTTCTTTCTTTCTTTCTTTCTTTTTCTTTCTTTCTCTCTTTCTTTCTTTCTTGTCACAAGGCATGTGGGATATTAGTTCCCTGGCCAGAGGTGGAACCCATGCTCCCTGCTCTGGAAGCACGGAGTCTTAACCACTGGACCACTAGGGAAATACCAGGGTTGTATGTATATTTTTGAATTAGAGTTTTCTCCGGGTCTATGCCCAGGAGTGGAATTGTGGGACCCTATGGCAGCTGTATCTGTTCTCTGCACGTCTCATATCAACCACCTGCACTCCAATCCTTTCTCTCAGTGTCATCTTCGGGGAACCCAACCTGTGACAGGGACCTTGACAAGAAGAAATGGCTCAGGGAAAAGCTACCTGCACAGGGAGGAGATAGAGGCCATCGACCCTGGGGTGTGGCGGGGAGAGTGGGCACAGAGATTTGTCATTTCACCCCCGATACTCAGCCCTCCTGGCTGCCCCACTCTAGGTCACCTCGGGATACAGAGGTGACCCGGTTAGAGTCCCTGCCTGTGCAGGAATCTAGGGGCACCAGCGGGTCTGAATAATATTAGTGCAGGGTCTCCCCCATGGCACTGGGGTTATTTGGGGCGGGTCATCCTCTGCTGGGGGCCCCTCCTGGGCACTGTGTGGGGTTCAGCAGCATCCCTGGCCCCACCCATTTGATTCCAGGGGCCTCTCCACCCCAGCAGTGACCACCACAGATTTTCCCAGGCATCACCAAAAAATGTCTGGGGGGGAGGCGGGGGCAGGATGGCCCTGGGTGAGGACAGCTGTGTTGAAGCAACCAGCCTGGCCCAGAGCAAGGTCTGCCCCAATCCCGTCAGAGCCTGCATTTAGAACTGCCCCTTCCCTCTCCCAGCTCCCCTGCCCTGCAGTGGTCTCCGAGACATCATCCCCATGTAATCCATCACACCTTCTCAGTTTACTGTCCCCAGCACCTAGAGGAGTGTCTGATGTGTAGTAGATGCTTCATAAATACTTGCTGAATAAAGGAGTTGAATAAAGGGATGAGTGGATGAATGAATGAAGGTTACCATGGAAGGAGGGGGGAGATTCCCTTTCTGGCTCTCGGGGGTTGGGAGATCAAGTGAGAGATCCGTGCTAAACAGGCTGACCAGCCTTCTGGGGTTCCCCGGG
Source organism: Hyperoodon ampullatus (assembly GCF_949752795.1). Classification (NCBI taxonomy): domain Eukaryota; kingdom Metazoa; phylum Chordata; class Mammalia; order Artiodactyla; family Ziphiidae; genus Hyperoodon; species Hyperoodon ampullatus. The sequence goes on from NC_136920.1 coordinate 80,036,784, forward strand.
AACAAGGGTTTCCCCACAGTTCCAGCGCTCAAACCTGAGCAGTCCTGGGCAAACTGGGGGCGGGTGTTGGTCACCCTATGTAAACAGTAACAATTCCAACTGCAATAGCAATGACCAAGGACCTCTAGGGTCTTACTGACCAGGCAGAGTTCTTTACCTGGCGGGGAAAGTGACACAGGAGGGAGGGAGGAGTCTAAGGAAGAACATCCCACACGACAATGTGTGCCAATGGCCCTGGGCCCAAGGTCACACCTGACCAGGGCTTGCTTTTTTTTTTTTCTAACTTACTTTTTCCCACATGGGTATGCAATTGTCCGAATGCCATTTATTGAAAACTCCTTAATTTCCCCACTTTCTGTCATATCAAGTTCTCATATATCTCTTTCTGGACCTTTATTCTATACCATAGAGCTTTACGTCCCATCCTTGCACCACTAGGGCTGTTTCATCACTCTAACTTTATTTTTTATTCATTTATTTTTTTGGCCGTGCCATGCGGCATGTGGGATTTTATTTCCCTGACCAGGGATCGAACCCGTGCCCCCTGCAGTGGAAACTCGGAGTCTTAATCGCTGGACCTCCAGGGAAGTCCCCAGGGCTTGCTTTGACATCCATCGAATGGTGGCGGGTGGACACGGGGAGCAGCTGTCTGTGAGCCATCCTGTGTAGAAATGCAGGGTGGAGGGCAGGACAGCTGGAGCGGGAGGGGAAGAGGCGGAGGAGGGAGGGAGGGAGGGACGGAGGGCGGGCGAGAGACAGAGAGTTACCGGAGACAATAGCTCTGGCCATGTCCTAGGGCATGAAAGCTGAAAATAGCTCCTAGTGCCCGGAGCCCTGGAGCCGCAGCCTGTGAGCCAGGGTGACTGGCTCTCCTCCCTGGTGTGTGTGTGTGTGTGTGTGTAGCTCTGGGCTTCTCAGGCTGGGAATGGGGTGCACGGAGCAGGGACGGAGTAGGGACCCTTCTCTCTGGGACCTTGCGGGCCATCCTTAGCTCACAAAGCTGGGCCACTCCTGGCCCTACGAGTGGGGGGCTTATCCTCCCTATCCACTGCATCACACCCCCTCACACACAACTTCCCCGTGTGTGCTCCCAGCAGCCAAGAGAATCTGTTTTTAAAAGATTTGGGGGTGGGGGGTAAACATACAAACAAGAGCAGAATGCATACTTTTTCAGAATGGGAATGGCTCTGTGTAACCCCACCCCCAGGGAAACCACAGTCCTGACCTCTAACACCCTTGACGAGTCAGCCTTGGTCTGGGCTTGCGGACCCATGGAAGCTTCCTCATCCCCTCTTTCAGACCCTGTCTCTCCCTCGGCATCTTTGTGAGAAGCACCTGGGGAAGTGGCACTGCTAGGCTGTACTGCTGCTAGAACTCCACCTGGGCTCCACCAGGCTCCAGCCCCCCGCCCTGTGCACCTCTCTGACCCTGAGGCACCTCAACTGGTAGGAGCGGCATCACCTTCCCTCCCGGGACTTGTGACACTTAAGGGAGACACCGAAAAGACAAGCGTTTGGCTCCCTGGCTGGCAAAGAGCAGGTGCTCAATTGTCATAAGTGTCCGTATCAGTGAGGCTTCTCCAGACAAACAGAATCCATAGGGTGTGTGTGTGTATATACACACACACACATACATATGTACACGCATACAAAATATACAGCTGTGTATATATGCAGTATGCATACAGACATATACACATATAGTATATGCAATACACACATACATATATACACACATATATAAAATGCATCATTTGTATATATACAGTATGTATACACACATACAATACACATATACATATACACTATACATACACACATATAAAATGCATAGTTTGTATATATACAGTATGTACACATACATATAACATATGCAATAGACACACCTAGGTACATATATATCATACATATATACACACATACAAAGATATTTAGATGTGTATATATACAGTATACATACATATATAATATATGCAATACACGTACATACATATAGACACATATATACACCTACATATAAAAGCATGTAGCATAAAAATATATATGTACTGTACATATAAATTCATCGTATATATACATATATATCATATATATAAGATATATACACATACATATACACAATGTATACACACACATACACATCTATATGTAAATATGCACATGTACATACACATAAATACATATGCAAGTGTGTCTATATATAGTATATACATATATACATATAATACCTATGCAACATATACACATACAGGTATACAACATATATACACACCTATATATAAATATACACTGTATACATACATATGTACAGCGTACATATACTGTATATATACACACACCCATATATCAATATATGGTGTGTGTATATATACAGCATGTTCACATTTATAATATGTATACTATATATATACACATACATACATGTATACAATATATACGCACAAATATATAGGCTTGTATGTATACTGTATATAGTACTTACACATATAATACAAACGCACGCACATATAAACATGTGTATACATATATATAATATGTATACACACATATACAAATTAATAGGCTTGTATATATTCAGTATTTTTACATATATAGTTTTGTTTTAAGGAGTTGACTCATGTGACTGTGAGGCAGGCAAGTCCGGGCAGGACTCTGGGCTGGAGACACAGGGAAGAGCTGATGTCCCAAGGCCATTGGAGGAACAGGTCCCTCTTTCTAGGGAACCTCATTTTTCTCTCCAGTCCTTCAACTGATGGACGAGGCCCACCCACGCCGCGGCATTGACAGTCTCCTTTACGCAAAGTGGACCAATTTCAGTGTTAATCTCTTCTGAAAAATACCTTCCTGGCCACATCTGGAATAATGTTTGTGGTTGCCGGGGCCCCACGCAGTGCGCACATGAGATTAACCATCCCCGTGGCGATGATGACACTTTATTTTCTCCCTTGAACATTGTCCCTACTATTCCAATTAAAATGGCAGTGCCATGAGGGCAGGGCATTTCCTTTTTTGCCAGTACTGAGCGTCCGCGGTCTGGTGCCTAGCATAGGCTAAATACACGGCATTTTTGTGAACAGAAGCCGGGATTCCGGCTGTCATATTTCATGAGGAATTATAGTCTTCTTATTGGGGGGGAGGGGTGTGTGTGTGTGTGTGTGTCACGGTACGTCAAGGGCGGGAGTCGAACCCGCCACCCCAGGCCCCGAGGGGTCTCCTCGGGTCCCCACTTCGGGCCGGTGGGTGTGGCTGGGGGCAGCCGAAGACGTGCGTGCGTGCGTGCGTGAGAGCGGGCGTGTCCACAGGGTGGGCCGCGCGCGCCGCGAGTGGTTCGGCCCAGTCCCCGGCTCATTGTGCTCGCCTCACGCAGGCCTGAGTTCGCAGCAGCGCTGGAGGCCCGGGGCCTGTGACCACAAAGAGAGAGCCGGGGGCCGGACGGGAGCGCGGCGGCGGCGGCTGAGGCCCAGGCCAGGCCCCCTCCCCTCACTGCCCGCCTGCCTGTTTGCCCCGCCCCCGCCGGCGGCGCCGCGCCCCTCCCCCAACCGCCAGACTAGCACGGTGCGGGGGCGGCGCGCGAAGACATGGGGGAGAAGCTGGAGCTGAGGCTGGAATCGCTCGTGGGGGCCTAGCCCGCCGTCTGCCCGTGGCCGCTGCCGGTCTACGTAAGTGCCACCCGTCCCCTCCTCCCGGACCCCCGCCCCTCTTCCCCCACGGCGCGCGCTGAGCCCACCGAGAAACGGAGCGACTCGAGTCGCCAGACCTTCTTTGGAGCCCCCCTTCCCGCCCCGCCGTGGTTCTCCGCGGCCATTTCCAGCCCCCGCGCGCAGGGTGGGCAGAGGGGAGCCGGCGCCGGCCGGGGGCGCAGACTCGGCCGCGGGGACCCCGCGCTTCTGAGGGGCGCCCGAGCCGGTCTGCGGTTGGCTCTGCAGGGCTGGGGACCCCGGTCTCCCCGGGCCTGGACTGCCGGCGGGCTTGCCCTTCTGTACTTTAGGATTTGACATGTAGGGTTTCTTTTGCCTGGTAGTTTATTCTTAGCGCTGTCAACGTGCTTAGGTTTTTTAAATTTTTTATTTTTGAGGGCACCCTTTCCTCCCTCTCTCCAGTTTTTTGTGTTTCTGTTTTGTTTTGTTTTAGTTAGGCATTTTGTTCCTCTGATCTTGAGTGGGTGGGCTGGCAGGACACTTGGAGAGGAGGCGTGCTGTCCCCTGATCTTGAGTGGCCTTTGGAAAATGACACGCCAAAGGGAAATTTACACACAAGTCCGGTGATTCCAGAAATGCAGCGTGTCCGGCCAGGTGGGCGCCCGGCCTCTCGTCCCCTGTGGCGGCGTGGTGCGCGTGTACCTTGTCTCAGGGTTTACGCTTGGGCCCCGCAGCCCACCTTCCGGAGGGAAAGCGCAGCGGGCGGCTTGGGCCGGCGCCTTTGGGGCGCCCTTTCGTGCGCTCAGCTTGCGGGGGACCGGCCTCCAGGCGACCCGGCGGGGAAGCCCGCGCGACCCGCGCGTGTGTGTCAGTTTTGTGGAAAGTGTGTCGCGGCCGGGGTCGGGGTCGGGACGCTGGGACCGCCTGGAGCCGATGTTGACTCCGAGCCCCGGTTCTCCGCAGTTATCTGAGGTCCGAGGGTTTCCAGCCCTCCACTGCGCACTGGCGCTTTCTATTTTTGCCTTTCCTGTGCCTGGAGGCGCGGCTGAGCCTGGGCTCTGGCTTTTCCGGTTGGGTAACTCCAGGCGGCCCGGGTGGGCGGCCTGAGCAGCAGTGGGCCGGGCGGGGAGACATGCCAGGGGAGGGAAACTGAAAGTGGGGAGAACCTTCAGAACTCCAGCTGATCCACTTGCCTCGCCTCCCCGCCCCTCTTACTGCATTTGTCATGCAGGGGATGGCTGGTCGGCACATTTTTCAAAATGTACTAATTTGTGTATCCTTAGTAGCCGTGAAGCATAGTTCACTTGTAGTGCACAGTTGTAGGAGTTTTGATCGCCATCAGGCGGCAGAGCAATCCTGTCATCCCATTTGCTGCCCTTTGGCGCCAGGGTGCCTCTAGCCTCTTGGCCACTAATCTCCTCTCCGTCCCTAAGGTTTTGGCTTTTCCAGGTCAGATAAACGGAACAACAGCATGTAGCTTTTTGATTCTGGCTGCTTTGGCTCAGCAAAACCTATGCGAGATTCCTCCAGGGTTTGTTTTTTTTTTGTTGTTGTTGTTTTAAATATTTATTGAGTTAGTTATTTACTTGGCTGTGCTGGGTCTTAGTTGCGGCACATGGGATCGTCATTGCCGTGTGCAGTATGTTTTAGTTGCGGCGTGGGGGATCTAGTTCCCTGAGCAAGGATGGACCCTGGGCCCCTTGCATTGGGAGTGTGGAGTCTTAGTCACTGGACCACCAGGGAAGTCCGTCATCCCTGTTGTTGCAGGTATGAAAAGCCACTCCTTTTTCTGGCTGTGCTGTATTCCATTTTCCGTTTGTCCATTCGCCTGCGGGTGGCAGGACTTGTGGGATGTTTCCAGTTTTGAGGGGATCAGGAATAAAGCTGCTGTAAACATCCCAGGGCAGGTTTCCATGTGAACTTGGGTTTTTACCTCACTTGAGAAAATACTCAGGAGTGGGACTGGGGTCTGTGCTAAGTGTATGTTTAACAACCCTTCTGCATCTTAGAAATTGGTATTTTTGAATATTGGAAGAGTTTAGAAATCCACTGTGACCCAGCACCCAGGCACTTGAAACGAAGTTGAAAGTTCATCTGGAGATGGTCACGTTGTCCCCGCCCCTGTCTTTTATTCGAGGCAGAGCAAGGGCACAGATTTGTAACCCTTGTAAGGAAGGCCTCGTGTGTCCAGGCCCTGGCAGGACCTGGCTTTCTAGTGGTGGGCGGTTCTGAAGTGGAGAGCGTCTTTCCCTTGCCGGCCAGACCTCGCTTGGCAGGGTGCGGGGTGTGCTGCCTGCCTGGCCGGGCGCTCTTTCTGCCGGTCAGCAGCCGTTCCTGGTGTGTCTGTCCTACTACCAGGCAGGCGGTCAGGGGCCCTAGTGACGTGCTCAGCGAGCCGCAGCCTTCCTAAAGCTTTGCGGGTAATGTCTGCTACCCTCCCATTTCCCTGCTGAGGAATTTTGCTTTCTCATGGGAAGTGAGGGGGCAGTACTTTATAAGAGTTCATATTTTGTGATGACTCGATGCTGAATACATTAAGAAAATGGGCTCCTTCCAGAAGCTTAACTTCTCAGAAGGTCAGATTTCGCATGTGACTGCACGTTTGAAATGAGTGAACTTGTTTGTTCATTGATTCATTCATTCTGCAAGCACCTCCTGGATATTTACAGTGAGTGTTCCAGGGGGCGCGGAGGACAGTAGACAGTATTCTTTTTTTTTTTTTGATTTTTGAATTTTATTTTATTTTTTTATACAGCATGTTCTTATTAGTCATCAATTTTATACACATCAGTGTATACACGTCAATCCGAGTCGCCCAGTTCAGCACACCACCATCCCCACCCCCCACGGCTTTCCTCCCTTGGTGTGCATACATTTGTTCTCTACATCCGTGTCTCAACTTCTGCCCTGCAAACTGGTTCATCTGTTTGAGACAGCTTTGTACTTCCCGCTTCCAGGGACTCTTGTGTGGGCGCTGCGAAGCGGGGTTTTAGATGGTGCAAGGTGGAGGGTGGGCACTAGAACCGGTGCCCAGTGTCCGGGTGTGCGTGCGCTAGATGGGGCGTGCGGCCTAGGACTCCTGCCGGCTCGGTGACCCCGGCCGAGTGCTCTAAGGCTTCTAGGTCTCAGTGTTCTCATCTGTAGCATGGGCTGAACAGGACTCACTCTCTCTGGAGGTTACAAGGTCGAACTGTGTTAATGCTTGTAGACCCTACAATGTAGAACACTTAGGACAGTTTGGAGCATCGTTAATTGTTCCACAGATATTACCTGGTCTGTTGAACGACTTTGCCTGGTACACGCCAAAGCGATTAGGAACTTGGTATATCCCAGCTTCATTTCCTTTCCATTAAAACAGGGCTCAGGAAAAAAAATCTGTTTTTCAGTACTCGTATCATATAGTGGAAAGGGCACTGGTGTGAAGGCAGCTTAGGATTTGAATTCCAGGGCTTATGCTGTCTGTGGCCTGGGCAGGTTACTTTTGAACTGCAATCCCCACACTTGTAAAATGACATTAAAAACCACTCTTTCTGTGGGTTCTTAGAATTAATTAAGCAGGTTATGTGTGTAAAGTAGCCTGGCACTTGAATGAGTTGTCAGAACCAAGGGCTGCTGGAGATGATGCTTCTGCCCTAGGTAATCTTCCCTTCTACTGGGCAGCAAGTAAACACAAGCCCAGTAGTCAGTGCTCTGGAAGAAGTGAGTTCTGGTGCCATAGAGCACAGAATCTCTTTTTTCTTTAATTTTTATTTTATATGGAGGATAGTTGATTTACAATATTGTGTTAGTTTCAGGCGTACAGTAAAGTGATTCCGTTATACATATATCCATTCCTTTTCAGATTCTTGTCCCATACAGTTTGTTCCAGGCTATGGAGTAGAGTTCCCTGTGCTGTGCAGTAGGTCCTTGTTGATGATCTATTTGATATAGAGTCGTGTGTATATGTTAACGCCAAAGTCCTAATGTATCCTCCCCCCCCAACCTTTCCCCTTTGCAGAGCACAGAATCTTGGAAGGGAAAGTTCAGGGTAGGCTTCTTGGAGGAGGTGCCATCCTTTCTAAGGATATGTAGAAGCTCCTGGGGTGGCAGGAGAGAGCACTGTGTGTTGAAGTTGGAGAAATATAAGAAAATATGGCAAAACTAAGGTATAGGACTGGAACTCAGGGTTTAGGAAAGAAATGAGAGTTGATACTGGAAACCTCGTGGGGCCCAACAGAACGGGGCCTTGTTTGTCCTGTCAGAAGTTTAGATGTTTATCCTGAAGGCTGTGGGAAACCCTAAAGAACAGTGAGGTGGACTTCTGGTTTAGAGGCTCACTCGGACCTCCATGTGCAAGGCACTTGATTGGGTGCAGGGTGAATTGTAATCTAAGGTTTCCACTTAAGTTATAAAAGGTTGGACTGGATTTTGCAGATCTGAGAGAGAATGGGTGGGGCTTGGTGACCAGTTAGAAAAGGGAGGGCAGCAAGCGTGGGTGACAGTTTACAGGTGCATCTTTTTGAGAGATACAGAGCACAGTGGGAAGGGATTGGGGGTGGGGAGAGGATCTTACTTCATCTTCAGTGCTTTAGAGGGGCCTGGTAGACAGGTCTGGGCCCAAGGTTCAGATCTGGGCTTTTGGGGAGGACAGGTGTTTGAAGGCATGGGAGAGACTTAGGTTACCCACAAGAAGATCCAAAGAATCATAGGTCTGAGGGCTTTTTTTTTTTTTTTTTGCGGTACGCGGGCCTCTCACTGCTGTGGCCTCTCCCGTTGTGGAACACAGGCTCCGGACGCGCAGGCCCAGCGGCCGTGGCTCACGGGCCCAGCCGCTCCGCGGCACGTGGGATCTTCCCGGACCGGGGCACGAACCCGTGTCCCCTGCATCGGCAGGCAGACTCTCAACCACTTGCGCCACCAGGGAAGCCCGGTCTGAGGGCTTTTTAAGTGGGTATACTGAGGAAGTTTATAAGCTGAAAGAAAGCAGCCAGCAGAGAAAGGGTGTGAAGATCTAGGAGAGGAAATGATTGTTCATTTGTTTTCAAAAAGCTGAATACTTATCGTGTGCCTGGCCCTTTTCTAGGATCTGGGGTTCTCACCATGTGTTACCTCTTCTGCAAGGACAGTTAAACTCATTCCCTGGTGAAGAGAAGTCAGATTATTCTTTGCATCCCATTCAGGTGTAGGAGCTGTTCTGTACCTCTGAAGGGACTTTACTCAACCAGAGTAATAAGTTAGAAATCAAAAGAAGTTAGAGCTGGAAGGGACCTTAAAAGCCACTGTACTTAATTTTGCCTAATATTTTACATTGATTGTAAGAAAAATGCAGAGCCCATTCTCTTCAGAATTCCTTCCCTGAACTTTCTTTATGACTTTCATCCAGTGGGTCTAGCTTGTAAATTTTGGCCTCCTCCTAAATTTGCTTCTTCATCCACATTACATTTTGCCCCGACTATGGCAGAAACTCCTGGGTGGTTTCGCGGCCCCTGGTCTCAGTTCCTCTAAGTTCATCTGCCTACTCGGGTTGAGTGATCTTCTAACATGACAAGATATGCCTAAAATAATGCTGCTAATGGCTTGCCCACACAGAGTTAGTGCATACTAGCCGCCCAGCGTGTGCTCTGCACAGAAGCCTGTAGTCTGAACTGTGCTTTGCCAAGCCTCCTGGGGCTCTTTGGCCCTGAGGAAGGGGAGCTTTTTGTGATCACTCTCTTTATCTAATTGGTCCTTCAGCTGCGGGGCGCCTTTTTCTAATCAGCGGAGGCACCCTTACTCAGCCAGTGGTAGCCCCAGGCCTCATCACTTGTGGGATACAAGCCATGCTCTCTCCCAGGCTTGCTTGGGCCAACATCTCTATTTTTATTTCTGTCTGTTCTCACACTTGGACCCCTGGTCTTTAGTCATCCCCACCTGCAGTATTTACAGTGCCCAGCAGGTGTCAGGCTTGCGTGTCTTTGCACAGGTGCTCCCTGTGCAGTTAATGCACCTCCTACTCCAACTCTGCATAGCCTCATCTTTCTAGACTGTACTTCAGGGTTATCATGAAGCCGTCACTTAGATACAACTTTTGGCCTCCATAGGCACTTCTGTGCTTTATCTCATGTGATTGAAATTTTGAGTTTCTAGATCTTCCTCCTTAATGAGGCTTTAAGGACAGGAGTCATTTCTAATCCTTAGCACAGAGCAGATGCTTTTTAAAGGTGATAAAATGTATGGTTTAAATGACTCATTTTACAATAATTTTGCTTTAGCTTCTGATAGAAATAAAGTTTCCGGATGTTGTGTTCCTGCAATAAGAAATAAAGATGTGACCTTCCAGTTGTGTAAAGCCCATCAATGCTGTGTAAGTGCATCGGGTGGCGCTAAGGAACGTGGAGCCAAGTGGGCTAGTTGTGAGAGAGAGAGACTTAACTATGTTAACAAAGGTAAGCCTTCATTGTGTCCTGCCAACATTTGACAGTTGCTTTTGGGCAAACTAAATTTATAAAATTTTAAACTGTTCCTCCCCATTAAAGGGATTGAATATTTGGCCACTTTGGTGCACCTGTGTCTTGTGAATTGTCCAATTGGAGATGGAGGTTTAGAAAGTGAATTTCAGTCTTGTTTAAGTCTCTTCCCATCAGACTGGTCTCGTGATTTCCTACACACCATGTTACTTCCTGTCTACCTTTCCTTGGTGGTGTTCACGCGTGGATTGTCTCCTGTACCTGCTCAAACCTTGGTCCATTCTCATTTGTACCATGGAAGTTTGTCATGCTGGATACTGTCAGAACTAATTTTACTTAAGTTTGTGTTAAGGTGCAAAGCACACGTTTTGTATATTATCTGTTTTTTGTGTTTGTTTATATTTTTATGGTTTCTCTTCAAGAAATATTATGAGTAGGGAAAGAACAAGACGTAAAGAGAAAAAAGTCATCATTCTCTTTTAAGTTGTTAGAACATCTACCTGCAATCATAATGCACTGTGGTATGTGTTAAAATAGGAAATATGTGTCATGTCCCGTAGGAGCAGGAAAGTCAGTGGTGTTAGTGAGGGTGTGTCATGGAAGTAATCACAAAGCAGGTGACTGCTGGTTGGGGTCCTGAAACATTAGTGTGTGCTCCCTGTGTGCAGTAGTGGTCTGGAGGGGTCAGGAAGCATGCCTTTCAATTTGAGGGAACAGAGGGTTTGAGGTCCTCTCTGTTCTATTGCTCTAGTATAGTATACTGCATAGCAGCTCATAAAATACTGTGTTTATAGTTGATATTTAAATCGCTGATTGATCATCAAGATTGGGATGTATCATTGGAAATGAAAATAGGAAGAGTCTTATGCTTTTTAGGTTTTTCCTTTTTTTCCGATGTCTCAGAAGGCTCTTTGACGGGGGACTTTTTATTCTCCCATACAATTCCATGAATACTTATACCCTGGCACTTATTTTAATGGCATTTTCAATTTATAAATGTCTCTGAAACACATACTGTAAACTATTTGAGGGTAATGACCATGGCCATTGATGACACATCTTAAATGTGCATCGTGTTAATGTTTGAGTGTCAAGTGGTCTACCATCAGTGCTTCCTTCTTTCACCCAGTTTTCTTCCTCATTTCCTTCTCCAAATTTGTCTCATTTTTCTACTCTCCTTTTTGCTTCTCTATTCTTGCTTTCTCTTTCCCATTGCATGTGTCATTCTTCTTCTTTTTCTTCTTCTCCTTCTGACTTCATTATTATGGCCAACCAAAACCTTTTCTAGGATTGTCTCTATCTTCCTTTCCTCTTCATTGCCATCCACAAACTCTTACAGAATATTCTTGCTTGACTCCCTTACTTCCTAGCATACCCATGTACTTCCTGGTCACTTTAGAACATTGAAAAGGGTTGGAATTTTTAAAAATAGGTAATTATAATCAGTCTTCTTTCACCTCTGGCATAAGACTCTTCTTCCTCAATCTGACCATTCTTAAATCTAGAGGTACTCCAGCTCATTGGTCTCCCTTACCCCCATGTTTAGGCCAAAGAACTTGTGAAACCTTAGCCCTGTTTAATACTTGAATTTATCAAAACATAAGAGGGCTAATTCTGCCTAAGGGCACCAAAGAAAAATAAAGATGCCACAAATAAACGTTTAGTCCAGATTTATAATGGACTCTTAAGTGCCTAGTTGAGTGCTAACCATTAACTCACTTGAACAACAGGGAGGTCATGACACAAACTAACATGTTAATTGTATAGACACTTCACTTCACCATTCTTCAATGTAGCTGATAAACTGCATCCAGTTAGCTTAAATAACATGAATGATGAATTTCCCTGTGTATATAAATTGGGAGTTTCTAAAGTTTTCTTTTTCCCTTTGTACAACTACTGACTGCCACCTCGCTTGGTCAGTGCAATAAGAAATGATGACTAAGAAACACATTGTCTCAATATCAGTGTATATAATGTCCTAGTATTCTATAAAAATCTCAAAATTCTTAATCTAAAAGGTAGGTCTGCCAATATCTTATATCCTTTTCCTTTGTTAATATAAATATCCAATCTATGAAGGTCTCAGTTTCCATACTTAGAATATGAGGTAGATAGATTTGCTAATATCTAGGGACCTTTCCAATTTTAATATTCCCTAGTTATAAGGGCTGAGCCAAATACAATGGCTCCCTTAATCATTAACCTCGCTCATGATGAAAGTTATCAGCAAGTTCTACTTGTAAGAGATCAAACATTCATATCCATGTATATTGTAGCACATTGACTTTTACAGAACTCAAAGTAACACAACATAGTTATATTCACAGACTTAAGGTCACTGTGATATACTTTACAATTTTTCTTTTCCCTAGGAAGGAAATGTAGATCCCTAGGAAGGGATTTCTTTCTCTGCCTTTCAGTAATGTAAGCCTTTTATTATCTCTTGGATCCTAAAAATGGGTAGGGTTTTGGCAGGTGGAGCTTAGGACAGACATTCCAGGTGACAGGGACAACAGGAGAAAGGGCAGAAGGAAGAATGGATTTTCAGAAAGACTTGATATCTTACATGATGAGAGCAGCGTTTCACAATCTCTGTCCTGCAGAACACTGGTTTTAGATGATGTTAATGTAGTTACAAGACAGAAGCATTTGGGAAGAGCTGTACTCTACATCCCGACATGAAATTCAAGTTTCACTTTGTTACATTACATACTCTGAAAAGTTTTGGAGGAAGGAATTGATTTATTTTTGTTTAATTCAGTCTTACTCACAGTTACTTGACAAACCTATATTCAGCTGATGGGACTGTATTTTGTGAAAGGCCTATCGGAGAAATGGTGAGATGGAGCTTAGGATATTTCTCTGTTGGGACAGGCATGTGATTATTTTTCTTATAATTCTTTACTGTTTGTCGTAACAATTGTTACTTTGCAGGAGTCAGTTTTTTTTTTTTACATCTTTATTGGAGTATAATTGCTTTACAGTTTTGTGTTAGTTTCTGCTGTGTAACAAAGTGAATCAGCTATATGCATACATATATCCCCAGGATTCAGTTTTAAGCCCTCTGTTTTTACCTGAGTTATCGGGAATCTTAGAAAGCTCAACAGTCTTGGAGTCTTCATCTCTGATGTAGTTTCCAGAAGCTCCTGGCACTTACCACTATTTCCTCTTGATTCTTTTCCTCCAACTTCAGACTTCTTACGATTATGAGCTGATGGTTTTCTCAGCCTCTAGTGTCAAAACCAGCTACCTCACTCATCTTCATTGTCTCAGTTACAAGGTGCAATATTTCCCATGTTTATATGTGTCAAAATATAAGTCAGGGATTGATACATAGCATATGCATAATAAAAATTGTATTTCTTTTTTTTCTTTGTTCAGAGGTATCCAAACACTGGCCAAGTTCTTAAATTGAAAGTAGAGTGATCTAACTTATTCAGCTCATCCAACCATCAATGTTGAATATTTGTCTTTTTTCTTACACATATTTCTTGTATTCCAATTGTGACATTCTAGAGCACAGTGGGTACATTTATAACTTATTACTGCATTACTACCTTGGCTATTCCTTGACCAAAATTTACTTCATACAACTGACAGCCTAATTAACCTGCTAAAGTTTTTTTTAATGTACGCATACATTTAAAAAAAACTCTAGTGGGTTAACTGCATTGCTAATAACTGAATTTTTACATCTCTATGCACCCATGTATGCAACACCAGATCAAGATATTATAAAATATTTCTAACACCCTACACGGTTCTCTGTTACTTCTTTCTGTTCCATACTCTCCCAGGGCAACACCTAAGCTGACCTCTATCACCATATATGACATACATGGAAAGACACAGTGTGTATTCTTTGGTATCTGGCCTCTGGTTACATATCATTATATCAGTAGTTTATTGTTTTATTGTGTTTTCCTGATTTTTTAAACCTAGACATTCATACAGTGTCAAAGTACCACTGAGTTCTGCATATTATTATGCTGACCTCCATCTTCAGGGGCTTTCCACAGTCTTCCATGTGTCTTTGCACCTACTTTCTCTTCCATCTAATTATGTTTCATTTAACCAACCTCAGCCAGCCTTCCCCCGTATTCCCCAACACGTAGCACTCCTGTGTTCAGCCAGTTTTGTCCCCTATTCCATAAGCCCTTTGTGCCATTCCTGACACTGTGCCTGTTCCCTGCCCGGAAGGCCTGTTCCCTACCCTCTATATACTTGTTCAAGACTCAGTTTAAATGCTACCTGTTCTGAGAAGTCTTCTCAGAAGAAGCCAGTACTTTTTGGAATCCTTCTTTAATGAAATCCCATAGCAAGTGTAATCTGTCCTCCCTGATCTGGTATTTAATTATCCATTGTTCCTATCATATAGTGTTTGTTTTCCTTGTGTGCTGTTATTATTTATTGAAGCAGATTACAGTGACTTGAACCAGGAACTGGGTCATTTTCCTCTTCATTTTAGTGCAAGTTTCTGTGATACGAAGTTAAACTCTTTTTCCCTCACTTCCCATTCACCCTCAGCAGTTGTTAAACATGAAGTACAAGTGAAACTTATTGGTTAACAGGTTTTTGTGGTCCTTGGTTCTGGTCCCTAGGTCTAAGCTGCACTTCTGTAGTGCTAATTTGACTGATTTCTTATTGTCACATAACTCAGGCATTAACTAAATCATTACAAATTTAGCTACATATAAGATAGTATAAGAAAAACCCAGTGGATATCAAAAGTTTTGGCCTGGAGGAGAGTGTTGTATGAGTCCTAGTTTAGTGGGACTCACACTTAATGATCGAGCCTTCCAATATTCCACTGTAAGTAAGAAAGAGGTATGCAAATATATGGTTAATATTTAACAGTGTTGATAGAAAAGAGAAGAGAGAAAGGGACGACAGATACTTTGAGGGCCTTTTGGAATTCATGAACGATTACGATTGGATGGGGAAGAAGAAGAACCGAGGGCTAACCTCCCACAAGTGAGGTCAGGAAAGAGAGAAGGGCTCATCTGGTATGCAGGTAGAGAGGTTTGACCTACAGAATCTTAGAAAACCTCAACAATCTGAGCAGCGTTTGCAAGAGGCAAACTAAAGGGCTAACAAAAGTCTGCAAAAGTCTCACACAAAGAACTCTGGCATGGTGTTCAACATCTAGCTAATCCTAACATGCAGACATTTATGAGAGTAAAGTCAGGTCTTTACCAGAGTGGGTTTCTTATTTGGGCAAGTGGGTCAAATGAAGAAAGGCAGGTGTAGGCTGCCAGAGTAATAAATAAGGAGAGGAAAAACAAAAAGAACGAGACATATCATTCATCAGTGATTTCCCCCCAGTATTCTTAGCCTCAACCTTATCTCCATCTTACTGCTAACACAGGAACTAGACCGAACAGTGAGGTAAAAGGTCTCTACAGAAACTGAGGTAATATAGAAAATAAAAAAATAAAACATAAAATTGTAAATTTTCTTCCTAGGGGTAATTGAGATGATAGTTCAATAATAACATAAGATCAGGTGAAGTCTACAGCTTTTAGAAAAGCTGTACAAAGTAAGAAAACATCTGTTCGCTGGCATCTGAATGTTAGAGAGACACCAAGACATGTGGGCCAAGTTGTGGAGAGAAGGGAAACACAGATGCAAGCTTGACATTTGGTGCAGCTTTTCTCCTTTGGGCATTTGCTGATTCAAATCTTACAGCCTAGGAACTGAAAAGCCAAGGAGTTCAAAAGACTCTAACCACAGAAGCCAAAGGGCAACAGCTCAAGCTAAAGGCAACAACTAATGGAATGAGAAGCTAAGTGTATCTTTAGTCTCACAGGGCTGCGGGAACCATTACATTTAAAGCCTAACAAATACAAGGGTAGTTGGGAATAGGGAGAATCCGAACTTTCACATGGTAATCCCAAATGGCAACACCCGTAGGGAAGGACAAGACAGGAATAGACCAACCTTCACACAGACTGAAAAACAGCTTTGAATGAGCTCAAACTGAGAATGGACTAAGGTTACCAGTCCCTATAGTAAGTGTCTGCCTTGGGCCAAAGTAAATCTTTTCAAGAGAAAGATAACAACATCCAGAATGTGGAGGTATCTTTATAGTTTCCTAAAATAAGTTAAGCCCAATTTTAGTATAAAAAATAATTGGACATAACCAGGAAAAAGACTAAATGATCAAAAGTTCAAAAAAAGAAGAAAGAAAGAAAAAAGACAACATAAATAGACACAGGAGGACAAGAGTTAGCAGGCCTTGGTTAAAAAAAAAACAACAAAACTACTATGGTTAAACAAAGAAAATAGACACATGGCAAATAAGCCTATGAAAAGATGCTACACATTCCATGTCATCAGTGAATTTTGAATTAGAACAATAATGAGATACCACTACACACCTATTTAAATGGCTAAAATCCCCAAACTGAAATACCGAAGTTGGTGATGATGCAGAACAATTGGAATTCTCATTTGTGGCTAGCGGGATACTTGGCAGTTTCTTACAAAATAAACGTACTTTTACCATACAGTGATCTAGTAATCCTGCTCTTTGGTATTTACCCATAGGAATGGAAAAGTTCTGAAAAGTTATGAAAGTAAGAGCCTTTACAGTGAGAAAATTCTATGATTCTATGGTTTTTCAACTCATTAATTTGTGTAGTTCATCCATTTTACTCATTGTATACACTTAAGTATATTGTTCCTTGAAATGGCCATTCAAAGTTGTTTCCTGTGCCACCCACTATTATTGTTAGGGTTGGTCCTGTGTAAATCTTACCCCCATTGAATTAGTATTAACCCTAAACAAGCAGCTTTCTTCCATAAGGAAACAAAAAAGAGGTTCAGAAATGTCCAAACTAAGGTTTTATAAAACTGTGTTATCAAATCTTATTTATCAAAAAACTTCAAACATAGCAGTATGAGTTCCCATATACCCTTTACTCAGCTTCCCCAAATGTTACCATTTTATATTACTAGAGTATAATTATTGAAAGCAGAAAGTTTACATTGTCACAATGCTACTAACGATTTATAGACTCGTATTCAAATATTGCCTATTGTCTTGCGGTCCAGATTCAAATCTAGGATCCCTTATTGCATTTGCTTGTCATATCTCCCCATTCTTCTCTAATCTAGGATAGTTCCTCAGTCTTTTTTTGTCTGTTATGACCTTGAACTAATGGAAAATCTTAGCCAGTCATTTTGTAGAATTTTTCTCAAATAGGGTTTGTTTGATATTTTCTCATGGTTAGACTGAGGATATGTATTTCTTGACAAGAACACTTCAGGAGAGATATGCCATTTTCAGTACATATTAGAGGTACAAACAAATCTGTATGTCTCACTACTGGGGATGCTAACTTTGATGACTTAGTTATAATGATAGCTGCAAAATCACTATTTTTCCCTTTGTAATTATTTGAGATTGTTCAAATATTCTGCTTCTTGTTTAATTTTCCCATACTAATTTTAGCATCCATCAATAATTTTTGACTCCACCCATTACTGTGGTGTTTGATGATTGTTCATTTTCTATTCCCATCATTCCCTCTACATTTATTAACTATAATTTGAGCATAAGAAAGAGCTATTCTTCTCCTTCATTTATGTATTTATCTGGTTATTTGTTCATATATATACATACATCAGTGTGAACTTGTGGATATTTATTTTATTCTACGGGTTAAAATTTATTACTATCATTAATAGTTTTGTTTCTCAAAGTGTTCCATATTTGGTCACTGGTACTCCTTCCAGCTGTCTCCTATATTTTTCCTACATGGCCATACAATTTTTGGAGTAATATCTTACTTTCTGACACCACAAAATGCTCCAGACCCATCTTTTACTTTCCTCTGTCTCAGCCTTGAATCAGTCATTTCTCCATGGAGTTCTTGTTCCTTGCATTAATAATGGTATTCAGAAACCAGAATCTTGGTATGAGGTGGATTTATCGCTATCCAAGCTACCTCATTGTGTTTTCAGCAGAGAGAGCTAAAAATATATATACGAATACATAAAAATATACACGTATCTCTCTTTTCATGTTATCTATCTGGGTGTGTGTGTGTACACACACACGTGTGCACACACACACATTATCTATCATCTATCTACATATATATATAACTTCAAATTGATATATGAATTCAAATTGATACCTTCATTCCAGTCCAACACCACAGGGTTTATTCTAGTCTCCCTTACCCTTTCCTTATTTGTAACTCTTTTCTTTAACAATTAGAAACCTGATTCTCATTATTTGCAGTCTATTTATTCATTTGCTCAATTCTGGAATACACATAAAATATTTAAAAATCATTAACCTGTACACGTATGAAAAATAAATTTACTAACAAGTTCAATATATGTGTACATTTCTTTTTTTTTTAAATTAGTTTCTGCTTTATAACAAAGTGAATCAGTCATACATATACATCTGTTCCCATATCCCTTCCCTCATGCATCTCCCTCCCTCCCACCCTCCCCATCCCACCCCTCCAGGCGGTCACAAAGCACCGAGCTGATCGCCCTGTTCTCTGCGGCTGCTTCCCACTATCTGTCTACCTTACGTTTGGTAGTGTATATATGTCCATGCCTCTCTTTCGCTTTGTCACAGCTTACCCTTCCCCCTCCCCATATCCTCAAGTCCATTCTCAAGTAGGTCTGTGTCTTTATTCCCGTTTTACCCCTAGGTTCTTCATGACATTTTTTTAAAATTCCATATATATGTGTTAGCATACGGTATTTGTCTTTCTCTTTCTGACTTACTTCACTCTGTATGACAGAGTCTATCTAGGTCTATCCACCTCATTACAAATAGCTCAGTTTCATTTCTTTTTATGGCTGAGTAATATTCCATTGTATATATGTGCCACATCTTCTTTATCCATTCATCCGATGATGGACACTCAGGTTGTTTCCAGCTCCGGGCTATTGTGAATAGAGCTGCAATGAACATTTTGGTACATGTCTCTTTTTGAATTATGGTTTTCTCAGGGTATATGCCTAGTAGTGGGATTGCTGGCTCATATGGTAGTTCTATTTTTAGTTTTTTAAGGAACCTCCATACTGTTCTCCATAGTGGCTGTACCAATTCACATTACCACCAGCAGTGCAAGAGTGTTCCTTTTTCTCCACACCCTCTCCAGCATTTATTGTTTCTAGATTTCTTGATGATGTCCATTCTGACTGGTGTGAGATGATATCTCATTGTAGTTTTGATTTGCATTTCTCTAATGATTAAAGATGTTGAGCATTCTTTCATGTGTTTGTTGGCAGTCTGTATATCTTCTTTGGAGAAATGCCTATTTAAGTCTTCTGCCCATTTTTGGATTGGGTTGTTTGTTTTTTTGCTATTGAGCTGCATGAGCTGTTTATAAATTTTGGAGATTAATCCTTTGTCAGTTGCTTCATTTGCAAATATTTTCTCCCATTCTCAGGGTTGTCTTTTGGTCTTGTTTATGGTTTCCTTTGCTGTGCAAAAGCTTTGAAGTTTCATTAGGTCCCATTTGTTTATCTTTGTTTTTATTTCCATTTCTGTAGGAGGTGGGTCCAAAAGGATCTTGCTGTGATTTATGTCATAGAGTGTTCTGCCTATGTTTTCCTCTAAGAGTTTGATAGTTTCTGGCCTTACATTTAGGTCTTTAATCCATTTTGAGCTTATTTTTGTGTATGGTGTTAGGGAATGATCTAATCTCATACTTTTACATGTCCCTGTCCAGTTTTCCCAGCACCACTTATTGAAGAGGTTGTCCTTTCTCCACTGTACATTCCTGCCTCCTTTATCAAAGATAAGTTGAGCATATGTGCGTGGGTTTATCTCTGGGCTTTCTATCCTGTTCCATTGATCTATCTTTCTGTTTTTGTGCCAGTACCACACTGTCTTGATTACTGTAGCTTTGTAGTATAGTCTGAAGTCAGGGAGCCTGATTCCTCCAGCTCCGTTTTTTGTTCTCAAGATTGCTTTGGCTATTCGGGGTCTTTTGTTTTTCCAAACAAATTTTGAAATTTTTTGTTCTACTTCTGTGAAAAATGCCAGTGGTAGTTTGATAGGGATTGCATTGAACCTGTAGATTGCTTTGGGTAGTAGAGTCATTTTCACAATATTGATTCTTCCAATCCAGGAGCATGGTATATCTCTCCATCTATTTGTATCATCTTTAATTTCTTTTTTCAGTGCCTTATAATTTTCTGCATACAGGTCTTTTGTCTCCTTAGGTAGGTTTATTCCTAGATATTTTATTCTTTTTGTTGCAATGGTAAATGGGAGTGTTTTCTTGATTTCACTTTCAGATTTTTCATCATTAGTGTATAGGAATGCCAGAGATTTCTGTGCATTAATTTTGTATCCTGCTACTTTACCAAATTCATTGATTAGCTCTAGTAGTTTTCTGGTAGCATCTTTAGGATTCTCTATGTATAGTATCATGTCATCTGCAAACAGTGACAGCTTTACTTCTTCTTTTCCAATTTGGATTCCTTTTATTTCCTTTTCTTCTCTGATTGCTGTGGCTAAAACTTCCAAAACTAAGTTGAATAAGAGTGGTGAGAGTGGGCAGCCTTGTCTTGTTCCTGATCTTAGTGGAAATGGTTTCAGTTTTTCACCATTGAGGACAATGTTGGCTGTGGGTTTGTCATATATGGCCTTTATTAGGTAGAGGAAAGTTCCCTCTATGCCTACTTTCTGCAGGGTTTTTATCATAAATGGGTGTTGAATTTTGTCGAAAGCTTTCTCTACATCTATTGAGATGATCATATGGTTTTTCTCCTTCAACTTGTTAATATGGTGTATCACATTGATTGATTTGCGTATATTGAAGAATCCTTGCATTGCTGGAATAAACCCCACTTGATCATGGTGTATGATCCTTTTAATGTGCTGTTGGATTCTGTTTGCTAGTATTTTGTTGAGGATTTTTGCATCTATGTTCATCAGTGATATTGGCCTGTAGTTTTCTTTCTTTGTGACATCCTTGCCTGGTTTTGGTATCAAGGTGATGGTGGCCTCGTAGAATGAGTTTGGGAGTGTTCCTCCCTCTGCTATATTTTGGAAGAGTTTGAGAAGGATAGGTGTTAGCTCTTCTCTAAATGCTTGATAGAATTCGCCTGTGAAGCCATCTGGTCCTGGGCTTTTGTTTGTTGGAAGATTTTTTATCACAGTTTCAATTTCAGTGCTTGTGATTGGTCTGTTCATATTTTCTATTTCTTCCTGATTCAGTCTTGGCAGGTTGTGCATTTCTAAGACTTTGTCCATTTCTTCCAGGTTGTCCATTTTATTGGCATAGAGTTGCTTATAGTAATCTCTCATGATCTTTTGTATTTCTGCAGTGTCAGTTGTTACTTCTCCTTTTTCATTTCTAATTCTATTGATTTGAGTCTTCTCCCTTTTTTACTTGATGAGTCTGGCTAATGGTTTGTCAATTTTGTTTATCTTCTCAAAGAAGCAGCTTTTAGTTTTATTGATCTTTGCTATCGTTTCCTTCATTCCTTTTTCATTTATTTCTGATCTGATCTTTATGATTTCTTTCCTTCTGCTAGCTTTGGGGGTTTTTTGTTCTTCTTTCTCTAATTGCTTTAGGTGCAGGGTCAGGTTGTTTACTCGAGATGTTTCCTGTTTCTTAAGGTGGGATTGTATTGCTATAAACTTCCCCCTTAGAACTGCTTTTGCTGCGTTCCATAGGTTTTGGGTCGTCGTGTCTCCATTGTCATTTGTTTCTAGGTATTTTTTAATTTCCTCTTTGATTTCTTCAGTGATCACTTCGTTATTGAGTAGTGTATTGTTTAGCCTCCATGTGTTTGTATTTTTTACAGATCTTTTCCTGTAATTGATGTCCAATCTCATAGCATTGTGGTCGGAAAAGATACTTGATACAATTTCAATTTTCTTAAATTTACCAAGGCTTGATTTGTGACCCAAGATATGATCTATCCTGGAGAATGTTCCATGAGCACCTGAGAAAAATGTGTATTCTGTTGTTTTTGGATGGAATGTCCTATAAATATCAATTAAGTCCATCTTGTTTAATGTATCATTTAAAGCTTGTGTTTCCTTATTTATTTTCATTTTGGATGATCTGTCCATTGGTGAAAGTGGGGTGTTAAAGTCCCGTACTATGAGTGTGTCACCGTCGATTTCCCCTTTTATGGCTGTTAGTATTTGCCTTATGTATTGAGGTGCTCCTATGTTGGGTGCATAAATATTTACAATTGTTATATCTTCTTCTTGGATCGATCCCTTGATCATTATGTAGTGTCCTTCTTTGTCTCTTCTAATAGTCTTTATTTTAAAGTCTATTTTGTCTGATATAAGAATTGCTACTCCAGCTTTCTTTTGATTTCCATTTGCATGGAATATCTTTTTCCATCTCCTTACTTTCAATCTGTATGTGTCTCTAGGTCTGAAGTGGGTCTCTTGTAGACAGCATATATATGGGTCTTGTTTTTGTATCCATTCAGCCACTCTGTATCTTTTGGTGGGAGCATTTAGTCTATTTACATTTAAGGTAATTATTGATATGTATGTTCCTATTCCCATTTCCTTAATTGCTTTGGGTTCGTTATTGTAGGTATATTCCTTCTGTTGTGTTTCTTGCCTAGAGAAGTTCCTTTAGCATTTGTTGTAAAGCTGGTTTGGTGGTGCTGAACTCTCTCAGCTTTTGCTTGTCTGTAAAGGTTTTAATTTCTCCATCAAATCTGAATGAGATCCTTGCTGGGTAGAGTAATCTTGGTTGCAGGTTTCTCTCCTTCATCACTTTAATTATGTCCTGCCACTCCCTTCTGGCTTGTAGAGTTTCTGCTGAGAGATCAGCTGTTAACCTGATGGGGATTCCCTTGTGTGTTATTTGTTGTTTTTCCGTTGCTGCTTTTAATATGATTTCTTTGTGTTTAATTTTTGACAGTTTGATTAATATGTGTCTTGGCGTATTTCTCCTTGGATCTATTCTGTATGGGACTCTCTGTGCCTCCTGGACTTGATTAACTATTTCCTTTCCCATGTTAGGGAAGTTTTCAACTATAATCTCTTCAAATATTTTCTCAGTCCCTTTCTTTTTCTCTTCTTCTTCTGGAACCCCTATAATTCGAATGTTGGTGTGCTTAATGTTGTCCCAGAGGTCTCTTGAGACTGTCCTCTGTTCTTTTCATTCTTTTTTCTTAATTTTGCTCTGCATCAGTTATTTCCACTATTTTATCTTCCACGTCACTTATCCGTTCTTCTGCCTCAGTTATTCTGCTATTGATCCCATTTAGAGTATTTTTCATGTCATTTATTGTGTTTTTAATCGATGCTTGATTCATGTTTAGTTCTTCTAGGTCCTTGTTAACTGTTTCTTGCATTTTGTCTATTCTATTTCCAAGATTTTGGATCTTGGAAATAGAATCTTGGATCATCTTTACTATCATTATTCTGAATTCTTTTTCAGGTAGACTGCCTATTACCTCTTCATTTGTTAGGTCTGGTAGGTTTTTATCTTGCTCCTTCACCTGCTGTGTGTTTTTCTGTCTTCTCATTTTGCTTATGTTACTGTGTTTGGGGTCTCCTTTTTACAGGCTGCAGATTCGTAGTTCCTGTTGTTTTTGGTGTCTGTCCCCAGTGGCTAAGGTTGTTTCAGTAGGTTGTGTAGGCTTCCTGGTGGGGGGGACTAGTGCCTGTGTTCTGGTGGTTGAGGCTCGATCTTGTCTTTCTGGTGGACAGGTCCATGTGTGGTGGTGTGTTTTGGGGTGCCTGTGGCCTTATTATGTTTTTAGGCAGCCTTTCTGCTACTGGGTGGGGTTGTGTTCCTGCCTTGCTAGTTGCTTGGCATAGGGTGACCAGCACTGTAGCCTGCTGGTCGTTGACTGAAGCTGGGTGCTGGTGTTGAGATGGAGATCTCTGGGAGATTTTCGCTGCTTGATACTATGTGGAGCTGGGAGGTCTCTTGTGGACCCGTGTCCTGAAGTTGGCTCTCCCACTTCAGAGGCACAGCACTGACTCCTGGCTGCAGCACCAAGAGCTTTTCATCTACCCGGCTCAGAATAAAAGGGAGAAAAAGTAGAAAGAGAGAATTAGTAGAAGAAAGAAAGAGAGAGAGAAAGCAAGGAAGAAGGGAAGGAAGGAAGGAAGAAAGAAAGGAGGGAGGGAGGGAGGAAGCTCGGAAAGAAAGAAAAGGGAGGGAGGGAGGAAGGAAAGAAAAAGAGTGAATGGAAGAAGGGAGGGAGGAAGGAAAGAAAGAAAGAAAGACAGGAGGGAGGGAGGGAGGAAGGAAAGAAAAAGTGAAAGGAAGAAGTGTGGGAGGGAGGGAGGAAGGAAAGACAGGAAGGAGGGAGGGAGGGAGGAAGGAAGGAAAGAAAAAGAGTGAAAGGAAGAAGTGTGGGAGGGAGGGAGGAAGGAAAGACAGGAAGGAGGGAGGGAGGGAGGAAGGAAGGAAAGAAAAAGAGTGAAAGGAAGAAGGGAGGGAGGGAGGGAGGAAGGAAAGAAAGAGAAAGAAGGAAAGGAGGGGCGAAGGGAGGGAGGGAGGAAGGGAAGGTAGGAAAAAAAAGAGCAGGTAAAGTAAAATAGAATAAAGTATAAAATATAGTAGCGTTATTAAAATTAAAAAGTAATTATTGAAAAAAAACGGACAGATAGAACCCTGGGACATATGGTGGAAGCAAAGCTATACAGAGAAAATCTCACACAGAAGCATACACATACACCTTCACAAAAAGAGAGCAGGGGGAAAAATCGAAAATCTTCCTCTCAAAGTCCACTTCCTCAATTTGGGATGATTCGCTGTCCATCCATGCACTCCACAGACACAGGGCACATCAAGTGGACCGTGGAGCTTTAATCCGCTGCCTCCGAGGCTGCACAGAGAGATTTCCCTGTCTCTTTGCTCTCACAGCTCCCGGGTCTCAGCCTTGGACCTGGCCCCGCCTCTGCGCGTAGGTCGCCGGAGGGCGCCCGTTCTTCGCTCAGACAGGACGGGTTTAAAGGAGCCGCTTATTCAGGGGCTCTGGCTCACTCAGGCAGAGGGGAGGGAGGGGCGCGCAGTGTGGGGCGGGCCTTCGGCGGCAGAGGCCAGCGTGATGTTGCACCAGCCCGAGGCGCTCCGTGCGCTTTCCTGGGAAAGCCGTCCCTGGGTCCCGGGACCCCGGCAGTGGCGGGGTGCACAGGCTCCCCGGAAGGCGGGGTGGACAGTGACCTGCGCTCACACACAGGCCTTGTGGCGGCGGCAGCAGCAGCCCCAGCGTCCCACGCCCGTCTCCGGGGTCCGCGCTCGCGCCCGTCTCTGGTGCTTCTTTAAGCAGTTCTCTTAATGCCCTCTCCTCGCGCACCAGGAAACAAAAGGGAAGAAAAAGTCTCTTGCCTCTTCGGCAGCTCCAGACTTTTTCCCCCGGACTCCCTCCGGGCTAGCCGTGGTGTACTAAACCCTTCAGGCTCTCTTCCTGCCGCCAGCCCCAGTCCTCTCCCTGCGCTCCGACTGAAAGCCGATACCCGAGCCTCAGCTCCCAGCCCCGCCCCGCCTCCCCCGCCCCCCACCCGTTGGCTGAGCAGACAATCCTCTCGGGCTGGTGTGTGCCTGAGGGCACCGATCCTCTGTGCGGGAATCTCCCCGCTTTGCCCTCCACACCCCTGTTGCTGTGCTCTCCTCCGCTACTCCGAAGCTTTCCCCCTCCGCCACCTGCAGTCTCCGCCCGCGAAGGGGCTTGTAGTGTGTGGAAACCTTTCCTCCTTCACGGCTCCCTCCCACTGGTGCAGGTCCCGTCCCTATCCTTTTGTCTCTGTTTATTCTTTTTTCTTTTGTCCTACCCAGGTATGTGGGGAGTTTCTTGCCTTTTGGGGGGTCTGAGGTCTTCTGTCAGCGTTCAGTAGGTGTTCTGTAGGAGTTGTTCCACGTGTAGATGAATTTCTGATGTATCTGTGGGGAGGAAGGTGATCTCCGCGTCTTACTCTTCCGCCATCTTCCTCCGGGTTCTGTGTACATTTCTTTTTGTCTTTAGCTTTTCAGTATATATTGTGCATGGTTAATTACGGTATATTAAAATACTATTTTCCAAAGTTACTTAGGTTAGC
Organism: Hyperoodon ampullatus; assembly: GCF_949752795.1. Taxonomy (NCBI): domain Eukaryota; kingdom Metazoa; phylum Chordata; class Mammalia; order Artiodactyla; family Ziphiidae; genus Hyperoodon; species Hyperoodon ampullatus. Next base: position 80,062,867 of record NC_136920.1, read on the forward strand.
TCTTTCCCACCTCCTTCAGTGTGTTTTTTTTTTCTTCTGCAGTGTGAGAAAATCCAGTACTTTGTGTTCAACTCAGACTACCAAACCAGAAGTTCTAGCAGAAAAGGTGATAATCCATATGTGCAATAAGATCCCCAGGTGATTCTTTTCATTGGAGAAATATGAGGAACACTGCTTGACGTCTCTACAACTAAGATGTCTAAAATGAAACTTCAATTATTCCTTCTTCCAAACTGTCCCATCCTGCAAATCTTTTCTTCCTCAGTGAATGGTGCCATGATTCACACAAAAAGTAACTCAATGCAAAAACCTGGGAATGGTCCTCAATTCCTTCCTTTTCTTCACTTTCTGCATAGACTGCATCATTAGGTCCTCTGGAATCTCATCTCTCTCTCTCTCATCACTTATATAATGCTTCTCTTCATCTTCATTGCCACCATCTTAGCCACTACCATTTCTCCTTTGCTTTACTTGAACAGCCTAGTATCTACACAACTATCTTTTCATTTAATTGCTTTCTCTTGCATCTAAGATAAAGTCAAAATCCTTAGCCTTATAGATTCTGGCCTTGCCTTTTCTTGTAAGTTGTATTTTCATACTTATAAGTACAGGCACACTCACACACACACACACGTATAGTTGGTATTGTTAGTTTAGGTTTTGTTTGCCCTCCCATCCTAGCATGAGAAAACTAAGAAACAAAGTCAAACCAAAAAAACAAAACTTTAAAAATAAATTTGAATAATATCCTTTCCCTCCAGAACAGTTCTCTAAAGCAGTATTACCATTAATGGCAGTACAGACCAGAATTTTTTCCCTTAGACATAAAGGCATGGTGAAGAAGTCTCATTAAAAACTGGAATCTAAGCTTTCAATGTCAAATTCTGTCTCTAATCTTCTGCAGTAAGCCATAATGATTAAAGTATAGGAATCTGAATCAGAGGTCTGGTTTAGTATAAACTTTTTTGTAATAAGCTTTGTACCTTAGACAAGTCATTTATCTCTCCATTCCTTAATTTCTTCATTTATAAACGGAGATGTTAAGAGTATTGATATTCAAGGCTAATGAAAAAAGAATGCATCTAAGTACTGTATCAAACACTTTAAAAAGTGACCAGTTCAGGTTCTCTGCCCATTTTTAAATTGGAATATCTGGGGTTTTTTGATATTAAATTGTATGATTTCTTTAGATAATTTGGATATTAACTCCTTATCAGAGATATCATTTGAAAAAATCTTTCATTCAGTAAGTCACCTTTTCATTTTGTGATGGTTTTCTCCTCTCTGCAAAAGCTTTTCAGTTTGATATAATGACACTTGTTTAATTTTACTTCTGTTGGCCATGCCTGAGGAGATAGACCCCCCAAAAATATTGCTAAGATCGATGTCAGTGTATTTTTCCTAGGGGTTTTATGGTTTCAGGTCTTAAATGTGAGTCTTTAATCCATTTTAAATTTATTTTTATGTATGGTATAAGGAAATAATTCAGTTTCACTCTTTTACAAGTAGTTGTCCAATTTTCCTAACACCATTTATTGTCTTTATTTCATTGTATGTTCTTGCCTCCTTTGTTGTAGATTAATTGATCACATAACTGTGGGTTCATTTCTGGGCTCCCTATTCTATTCCACTGACCTATGTGTCTGTTGTTATGCTAATACCATAACGTTTTGATTACTATAGCTTTGTAGTATAGTCTGAGATCAGTGCATGTCATACCACCAGCTTTGTTTTCCTTTCTCAATATAGCTTTGGTTATTGGAGGTTGTTTGTTTGTTTGGATGATTCTATACAAATTTTAGGATTATTTGTTCTAATTCAGTGAAAAATGCCATTGGTATTTTGATAGGGGTTACATTGCTTTGGGAATACATACAAATGACCAAAAGACACATGAAAAGATGCTCAATATCACTAATCATCTGGGAAATGCAAATCAAAACCACAGTGAGATATCACCTTACACCTGTCAGAATGGCCATCATCCAAAAGGGAACCCTTGTGCACTGTTAGTGGGAATGTAAATTGGTGCAGCCACTATGGAAAACAGTACAGAGGTTCCCCCAAATGTTAAAAATAGAATTACCATATGATCCAACAATTCAACTTCTGAGTATCTATCCAAAGAAAACAAAAACACCAATAAGAAAGGATGTATGCACCCCTCTGTTCATTGGAGCATTACTTATACTAGCCAAGATATGGAAGAAACTAGTGTCCATAAATAGATGAATGGATAAAGAAGATGTGGTATATATATACACATATATATAATGAAATAGTACTTAGTCCTAAAAAAGAATGAAATATTTTCACTTGCAGCAACATGGATTGACCTAGAGTACTAGGTGTGCTAAGTGAAATAAGTCAGACAGAGAAGAACAAATACTGTATGATTTCACTTATATGTGAACTCTAAAAACTAAAACAAAACAAAAGAGAAACAAACTTGTAGATACAGAGGACAAACTGGTGATTACTAGAGGGGAAGGGGGATAGGGGACTGAGAGAAATAGGTGAAGGGGATTAAGTGGTACAAATTTCCAGTTATAAAATAAATGTCTTGGGGATGCAATATACCGCATAAGGAATATAGTCAATAATACTGTAATAATTTTGTATGGTGATATATGGTTACTAGACTTATCATGGTGACCAATTCAAATGTATTTAGATGTTGGATCACTATGTTGAACACTTGAAACTAACATAATATTGTATGTCAACTCTACTTCAATAAAAAGTGACCAGTTAACATTAATTGGTATTATAATTACATTTTCTCTGCATAAAGGCACATTTTATTGATTTTTTCATTATAAAGTATAAAAGTACCTTTTACTTTCAAGATGAGTTCTAAGATTACTTGCTAATGTTAATGTGGTAATTTAAAATACGTCTAGATATAATTTAATTTTAATTGCCTAACACAAATATGTCTGATATTCACCATTATGAATTCAAACCTATTAGTAAAGATGTCAAATGAGTCACCAAAACATTTTTGTGTACTGCCTCTCATTGAACCCTAAATGCTAACAAGACTTTTTGTTGGAATGAGGGATCAAAGTTTTATACTCTTTAAGAACTATTGCTATAGCTGTTTTATTTTTATAAATAAAGCTCTTTCCGTTTACTTTGTAGTGTACAATTTTTGAATGGCCTGGAAAGAGAAAAATTATTCTTTGGGCTGACAAAAATGATAAAGAGGCTCATTGCTGATGAAGGGAAGAAGACAAAGAAGAATAGAGAAAGAAGGATTAGTTCCTCTTTCAAAAGGGGGGCAAGATACTAGAGATTTCTGCAGGGAAACTGAAGCACACCTTTCTTTCTGAGATTTGAAAGGAAGAGATCCCCTACATTTAAATATCTAGAGTATATCTTCCATTTAAAAATGAACCTAGCTAATCATCCAGTGAGGAAGAAAAGAGTAAAATAGCTTTTGACCAAGTCTTTTCTGTGGTGTTAAATGCAACTAATTATAATGAATATCACATATCTAATGAGTTCAAGAATTCCCCTTGGAAGAATTGGTCTGTCCTTTACAAAAAAGAGAGTTCAAGTGAGTTATTTGCATTTGGTAGGGAAGCTCAACTGTCTAAATCATACTCATTTAAAGGTGAAGTTCAGGGCTTCCCTGGTGGCGCAGTGGTTGAGAGTCCGCCTGCCGATGCAGAGGACACGGGTTCGTGCCCCGGTTTGGGAAGATCCCATATGCCGCCGAGCAGGTAGGCCCGTGAGCCATGGCCGCTGAGCCTGCGCGTCCGGAGCCTGTGCTCTGCAACGGGAGAGGCCACAACAGTGAGAGGCCCGCGTATCGAAAAAAAAAAAAAGGTCCAGTTCAAAGTCTGCCATAATTTGTTATTATATATGTAATTTTTGAATGTAATATACAGTTACATATGTATATAACATCAACAAGAAAGTGACCAACTTTAGAGTCAAGAAAATATATAAGTGAAGTGTAAAAGGGTTGGAATAGATATACCATAACAGTAACAACAAAACAAAACAAGACAACAACAACAAAACTGGAGTGGCTAAGAAAATATCAGAAAAATATACATTTTAAGACGAAAATTTTTACTAGAGACAAAGATATTTTATTTATTTATTTATTTATTTTTCACTATTTATTTTATTTTATTTTTTTAAACAAATTTAATCAGTTATACATATACATATGTTCCCATATCCCCTCCCTTTTGCGTCTCCCTCCCACCCTCCCTATCCCACCCCTCCAGGCGGTCACAGAGCACCGAGCTGATCTCTCTGTGCTATGCGGCTGCTTCCCACTAGCTATCTACCTTACGTTTGGTAGTGTATATATGTCCATGCTGCTCTTTCGCTTTGTCACAGCTTACCCTTCCCCCTCCCCATATCCTCAAGTCCATGAGACAAAGATATTTTAAACTGATAAAATGATTATACCATCTAGAATGTATAATAATTATAAACTTATATGCACCTAACAACAGAACTTCAAAATACAATGAAGCAAAATCGACACAACGGAAAAGAGAAACAGTTCTACAATAATAGTTGGATACTTTAATACCTTTCTTTCAATAGCAGAACAGACAGAAAATCAACAAGAAAATAAAAAAAACTTGAACAACATTATCAATCAACTAGACCTAACAGCCATCTATAAAACATTCCACCCAACAGCATCAGAATATACATTCTTTTCAAATGCACATGGATATACTATATGCTAGGCCATAAAACAAATTTCAGTACATTTTAAAGGATATAAACAATACAAAGAGTGCTCTCAGATGACAACAATGCAATAAGAAATCGTTAACAGAAAAAAATTTGTTGAAAATCACAAATGGAAATTAAACAATATATTCCTAAATAATTCATGGGTCAAGTAAGAACTCATAAGGGGAATTAGAAATAATTTGAGATGAATTAAAATGAAAGTATAACATATTAATACTTGATTGGTCGCACATAGTCTTTTGAAAAGTAGAGGGGTTAGACAAAGAGATCTAAATTAATTAAAAAATCATTTATTATTCTGGGAATAAAAAGAACTGGGCTTAGTCTCAGTTTTGCCTTTCTTTATCTTTGTGTCTGTTGATCATCTTGGAATAGTCATTACATAGTCCGAATACAGTTGCCATCTCAGGAATCAAATACTGTTATCTCTAGGGCTACCATAACAAGATACCACAAACTTGTTAGCTTAAAAGAACAGAAATTTATTTTATCACAGCTCTAGAGGCCAGAAGATCAAACTCAGTGTTGAGAGGGCCATATTCTTTCTGACACCTCAAGGGGAGGATCCTTCTTTGTCTTAACCAGATTCTGGTGGTGGCCATCAATCACTGGTGTTGGCATTTTTTGATTTGCAGCTGCATCACTCTGGTCTCTTCCACTGTTGTCACATGGAATTGTCTCTGTGTGTTTCTGTCTCTGGAAACAATTTAAATAGAAATTTCTATTTTAAAAAAACAAACTGTTGATTACTGTGCTCTATTTAGATAGTTCCTCTAACCCACCCACCTCCATTTCCCCATATGTATTTGAGAAGGAAAGAGGAACTCCTGTGAGCTATCATTTTGGAAAAAATCAATGATACAGTGTTTTACTAGAGATGCCTCTTACCTAAAATATTTGAATTAAATATAAAATCTGGGGAAATTATCACCCAGTTTCCCTCTTCTAGAGGCATGATCTAAATGATAGGCAGCAGAATATTTTATAGCCATGAGGTTTGCTGACATTATTGATTTGATCCAGAATCTGTATTTTCTCTCTAAAGAAAACAGTATTCTCTCTTTCCTTTCTTTAATTTATAATGTTGATGTCTTAAGATTATTGTCAGAGAGGATGCTTGTAGTTCAAATGATTTGGCTGTATTTCACCAGTATTATTACAAGATAGTCAAACAATGGCTGGGCTCCAGTATAGACCTCGGTCCCTTTGTTCCACTGGGATACGGATGTGAAAGCCACTGTTTCCTTATATTCCAAAGACCAAATAAATAAAACAAATAAATAAACACAAAAAAAACAAGTAAATGAAACTATCTTAAAACCAACTCTCTTTTCTTCCTCATCCATGTTAATTCTCTTCTACCTAAAATTACTTCCTGGAAGTGATTTTTATGTTTCTTAGAGCCTCTTTATGTATATATCCACACTAATGCATATAAAACTGTTCCTTGTAGATCTTTTACTTTTTCCATTTGAAGAATTATTTTCACATGTCATATAGAGTTTATCCATTGTCCTAGATATGCATTTTTCCTGTGTATTTGAGAATCATAGGAAGATAAATTCTACTCTTGAAAATGTTAACTGGTGACTGAGACACAGAAAGCTATTCTTCTTATCATTTTTCAATAGTGAGTTGTAGATTCTATAGGGGTGGAATTTTAAGATGTAAGTATACTGTTTTTCTACACTCCAATTATGTTCCCCTTATCATAGAAATTGACCAGTGAAGTGTGCTGCTGACTTTTCAGAATCCATGTACATACAATCCATTAAGTTATTAGATATAACGTTGGTCAGAAAAGCATACTGTGAAATGTTGCTTTTATTTAAACTCCCACTATTTTCACTCCAGGGTTTCAAGATTTGACTTCTTTATTGCCCTCTGGTGGTGGGCTCTGTGAACTGCATATTTACGGGTCTGGAGCACATATCTTCCCGGAGGTATTCAACTCCTCAGGTACAAGCTAAAGAGTAGATGATAAGAAGCATTCAGATTTATTAAAACTAATTAAGAATATCAGTAGCCTGACTGTTGTTTCTAAAAATATAAAATATTTATCCTTCTGTTGTCAAACAACCATATTTCATGAAAAGAAGTATAAATCCTTTTTTGCTTGCAATAAAAGAACAATGATTGAAGGTATTCTTCATTTGGACCAAATACCTTCTCTGAAAATATAAGTTAAAATAGGAGTTGAACTTTGCAAAATATTCTTTAGTAAATAAAACTCCACATATAATTTCAAATTATCATTGAATTTTACCTTAAATTTAAATATCTATATTGACTTAAATGGTGTACTCTGTAATTTCGGATGATTCCCTCCTTTATATCTTCTTTCTCTCTTCAACAAATAAAATACATATGAATGCCTAACATGAGGTAGGGTATTCTCTCTGAAATAATGATGTTGGTATACTTGATTTTGACTTAGCAGAGGGATTGAGCCTGTGTGTTGGTGAATTCTCCCCAGATGGTGCGTGGGGAGAGGGTCAGGCATGTCTCTGTGCTCCTGAAGTTATCTCTGGGAAACTGTTAACCTCCAATATCAGAAATAACTTCCTTCGTCAGAAGGGATTTTCAGACATTAAAAGTTTTCTCTTAAAGTGCAAGTATTTTTAAAATCTATAAAATATAGGGCATTATAAATTTTCTTTAGTTACTACAAGCTGAATTTTAACTGAGAAGACTGGGGACTCCATGTATGTGTACATGCATGCATGCATGTTTGTGTGCTACACACGTGTCTGTGTGTGTGTGTGTGTGTGTGTACTACTGAGGATACAGAACATATTCTGGACATGAACGAGCAGTGGTGTACCAGAAGGGAAAAGAATATAAAGGACCAGCTTCACCTGCTTAATTTGTCCCCTGACCTGGTGTCATCTTATTTTCCACCATCCTTTGCTGATCTGTATACTAAATACCCAGGGTTCCTGGGTACCCCCAGGTACCTCTGTAAGTTTTACAAGCCTATCAATATCCCATGTACAGTGGATGGAACCTGGACTTTTTGCCCATATAGTTTTCCTTTCCCTCAGAGTTTTTGTCTGAGTTATGTCATGGGGTAGGTACTGTTGTGAAAATTTGTGCTCACTTGTTAAATAGAAACTACTTATTTAACTGTTTAAACAAATAAACAGTATCTTGAGTCAGTTGCACGGCACCTCCAGTCTCCGCAAAGCAGAGTTACTTTGGGACAGGAAGTTCTTTTAGTTTCCCCTTAAATCAAAATACAAACTTATTGAGCAATTCTAGGACCAACCCTATAGTTGCAAACTTGGGAAGAGATCACAGGATTCTGTAATCGTCTGCTTATCCCCTCACTGGGACAGCAAATAGCTCAATAGTTCTTATACTGAAGTTAAAAGGAAGAATAATACCGGAGCAAAGTCTGCATTTAAAGTCTGTGTCTTATTTTTATTTTCTCTTGGCACATAGTAGGTAACCGTTAAATGTTCTCTTGATAAATATTAAAAACACACAAGATACTTCATATACTAGGGGTCATAAAATTTCAACTTTTCTTTTGGTGTAGGGGTTGATGATGAAAAGTTTGGAAACTTCTGGTCCATGTTAATGTTCCTACTTTGAGAACTGCAGGGCGCAGCTTTTAGATGGAAAAAGTTGCCAAGAGGACCAGAAGTAGAATAAAGACATTTATGTAATTCTTCCTTATAATTTCATTTATTGGTTTTTAGCATCTAACTTTGAAAAGTTGCCTGAGGCTGCCTAGGGTCTGCGATAAGGATCACAGCTGTGCTGTCCTACCCCCTCCCCACACGTGGGAGCAGAGCCTCCCCAGCAGTGCTAATAGAGCCCCATGGCTTTCCGCCCACCTCGGTACTGCTCAAGGCAGTGGCTTTTTTCTACCAGCCTCACCCTTCTCCATTTGAATCTTTTTCTTCTTTCCAGTTTTATTGAGATGTAATTGACATGTAACACTGTATAAGTTTAAGGTGTACAGCATCATAATTTGATACATGTATATATTGCAAAATGATTACCACAATAAGGTTAGTTAACACATCCATGACCTTACGCAATTAATTACCTTTGTGTGTGTGTGTGTGATGAGAACATGTAAGATCTACTTATCTCAGAAACTTTTGAGTATGCAATAGTGTTGTTAACTATAGTCACCATGCTGTACATCAGACTCCCAGGATTTATTCATCTTATAACTGGAAGGTTATACCCTTTGACCAACAACTCCCCATTTCCTCCACTCCCCAGCCCTTGATGGCCAGCATTCTACTCGGTTTCTGTGAGAGCAGCGTTTTTAGATTACACGTAAAAGTGAGATTATGCAGTGTTTGTCTTTCTCTCTCTGAGTATTTCACTTAGCATAATGCCCTCAAGGTTCATCCAAGTTGTTGCAAATGGCAAGATTCCCTTATTTTTTAAGGCTGAATAACATTCCATTCTACATATGTGCCATATTTTCTTTATTCATTTGTCTGTCAATGGACACTATAGAAACAGAAACTCCCTCAGTTCCTACAAGTGTCCAAGGTAACAATAGACAAAATATGGATGTTGGTGGGTGTAGATCCAGGCAATAGGTTAGACTACATCCCACAGGCAGGAAGGCCACTATTTTAGGAGGAGCTGCTTTGAATATGAATCAAATAATAATTGATTTATATATCACCAGTTCAGAACTAACTCATCTGTTTTAGACACCTCACCATAGATATGAAATGAGAATGAGTGGAAAAGGAGGCTTCTGAAGGCAAACAGTCATAAAACCCATTATTATTCTGTAAAAAGGAGACTATACAGTCTTACCTTTAGAACCTCAAATCAAACAAAGACATGTAGCAGCCTCAGTAGGATATAATCGCAACAGAAAAAATACAGGCAGAAGGCAGAGGAAAAAGAAGTGCCATTTGGTATGGGAATAAATAGCTCTGTATGTCTCAAAAGCCTCCTATAAACATGTCTGGGTGTCAATATAGTGTAATAATTAATATCCATAAACCTTGAGTCTTAAGAAAAAAGAACTGTATCTTTTGCTTTCTTTTAGAAAGGGACAGAAAGGTAACTATATTTGCTTTAATAAATACAGAGACTTAGTGCACTTAAATATTTGCTCAAATAATTAAAAAAATGTTTCTTACAGCATACATCATTTTCTGATGAAACAGGGGTAAAATAAGGTTCTAGGGTGTGAGGCAGGCATGAGGTATTATACACATTTTCTTTTCTGTCCTTTTGTAGCTGAATATCCTTTTCCAGGCCTAAAGAAGTAGTAAAATTATGGATCTAAGATTGAATAAAAGGTTTCATAGACATATTTTACATATATGCCATTAGATTTCCACAGAGTTATTTCAGGCTGCTGACAGGCTGCTTGCTTGAGCTGAGACCCCTCTAAACAAAGCCCAGGAAGAAACTAACAACTGTGAAAGCCAACTTATTTATTCTGTGAGTAACTTGGCTGCAGAGCAGACTAATTACCCCTTTAACCACACTGTTTGAACTCATTGTACTTATCTGGGAATCACTATTCTGAAAGTAGAGAAGGGGACTAGGGAAGTTAAAAGAGACAAAAGATGTAAATATGGTCTCTTGGCAGAATCTCAAAGGTCAGGCAACAGGCTTATTTCTGATGGTTTTAAAAAGAGAAGATGAGCTGTGGTTTAAAGGTCCACTTTGGAATTCAAATTCTACCTCAGGTGCAGCCTGAATGCTAGTCTCCACCTTGAGTGAATCACTGAAGGATCATTTCTCAGCACATAGTCAGTGTTTGTTAAATTTTCATATTATTTTATCCCAGTGAATAATACTGATGAGGGATTTTGAAACTATTAAATTCCGCCAAAGGACTTGATTTTGTAATGATACCAAACCTTGGAAAATAAAGGAAGTAGAGATTGGTGAATCCTTGAGAAATTATTAGAGTTATAACTGATTGTTTCATAAGGAAAGATAGGGAATGGATCATTTAGGAACCGGAATGAATACTTTGAATCTCATCTATTTCTGTGAAAACTACAGGTTAGTTGAGCTCAAAAAATTGTAGGTATAAAAATTGTGTTTTTTGGTAATAAAATTTGTTTTAACCCTTCTCTCAATTATGCATGTAAATGTTGACCAATTCACAAGTAACTGTTTACAGTCAATGGATTGGCCAGTGGCTTTGGGATCATTCATTTTATAGTCTGGGATTTCCAGTGTTATCTTTATTTTCCCATGTATACTCTATTTCATACATTTTATTAGCAGTAGTAGTAGAAATAGTAGTAGTAGCATCATTATTATTTAGTTAGAGTAGAATTGTTTCTATAACTTCTTACGGTCAGACATATACTAAGCAACACACATTTTGAAAGCACTAGTGTTGGAGTAAATTCGATGTTGATGAGACTAGTCACTGCCCTTAAAGGAGCTTGTCTTCTAGTTGGAAAGATGTGACATATACAATAATCTGAGGCATTAAGTAAATACATGGGTCTGAGGGCAGAAGATCCTGAAGGAAGCAAGCTGCAAAGAACTCATTTTGAATCCTGGCATTAATATTGGCAGATCTCCTCACACCTTTTTAGGACAGTTATAGACAAAGCAAGTAGGACTGGAGAATACACTACAATGGCCAAAATAAGATTTAATGTCATTTCAGCCTAGGGGATTCTTTCTAGGCTTTGAGCATATGATAACTTAAATGCCACCTAAATAGTAAATTTACTTTAATGCTGACAATGTAGAAAAGATATTTTGCTGCAAAAGTATACACAGTAGTAACAAGTGGATTTTGGAAGAAACTAATATTTTGCCTTATACTGATGCTACACTATTGCCCTAGACCTAGCAGCAGCCTTTACTCTTTGTTGTTTTCTTCTAAGACTAAAGAGCCTCTTTATTGTTTGTGCTGATTTTTTTTCCACCAACAGATCTCAGAGCAATCTGAGTGCACTGGCCAGTTGGGACACAATTATCATTAGAATTCTTGGCTAGAGAAGAAAGCTCCTAATTTAAGAATGGCTTTTTGCCTTCTGAGAGCTCAGAAGAGCAAATTGCAAGCCATCTACATTTATAAAACATGTTTTAGTATGGAAAATTTCAAACATCTACAGAAGTAAAAAGAAAGAAGTAGAAACTTTCATCAATTGTTCTCATCAAATGTCAATTTCAGGCCAATATATTTTCTCTATACCCTCTCTTACTACTACCACCGTAATCCTCAGCAATTTTAAAGCAAATCCCAGATTTCTTTTTCTCAGTGAAAACGTCAGTATACATATTTCTAAAATGCAAGAACTGCCCTTTTTAAGCTCAACTCTGTCATTATCACACATCCGCAAATAATAATAATTCCTTAATATCAACAAATAGCCAGTCAGTTCATGTTTCCTTGATTGTCCTATAAATGTATTTTTATTTTAATAACCATTATTTATTTGATTGCTGATCCGAACACAATTTCTTTTAAAGTATAGGTTTAAAAGAACTCAATTTGCTCATTTTTCTTGCAAGTATTTGTCATTGAATTCAAAGCATTCATCCAGTAGGGTTCCCAACTGTCTGGATTATGCTGATTGCATCCCCTTTATGCTTCTATATTTATCATGCTCCTTTGGCCCATGTATTTACTGTCAGTTGGTAGATAGATCTAGAGCACTGACATAATTCAGGTGTGATTTTTTGTCAAGTTTACTTCATAGATAATATTGATGAATTCCAAAAGGAACTATAAAGTGTCTGTCTTACTGTGACGTTGCAGCCATTAATGATCAATGTCTAGATCCATTAATTTATTAAGGGTACCAAATGGTGATATTCTACTAATTAGATTATTATTCATTTAGTAGCTAGAAGATTATTTCATCAACTACTTGGTTGCCCTGAGTTACAGTTTAATTAGGAAAGGAAGAATAAATGTTTCTTTTATTTTATTTACCAGTTTTACAAAAAAAGAAAAAACAGGAGAGAGAAAGGTTGACTGCAAAGTAGCTTCCGAAGATGACTAATGAGGTATTTTCTTTCTTTGTTGTTGTTTTCAGTGAGGTTGTTATAAATATCGATGCAGAGATTGTCCCCTCTTAGGTTCACGGATCCTGTTCAAGTTGGCTCCTGAGTCCTTTCCACACAACCACAGTAGTCTTTGAAGTCTTCCCAGCTCTCTTGTACGACAAGGTGTAACAGGAACATCTAGTTCGTTTCTTATGCTGGATTTGAAATCAGCTATTTCTCCAAGGAGGCATTATCCACTGTGTTTATTCAAACTTGTGTTCCTTCTAGTTTAACCTTCTCTCGAGACATGATTTTTTTTAAACAAATTACTTACTGAATTTTTTCACCTTTTCAAATCTTGCTATTCTCCAATCACTTCATTTCTGATTTTTTCTAATTTCTTTTATGTTTTTCTTAAAGCCAGTTTCTATTCCTTTTAAAATTTCTTTTACTTTTTCCGCAATATCAGGCAATAAATTTCATTTGTTCTGTGGACGTGTCTTTCTGTCACGTTTTCAGGATTTGCTGGAACTTTCTTTTCACCCTTCTTTTTTCTTTCTTTTTCTCACTGATTTTCTACAGGATGTGAGTGGAATACTCTTCTGTCACTCATTTTTAAATGAAATAAGTTTCCACTTTAGGAGGGAATCATAGATCAGAATATAATTTCTAGCTTCAGAACTCCAGGGCTCACTATCTTCTATTATCTTCACAACATAATTTTTAAAAATGACCTTAAAATTTCTAAAATCTTCCTCCTCGGCCCTCCTCTGCCCATTTACCCAGGGCTCCTCTTTCTTGTCCTTGTTGAGTATGGGGATTTGTTCTGGAATGGTGCTTTGGTTTGATAGGTGTCAAGGTTTCACAGACCCCAGAACACTTGGCATCCTCAGAACATTTCAAAGTTCTTGCACTCAGCTGCAAAGTGGAGCCTGCAACATTCACTCCCGGTTTCTGTCGCTGTTCTCAGTGAGTTTTTCAATCTCAGTGAGTTCTTGAACCATAGTAACCTTTGGCTCTCCTGAAAGAGAGAGAGAGTCCTTCCCTCGTCTTCCTCGCACACACCTTGGGATACACATATGTAGGTCTTTTTCCTGTTGTTGATTTGTTCCTACCTGGCTGTATGTTGCAGTTCATGTGGAAACCTTGTTGTAGATGTTGTCTGTGGGTTTTTGATCTTGCTATTCTAGATGCTTTTCTTTCTTCTTTGTGGGGGTGGGGGCTTGTGTATTTAGGGGAGGGGTGGCATATTCAGGGATAAAAATCTTCTCTGTAGCCACCATCATTTCCCCAGAATCCTCTGCCATTAATATTTAAAAGAAAATCATAGGAATCATTATCCGGATCCTTAGGATAATCATTACATTGTATCTGTCTTTTTTCCAGGCTTCAAGCTGCCTGTGGCTCCCCACGTTAGTATACTGACATGACTGGGCAATGCCTAATTTGACAGGTTCTTTCTGTACTGCCTTCCTCCTAATCATGACAGTCTTGTACGCTATACGTAGTCTTCTTTACTGATAAGGAATTTAGAAAATACAGGAAGCCATGGGTTTAATAGCTGAAAGTAGAATTAATGTATTATTTTTCTCAGGTAAAATATCATAAGACTCCTTAGGCCAAAGTTGTAAAATGAAATCGCAAATTTCCTGGAATCATTTTGCAAACGTGAATGCCCACATAAAGTACACTAGGACTTGAATCCAAGGAATAACACATTTTTAGAGCCTCCCGATTTATAAACTTAGTACAATTCTGCATTACTTCTTAAGGCAACTGAAGAAAATAATTTTGTGATCAAATAAATATTGATTTTATTAACATAGTTATTTTAAAAGTTTATAAGGCTTTTAAAAAATGTTAAGGCTCTGTCAGCCTCATCAGTTGTTATTTCTTTTCTAGAATCTTGGATAAAGGAGCAGTGGTTTGAGGGGAAACATGGTATAAAATGGGAAGATAATCTAACAGTGAAGATAGTTATATCTCTTCCTGTGTGATGAACTATTCCTAAGCTTGGTGGTTTAAAACAGCAGGCACTTTATCTCCTCACAATTTGTGAATCAGCAGAATGGGCTGGGATCCCCTGGGTGGATCTATCTTGCTTTCACCTGAGGTGACTACTGAGGCTGCCATCATCTGGTTGCTGGACTGGGGCTGGTTGCTTTCACATGTGTGGCCATTGGTGCTGGCTGTGGCCTGGGCCTATTCTCCACTAGGTTAGCCAGGCTTCCTAACATGTCAGGTTTCCATGAGGACAAGCCCTAAAGCACGAGTACTCTCCAAGCTTCAGCTCTTGATATGCCATTGGGCCAAAGCAAGTCATGTGACGAAACCCAGGTCAAGGTGGAACAAAACTACACAGGGTGAGAAAACGGGGGGAGGGGCATTTTCACTGGGGGTCAGTAGTCTAACAAACTGCTGCAATAACTATATAAAGAAAAGCCCCGGGCTTCCCTGGTGGCGCAGTGGTTGAGAGTCCGCCTGCTGATGCAGGAGACACGGGTTCGTGCCCCGGTCTGGGAAGATCCCACATGCCGCGGAGCGGCTGGGCCCGTGAGCCATGGCCGCTGAGCCTGCGCGTCCGGAGCCTGTGCTCCGCAACGGGAGAGGCCACAACAGTGAGAGGCCCACGTACCGCAAAAAAAAAAAAAAAAAAAGAAAAGCCCCCCGGAGGACAACTGGCCAAAAATAAATGTGTGCGGGGTGGGGTGGGGGTTTGGCATGGGGGGGCAAAGGCAGTAAACAGGGGCTACCAAAATCTGAAGATTCTGGAATTTTTGGAAAATCCACTGGGATTAAAGGAGTTACACAACCATGTTCTGACACCAGAAGAAAGGTCCCAGTTGAGCATCAGGGAAGTCTAGCGCTCTTCCTCCATCGCATCAATTTCCACATTTCTTTGACTCAGCATATTTGTAGAATGAATCATGACTTTCTATAAATTTTTAGTTCAGTTTTTCAAAGAAATAGTGACCTCGCTTCTATCTGCTGTCCACAAAAATGCCGTAGAAAAAAATTCCTTCTGTTAAATCGCTCACTAGGTGAAATTGTATGTGTAACCTAGTACCAGAGAGGTATTAAGAATTGCCACAGCCGAGCCGGCCCTCCGCACCACGCACCCTATAGCAGCCAGTGGGTGAGCCGGGAGTCGAGGAGGTCACCGTGGGAAGGAGGGGCGCGGGCAGCGTGTCAGCCTCCTTCCGTCTCCGTGGAGCCACCTCCTGCCTCTGGTACAGGGAGTCGTCCACAGCAGCCGTCGGTGGCTAGCCTTGCAGCGCTGTGTTCTAGGTCAGTAGCTTCCAAGACTCCAGTTGGATTCATTGGAGTAGGCAACGTGGGGAATCCAATGGCAAAAGAGCTCTTGAAACATGGCTAGCCACTCACTATTGCTGATGTGTTCCCTGATGCATGCAAAGAGCTGCTAGATGCAAGTGAACCCGGTAGTGTCTTCTGCAGCGGATGTAGCCGAAAAAGGTGACAGAATTATTACAGTGCATCAATGCGCTAGAAGCTTATACTGGAGCAAATGGAATTCAAAAAAAAGTGAAGAAAGACTATTAATAGATTCTAGTACTGTTGATCCTGTGGTTTTGAGAGAATTGGCCAAAGAAGTTGAGAAAATGGGAGCAGTTTTCTCGGATGCCCCTGTTTCTGGTGGTGTGGGAACGGCTCGGTCTGGCAACCTCACATTTAGGATGGGAGGGGTTGAGCTGCTGTGGTGCATGGGCTCCCATGTGGTGCATCGTGGAGCTGTTGGGACTGGCCAGGCTTCGAAGATCTGCAAACACTTGCTGTTAGCTATTAGTAGGATTGGAAGTGCTGAAGCTATGAATCTGGGACTCAGGTTAGGGCTTGACCCAAAACTCTTGGCTAAAATCCTAAATACGAGCTTAGGACGATGTTGGTCAAGTGACACTTACAATCCTGTACCTGGGGTGATGGATGGAGTTCACCTGGCTAATTACTATCAGGGCGGATTTGGAGCAACACTCATGGCTAAGGATCTGGGATTAGCATGAGGCTCTGCTACCAGCACGAAGAGCCCAATCCTTCTGGGCAGTCAAGCCCATCAGATCTGCAGGGATGTTGTGCGTGAAGGGCTACTTCTCATTCGTGGTCCAGTTTTTGCAAGAGGAGGAGACATTCTGAGTTTGCCCTCTGGCTGTGAACACTGAAACATTGAAACCAAACTGTGTCTTGGAGCCCCTTATGGCTCACTCCACAGGAAAATGGGCTTAATCAAAGGTCAACTGTCTGCTTTTGAGTGTCTAGGTCAGGGGTCCCCAACCCCTTGGCCTCGGACGGGTACCAGTCCACAGCCTCTTAGGAAGTGGTCTGCACAGCAGGAGGTGAGTCGCAAGCAAGCCAGCTATAAGCTTCATCTGCCGCTCCCTATGGCTCACATTACCGCCTGAACCCCACACACCCCGCCTCCCCTCCCTGGAAAAATTTGCTTCCAGGAAACCGGTCCCTGGTTCCAAAAAGGTTAGGGACCTCTGGTCTAGGTCACAGTAGATCCTGGGATTTTTCACCCATTTTAAACTGCTTATTCTTTTTATCTATTTAACAAACATATCATCTGTAATTTTTTTTTCTGCAAGCCACTGATGGTAACTGCTAGCTAGCTAGCTGATTGGCCTTTTTCAAAAGTTTGATTCCTGAGCATCTTCAGCTAAAACGCTGCCTACTTCACTCAGGGTATTATTTACTCCACTTTACAAATAAAACTAAAATTGTTTTCAACAGGATAAAATCTATCCTCGAGGAAAGAAAAGAAATTGGTGTGAGAAAAGGTATTAGAGAAAGGGGAAGTATAGTGAATTACTACCTGTGTGCCTCAGAAAATTTGTCCTGTTATCCCAGTGGTGATATTCTTGCATTGAGATTACTGGTTTATTTTCTAGGAGTTGTTAAAGCAAGAGAACTCCTTGCTGCATGTTATGTAATTTGGACTCTTACAATTATCTTGGTGTGCCCCTCTTGTAACAACTTCCCATACTCAGCAAACTGTTTTTTTCATATTTTTGCTTCCTTGTACATTTTTACTGCATATTTTTTACTTCAAAAGAATGACATCTTTAGAACTGTTTCAGAGCCAGCGATGATATGTGCTTTAGATAATTATTACACTATGCTAAATATAACCATATTCTTTTGAATTCAAATAAATTTCTATGCTGATAAAAAAAGAGAGGCACATTTCATCAATGTTTAAATAGTATCCTTCCTCCTCTAAAACTTAAAATAGGATTCAGTCTGATTCCTAAAGGGTTATTTTCTTCAACAACAAGAGCTGACCTAGGCCGTTTCTTGGCAGTGGAATCTGAGCATAGAGGTCTCTGTCTCACTGCCCTTTGATTCTCACTCACGGTATCCTGGGTGAATGTAATGGATGGGCATGCCCTTATGAGTTAGCCCACTGCTACTGCTCCTGATGAGGGCTAGTGGTGTGGGCCACTTTAAATCTTGCCCAGCAAAGTGCTGACATCTGGGGTTTCCTATCAAGTTTACCAGATATTCCACAGTAATTTCATAATTTACACAACATAAAAACACTGATCTTGAGCTTAGGAAAGCATTTCATTTAAACAGATACAGAACACTACTCTACAAAATGGTTTAAAATTTGTGAGCAGTTACATTAAATAAACTCTAATATAAATTAATCTAATACAAGTAAACTAATAGTTGCAAAGCTACTGGTCGCTTCAGAAGTGGTGGCTACGGATAACTTCAAAGTTGTTTCCTCAATGCATTAAGAGGCGAAACTATTTGCTGTCAACTTCTTGGGGAAGCTTTTTTCCTTAGTTTGATGCTGATTCGCATTATGAATGTATAGGAACCATTACTGGTTCTTCCTTTCCATATTCAGTGCACCATTATACTTCTATCCTCTTAAGATCTGGATATCTGTTACTGCTACTGTTGGCTGGAGCCTGGCAGGAGGAAAGCTATCAAGAAAAAAGGTCAACAAGTGTTAAAGAGTTTTAGCATACTACTGAGACTTTTTATCTACCATAATCATAAGAAATAATAATTAAAATTAAGCCTGGTCAGTGAGACCTTGAGTAAATTGTGGAAGCATCCATGTTTCCTACAGTTTCAGGGGATGGATATTTCCTGTTATTAACTCTATATCCTCTTCAACTGGAACAGAGAGACCTTTCTCTGTTGAAGCAGTTTTGTCTTTTTCCTGGGCATTTTTAGTTTTCTCTTATGAGAGACTTGTAAAGCTTACCTACACAAACTTACACATACACGTATAAAGCAAAGAAGGGATAGAGTAGTCTTGAGAGGACACTGTTTTGTAGCAGGCATACAAGACACAGGTAATACTCCCTGATTGCATTTGCCTCCCTAGCCCCATCTCCTTTGTGGAAAGCATCAGCATTCTGACTGGTCTCTGCACCCCACTAACTGGACGGAACACTGCATTGGCATTCTTAGGGAGCACTGATGGTCCCTCCGGAAACTGTGGTTAGAGCTTGTGCAGCCACAGTGCACAGGAAAGAAACAAATATACTTCATATAACATGCTTACTCTGTTTTGCTTAATTAGCACTTATTCCCTGTAAAAGCTGATTTCTGCGTTGACAGGGAGTAATCGAACTCTGTATTCACCCAAACCATAAAATTAAAGTTAACATACCTCAGCTTTTCATCCTACTGGAAGAAATGTATGAAATCTAAAGTTATTTTTTAATTGCTGCTGTTTAGAATGCCTGAGGCCCATTTGCTGAACTTGTCAAAGAGCAGTGTTAATGAGGGTATTTTTCGTTTCTTTCTTTTCCGACCACAGCATGAATTCTCAGCCCAAAGTGTGCCCTGTTTCCCACAATAGAGATGGGGAAAAGTGAGAGTCTCTCACCACAAAGCATGAGACAACTACAAATACTTTTCTCCCAGAGTTAACATTGATGACAGTCTTTGTGGAAAAGGACTTCCTCTTTTTGTGGGAATACAATAGAAATGCAAGTCATACTCTCCATAATTTGACTACTGGAAAAATAATTTCATAGTCCATGTACATATATGTATATATATATATACACACACACACACACACATATATATATATATATATTTTTTTTTTTTTTTTGCGGTATG
Organism: Hyperoodon ampullatus; assembly: GCF_949752795.1. Classification (NCBI taxonomy): domain Eukaryota; kingdom Metazoa; phylum Chordata; class Mammalia; order Artiodactyla; family Ziphiidae; genus Hyperoodon; species Hyperoodon ampullatus. The sequence goes on from NC_136920.1 coordinate 80,082,664, forward strand.
CGGGCCTCTCACTGTTGTGGCCTCTCCCGTTGCGGAGCACAGGCTCCGGACGCGCAGGCTCAGCGGCCATGGCTCACGTGCCTTGCCGCTCCACGGCATGTGGGATCTTCCCGGACCGGGGCACGAACCCGTGTCCCCTGCATCGGCAGGCGGACTCTCAAGCACTGCGCCACCAGGGAAGCCCTACACTTCTGGTTTCTGAAGTCAGACAGATATGGGTCCCATTTCTGTCTTCATCAGTTATAATTTATTCTCTGATATATGCATACCAGAGCTGGCAGTGACAAACATTTTGCTTCTCCTTATTTTCCCAGGGTTCTGTGCATTTTAATAGAGGATCACAATATTTTAAGTAGAGCTGGGATGGGGTGGAAAGAAAGAGCAGGAAAACATGCTTTTAGGAAGGTCTGAAATACAAATCACATGGAGGTAACTGCTTGAGAGAAAACCACCCCTACCTGAGTATTGTCAATAAAGTAGCACAGGGAGGCAAACGAATCAATTGTTCACTAAAAATATTTTTCTTTAGAAGAATAAAATTCACAAGAAAGCCTCATTGCAAATAAAATATATTTGTTTTCCTAAAGGAAGATATTTGAAAAGTCATAGTAAATACCTCCTTTGACCTTCTGTGTCCCTAGTGTTCTATCTCCACTAAGTTTTATGAACACTACATAGAGGAGGAGCCTGAGTCTCAAAGACCATAAGTAAGAGATGGATTCCAGAGCCTTTGCAAGGTCCATTATGCCCCATGACTTCCCATTGCTTGTGCTGTTCATCCAGATAGGTGCTTAGGATACCAGAATGAATACATCTCTTTCGAGAGGTTTTTAACAGACATTAGATACTAAAGAAGCACAACACCTAACAAATAGAACAGAATGCTTTATTTAAAGCAGAAACAGAATAAATGCTCACCTAGTATCATTTAAATCCCCTTTAAATTATTTTTTGAATGAACATGTTTATATTTGAGGGTACTTTCTTATTTTTTCCTAGTTCCCTTTACTTGCACCTCCTTTCTTTTTCTCTTTTCCCAACTGAAACGTTTATGGTTTCAAAAGTAATTACTTCTTGAAGAAAGTTTTCGTGTATACTAAGTGCTACCTAATGGAAGCCATAAGCATAGAGTCTGCTAGCATTTAGAGTGGTATAATACATAGCCAGGTTGAATCAAGTGGGAGAGAAGGTTAATGATTCTTCTAAACTGGCAGTGTTGCCGGAGGTGGATTAATATGCTTTTTGAATCTCTTATGTGCTGTAAGTCTCCTTGATCACAATCACTACGTTAATGGTTGAGGTTTTGAATTAGAGGTGTCTCCTGGGCTCAGCTGGGCCAAGTCCCTTCATCTCTCTGGCCATATTAGGTGATAGTTTTCTCATTTCAATACACGATTTATGTTAGAGGGAGTGTTGACTATACCAGACTTTCAACGTGGGCACCCAGAAAGTGGAAGAATCTCTCTATTGGTGATTAATCATAACTCTTTTCATTGTGAATATAGTCCTTCCCTTAGGTAAGGCAGGAACACCATGAAAAATAGAAAGTTCTCGGGTGTCTGTGGAAGCTGGAGTGCTCTCGACCTGTCAGCTCACTGGCAGAGCAGGCTTCGTCCGGACACTAGAGAACAAAATGTGAAATTGGCACCAGCCAGCCTCTCCATTGCACAGGATATCCCTATTTAAATTTGACAGCCAGGATATTTTACAATTTGAAATTCTTGTCATCTAGTTTTCTTTAGTTTTTTCTTTGGGTTGAAAAGACTGAGAAGCTTGTTAAAAAATCTGGAATTCTGATGGTGAGGCTTAACCAGATTTATTGAGTCATCAATCAGCAAACATTGACCAACGCTTACCATTCCCCCAGTTACTATACTAAGGACCCAGACACGTCTCAGATAGTGGCCTTGCTCATTCACTGTATTTACAGTACTTTTTTCTAAATGTAACCAGAGCTGAGGTAAAGACAAGACATTGATTTGAGTCTGAAGTAAACAAAGCTGACTGGTCTGATCCCTTCAGTTTCCAGAATTATTTTGTTTCAGGTAGTAATTTTCCCAGACCAATAGAACAAAGTCCTATCGTCTATTTATTTAATATTTTATCCCAATAGTCCTTGCCCCTTTGACCTCTAGTGAGGAAACTTGCATAAGAAACTGAAATATGCTTAGGTTCTATGGGTAAGTGCAGATAATGATATGAATGAAATTGAAAATGAAAGCCAAAGGTGGAAAAGGCAGTTCTGAATAGATGAAGTAAGACAGAGGTATTTGAAAAATCAAGTAGAAAAGATACCATAAGGAATGGAAAGCTTCTGGAAGTTTTCTAATAGGTGAGGGGTTGGTACATCTTTTTTTTTTTTTTCTTAATAACATGTCTGGCAGTTGTATGCCAGAGAAAGTTATAAGGGGGTTGACTGTATGCATGAAGTCCAGTGAGAACACTGTTTCTGTAGGCCACTGATGATGTTCTGAGTGTACATTCTATAGTACTAGAAATTAAGTTAGGAAACAAAGGGTAATCTGATGTCATTTTAAATGAAATTTCACAAATGATTAGAGCTAAAAGGTGTCTTTTTTCACTCAGCCAACACGTTGAGCACGTACTATGGGGCAAGCACTGCGCTTATGGGTAAGAGATAAAAGAAAAAATAAAGGCCAGAGGAACTCAAAAGAGAGTGTGAGAGATGCATGAACAACTCATTACAATCGAATAGGGATAGGCTATTAAATAAATAGATCATAAAAATATAAATTTGTAAAACAGAACTTGGAGTCAGTAACCCTTCTAGGGGATATTAAAGAGAATGCCAACAATGAGGGGGTCTTGGAATTAGGTTTTGAACGTCAGTAGGAATGTTCCACATGGAGAGAAGGTCAGGGGCATACCAGGCAGAAGGAACATCCTGGACTTGAGAACCAACACAATATATTTAAGTGACTGTAAATGAGATTCTTTTTGACTAGAGCGTAGGGTATAAGTTGCCAAATGGTAGCAAATAGAGTATAAAAGTTAGGCTGGAATGAAAGTATAAAGTGTCATAATTCTTACGATGAAAGATAGGTGTTTTCTACAAAATGGGTTACTTATAAATATTTTAAAAATAGAGACCCCGAGAGAGGAGCACGCCCGAGGAGCAGCCCCCGGACCGGAGCCTCGGGAGCCCGGGGCTGGTGAGTGAGTCCCCACGGGGTAGGTGTTGCGTCTGCAGGCCTGCAGGCGGTTGTGGAGCCGGCGGCCCTTGGAGAGCAGGGCTTGGGAGACCGCGGCTTGGAGAGCGGGGCTTGGCTTTGCCCGCCCCAGGGCCCGCAGTAGAGCCACCGGGAGGGTTTGACTGCTTCCCGGAGGTGGAGGGGCTGGGCTGGAGGACAGGGCCTGCTGCTCCTGATGGGGCACCCCTGGGACTTGTGAGCTCCGGGTGTCCTGGGGGAGCAGGGTCCACAGGCTCGGCCGGGACATGCCGCGTCTTCCCCTCCGTCCAACCCCGATCCTCCTCGTCGTCCTCCCCCTCCTGTCGCCGTCTCGGCATCTCGCACGTGTGTCTCAAGGCGCGTCAGCACCTTGGTTGTCTAATATAAGCGTCCGCTGCCCCCCTGGGTTGTGCCCTGTGGAATCGCACAGTGTAATTGGTGCAGGATGAGTTTGCAAGGCTTCTGTCCTGCTGCCCTGGTTGAGGAAGGAAGCGATTGGGCCTGAGAAGGGAGATGACTTGTCCTAGATCCTCACCGGGTGTGCACGTGGGGTCGCTCACAGGACTCCAAACTCCTAGGGCAGGTGTTCTGTCCACTTAAAGTCAGTTTTAATAAAAGATGTTTTTGAGCGTCGCACTTAAGTTTGTAAAGTTTGTACAAATCATTGCAAGACTGAAACGCACCTGAGTGTGTCCCTTTATTCTGGGTATCCTGTGGATTTTCTGATCTAAGTTGTTAACAGACTGAGAAGAGGTAAACTATAAGCGTTTTTAAATTTCATATTTAATGACGGAGGTTTATTTTAATAGGATTCAATGTACACTCGCTACGGAAAAAGAGAGTATCCCCTCAGGTACCACAGTCACGTGGGAGTCACAGACCTGAGGGTGGTTGCTCCCTCCTTATTCTCACAGGCCCTTCTGAAGGTGAAAGGATGGGTCTCCCACAGGTGTCTCTTGTGGAGCGCGGGGCGGGTGCTCGTGCACCCCGAGCCGCTTCAGTCATAGCTTCACTGCCTGCGTTTTCCTTCTCCAGGTCCGCCTCCACTGTCACAGTCCTGCACGTTGTTCCAAGAGCAGCGGAAAATGAATCAGCCTCTGGTGAGTTTTGCTGTTTACGTATTTACCTGCTGCTGTTCTTTTGTGATAACACCTTGGGAGGCGAATAGTTAAAATGGGAAAGTAGGAGTAGGTAAAAGATGTGGTTAGACAAAGCGTAGAGGAGCAGGTCAGTACCAAGTGTTTCTGGCAAGTTCTACGTGTAGATCCCAGGATCCTCTTAGAGCCACAGTACAAGCCTCGTGTTCTTGACATTTGTGGCAAAACACCATCCCTTGCTCGACTTATATGGTCCTGCCAAATCACTTTTGTTCTCGAGCGTTAAAAGGTTTCCTTGAGGATCCCGCTGTAGGCCGCGAGCCTTCCTGAGAGACAGCCCCTAACGTATTACATTGGTGCCTTCCTTGTGCTTCCTGTAAGCCGAGAGCGTGCTGTCCAGGGAGCACTCAGTGCATATAACTTGTCTGTTCAGTAGAACACCGTTGTCACATAGGTACATTGTTTTCAGTGCTCAGTCGAGGGATGCAATGAGGATCATCTGGAAGAACAGCCTTGTCACCCTTGCAGTAAATTTCGCTCTTTGTCTCTTACAATCTCAGAGGGTCGCGTTACACACCATGCAGTGAGGTCTCTGGCAAAGATTCTTGTTTCCCAGCTGAATTGTATCGTGCAGCCTGCGGTCTTGGTTCTGCCCCTCCACGGAACCTGATCCGGTTGAGGTGACCTGGCATCCAGCATACAAAGCAGTGGAGATTTGCCAGTCGTCACCTCAGACCACTGTCGCCTTGTCATCTGCAGAGTCTGCTCTGTTGGTTTCTGTGACAGATCTCTCCTTGCTGTCTTCCTGACTGATTCTTTCTTGCGCCCTCTTTGTGTGTTGTCTTTTCACCCTTGGTTCATGACTCTTCAACCCGTCTGATCTCACCCTCTGGTGCTTTTCACCTCCAACTCTGTCAGTTCTCCCACCTGGACCAGATAGATGCCTCTGTCCGGCCACTTGCCAGCATCTCTATGGAGTTTGTCCACAGGGCACCTCGGATTACTAGATCCAGTAGATCCAGAAATGATTATTTACAGCTCCCCTGCCCCTTGCCTTGTCCTGTTGTCCCTGGCGGCTCATCGTTGCATCATCCAGCCTGTCACCAGCCCAGAAAAATGAGTTCATTCTAAAGTCCTTCTCCATCCTCTGTTACCACGTTGTAGTGTGAGGCTTGTTAATGTCGTATTCTAAATGGTTTTTATTCGTTCTCCTTCATCCCATACTTGCTACCATTAAAACAGCTTATCTGTTCATTTTTGTAGTTACAGAAACTTTTTTTCTGTGCCGCTACCTCTTTCATCCAGCAGCTCAAGTGTATTCTCCACGCTGAGTATTTCTCCTAAAATATTAATCACAGCATTTTGTCTGCAAGTGGGAAGCACTTTAGAGGTTTCCTGGGTGACTGGACAAACAAGGTTGCCATTCTGTGGAGCCATTAACCATCGAGCCCAGCACTGGGGGGAGGTCGTACCTCGCCGATGATGCGTTTGGATGGATCTGTGGGGTAAAATCCTGATGGGAGAGGCTTAGGAGAGAGGAGTGGGAGAACTGGGTTTGTTCTGGTCCCAACTTTTTCAAGACATTTTGCTGTGACGGGGAAAATAGAAACTGGACAGTAGCTGGGGTAGGAGCTGAGGTCCGGGGAGGATGTTGTGTTGTGTTGTGTTGTGTTGTGATGGGAGAAATAACAGTGGGAATGATCCAGTAGATGCGTGTGGGGGAGGGGAGAGCTGCTGCCCGTGGTCCTGGAGTGGGAAGGGGATGGCTGAGCAGGGTTGCAGGTGGGGAAGCCCTCCGATGGCTTCTCTGTTCTCAGGGAAGCAGCTCCTCAGCTGAGGGTGAGGGTGAGGTTGGGGGTTTGAGGGGAGAGCAGAGCTCTGGGGCCCAGCTCCATTGTGACCATCAGCACACACAGTCCAGCCAGCTGGGAAGACTGTACTTGCCTTCTCTGCCTGAAAAGCCATCTCCTTTCTTAAATGTGGGAGTAATTACTCTTTGGGGAGCCTATGTGATTACATGGGTGCTTCTCAGCTCAAAACGAATTGAGTGCCAGTTCTGGCCTCGGACATTTTCTGCTCTGCTGATGGAAGGGTCCCCAGAGGAAGTGTGCTGCTTGCCTGGCTCTTGGCCTCGAGGACCCTTCACACCATCTAGTGTTCTGTCTTTTATCTTTGACATAAACATCAAATGTCTTCAGGTTGTGCATGTGATCTTAAGAAGCAATTCCCTGCTTCCAGGAGCTTCTGTTATCCTCGGGAAAGGCACTTCACAGACGTAATTACAGGAGAGGACGGGAATCCTGCCCGTCGATACGTAGGGAACTCCAGAGTGCTGACAAAGCAGAGCCTGCTTTTATTTATTTATTTATTTATTCATTTAAATTTTTTATTTGTTTACTATTTAACTTATTCAGTTTTGGCTGCATTGGGTCTCTGTTGCTGCGCGCGGGCTTTGTTCTCTAGTTGCGGGGAGCGGGCGCTACTCTTCGTGGCAGTGCGCGGGCTTCTCATTGCGGTGGCTTCTCTTATTGCGGAGCACGGCTTCTAGGCATGCGGGCTTCAGTAGTTGTGGGTCCCGGGCTCAGTAGTTGTGGTGCGCAGGCTCTAGAGCGCAGGCTCAGTAGTTGTGGCGCACGAGCTTAGTTGCTCCGCAGCACGTGGGATCTTCCCGGACCAGGGTTCCAACCCGTGTGCCCACCATTGGCAGGCGGATTCTTAACCAGTGTGCCACCAGGGAAGTCCGCGAGCCTGGTTTTAAATGCATTGTCAGAGCACGTGGCTCAGTGACTCGGGGAAGGGGGACGGCCCTGAAGTGACCAGGACTTGGGTAGCTGCAGAGGTTGGCGAGGCTCTCAGAGCAGCGTGAGGTGGACTGGATGAGGCTCCTGAGGTGCTGGTAAGGACCTCCCTCCTTAGGATGTGGGCCTCCCGTCAGGAAGAGCGGGACGTGAAGGCAGGCAGACCCTGAGGTTGACTGAAGAGCCTCCCCTCTGTGCTGGTTTTGGTTTCTTCCTGTGGAGAAACTGAAACCTTGTAATTGGGACAGTGAGTCATCTGATCAAAAGATGTCATGTGTAGAGACTGTGGACGGCATGAAACGCGGGGTGGGGTGCGGTGGGTCAAGTCAGGGGGACTCTGGGCTCCAGCGCGATGCCCGACAGGAAGGGGCGAGGCCGCGGCGTGTTCCCGCTCATCCTAGGCCCCGGTAAGCAGTATGGACGTTCCCTTGGGGTTTTTCTGAATCGTGAATGAGGTTGAGAGTATTTTCACGTGCTTAGAAGCTGTTTCTTCTTTTTAATTGGTAGACAGTCTTTAGAGCAGTTTTAGGGTTACAGGAGAATCAGAATCGAGCAGACAGCACTTTCCTATACCCGTCCCTCTGGGTTCCCTCCCTTGGTAACATCTCTGGCCTGTGTGGCGCGTCATCTCAGTGATGGATCAGCATTGACACCTAATTCTCCCCTGGAGTCTGTAGTTTATATTAAGGCTCACTCTCTGTGTCCTACTGTTCAGGTTTGGACAGGTGTGATGACCTGCAGCCACCACTGCAGTGCCACCCAGAAGCATTTCACTGCCCTAAACATCCCTGGGGGCCACCTTCCCTACCAGTGCCCTACCAGAACATCCTACCAGTGCCCCCAAGCCCCTGACAGCTGCTGGTCTTGTTACTGTCTGTGTTTTTTTTGCCCTTTCGAGAATGTCACGTAGTTGGAGTCCTTCATTCTGTGGTCTTTTCAGACTGGTGTCTTTCTGTTTTTATATGAAGGGCCTGTTCATGTCCACTGCCCGTCTTCCTGCCCCAATACTGTCTTGTTTTGTTTTGTTTTGTTCTGTTTTATTTTCCTTGTCTTATTGGCTTTCAGAGTCGTCTTAAATGTTTCTACATTTTTCCAGTTGGGGTCCTGTTAGTAAACATTGTTTTCCAAGGTTTATTGTCATTTTCCTGTATTTTCCAGCATTGCTATATAATTCATTACTTTTTTTTACTCTGAGAGGTTGAATACCATGCATTTCAAAAGCTTCTCAAAATCAGCCCATTTGTGTGGATAAGATTCCTAGTTGAAGAGCACCCTCCTTGGTCAGTACTGGGGTGCAGCTTCTTTGTGGGGGGGAGGAATGCATCGGTCTCGTGGTTCCCTTTCTGTTGGGTCTCAGTTCCCCTTTCTGGTTCTGGGCACTGCATCAGCCACTCTCCTGGGATAGGCCAGGCAGGTGGGGTCCTCACTTCCTGGCTCCAGAAGTTGTGTGTGTCTGAGAACACATTTGTTTTTCCCTGAGGAGCAAGAGGACTCTTTTGGTTGGGGAGCGGCGTCCTAGGACTGTGGCCGTTGGGCCCCCACTGTTCTGTGTCATTTGGGCCCCAGCCATGCGTGGGAGGTCTCTGACACAGGGACGCAGCTGTTAAAGTCCTCTTGGGGTTGTGTCATTTACAATCCTCTGAGGAATACTCCTTTTCTTTAATGAAATTCCAGTGCTTAAGCTTTCTAGCCACTCATGAAAGGAATCTCAGAAAGGAAAGGAGACTGGTCCTCTCTGCCCCCAAGCAGGGGAGTGAGCCGACACTGTTAACCTAACACTGAGAAAGTGGCTTGTGGGAAATGTGTAACCAGTTCTGAGTTCTGTGATTACAAGGCTGTCTGTGGAATCTTACTGTACCAAGGGGTCTTTTAAGACACATACATCATGGGTTGTTCCCTTGTGTTTTGAAACTAACCTAAAACCCCTAAATATTTGCAGTTCTGATTGCTTTCTTAATTTGTTATCCAGGTTTCCCGAAATCCATTTTCTTAAAGTTTAAAGTGCGAGAAGAGTGCAATTTTCTCATCTTCCCTTTACATAAAAGTGAATGTGGTCAAGCCGCTTAACCCATCACCAAATAGAAAATCATCTGGAACGTTCACATTAATGCTCTTTTCAAGCAGGAACAGTGCGTATATTTTTATGCCCATTACCAGTGAAAACTATAATGTTTTCTTATTGTGCTGTTTTTTTCGCATCAGGCAAAATGACAAGCAATTAGAAAAGCCCCACAAATCACACATTTTGTGAAATTACAAATGCAAAACCGGAAAGTAGAATAAGGTGCGTGTGATTCTACTTAGGCATTAAAATTAGAGTAGTTCATGGTCTGATCCCTCACTCTCTTGCATTTGGTAGTAACTTTCAGTGTGTGAACGAGTGGGCCCCCAGTCTTCATCCGGGCAGCCACAGATGTGACCAGTGACACCTGAATGGAATATGCGCAGAGCTTCTGGAAGACTTGCTGTCGATTTCTGAGACAGGCTTCTCGAGGCTGAGCCGAGGCAGTTCTGCACAGACGCTCGTCTGCCTTGGGCGGCAACCAGCTCTTTCCCCCGGCCCCCCTCATCCCCCCACCTCGTGTGTCCTGTCAGCAGCTGGGCACCCTCAGCCTTCCCAGGCCAGCAAAGCCTGGGTCCCGGACATCTCTGCATCTGGAGCTGGGGGTCAGGTGACCTGGCATCTCAGGGGACCTTGCTGACAGGACCCATCCTGCCTCTTCGATTGTTCCACATAAAGAACTTTGATTTGCAGTCAATGTCAGGAGTGTGTTGCCATCTGAAACGGCCTCTGAGCTTGGCATGGTCTTTTCCTTAACCTCCTCCACACCATTCCTTAGTTACACTGTGGCACGTGGGGTCTCAGTGTCCTGACCAGGGATTGAACCCAGGTACCCTGCATTGTAAGGCAGATTCTTTAACCCTGGACCACCAGGGAAGTCCCTACCCTTATGTTTTAACAGTTTTGGAGGTCTTCACAGAGATCTTGGATGGATTCACCTAACATCACCAGGTAAACTTCGTTTCAAAAGTGGTGCACCTCATTCCTCAAAACTTTTAAAGTAGAACTATTATAAAATCCAGAAATTCCACTTCTGTGTATTTTTTCGGAAGAAAACAAAAACGCTAGTTCAAAAAGACACATGCACCCCTCTGTTCATTGAGCATTATTTATAATAGCCAGTGTATAGCAGCAACCTAAGTGTCCATCCATAGATGAATGGATAAAGAAGATGTGTCATATATACATATATATTTATATGTATACGTATATATATATATACATATATATATGTATATGTATATGTATATAACTGTACACACACACACATAATGGACTATTAGCCAGAAAAAAAGAAAAGAAGAAGAAGAATGAGGGGCTTCCCTGTGGATGCAGTGGTTAAGAATCCGCCTGCCAGTGCAGGGGAAATGGGTTCAAGCCCTGGTCCGGGAAGATCCCACATGCCACGGAGCAGCTAAGCCCGTGTGCCACAACTATTGAGCCGTGCTCTAGAGCCTGTGAGCCACAACTACTGAACCCGTGTACCACAGCTACTGAAGCCCGCTCACCTAGAGCCCATGCTCTGCAACAAGCTAAGCCACCGCAATTAGAAGCCCATGCACCGCAAGGAAGAGAAATCCCCGCTCGCCGCAACTAGAAAAGAGGCTGCATGCAGCAACAAAAACCCAATGCAGCCAAAAGTAAAATAAATAAATTTTTGAAAATTAAAAAAAAATGAAATCTTGCCATTTTGTGGCAACGTGGATGGAGCTAGAGTGTATTATGCTAAGTGCAATATGTCAGACAGAGAAAGACAAATACCGTATGATCTCATTTGTATGTGGACTCTAAAAAACAAAACAAATGAACTAATGTCACTAAACAGAAACAGACTCATAGATACAGAGAACAAACAGGTGGTTGCCAGAAGAGGGTAGGTGGATGAGTGAAATAGGTGAGGGAGATTAAGAGGAACAGATAAGCAGTTAGAAAATAAATGAGTCATGGGAATGAACTATACAGCATGGGCAATACAGTCAGTAGCATTATAACTTTGTACGGTGACGGATGGTAACTAGACCGTAACTAGAGTTAATCTTGGTGATCATTTTCTAATGTACAGAAATACTGATATTATGCACCTGGAACTAACATAGTGTTGTAGGTCAGTTACACTTGAATTAAACTTTTTAAATTCAAACGAAAACAATAGTGTGCCTCGTTAACTAGAGATGCTTAGTCATACAGCAGTTCTCTAGAACGTATTCATCCTGTGTAACTGTAACTGTATACCCGTTGAACAACTCCCCATTCTCTCCTCCCCCACCCCTGACAATTTGTGGGTGACTCTTTTAGATACCTCACCTCATGTAAGTGGAAACACACAGTTTTGTCCTTCTGTGACTGACTTATTTCACCTATCATAATGTGTTCTGTTTATATCCCCGTTGTCACAACTGGTAGGATTTCCTTCTAATAGGAAAGTCTGCATAATATCCTATGTATATACCCCATTTTCTTTATCCATTTCTCTGTGGATGAAAATTTGCATTTTTTTCGTATCTTGGCTCTGGTGAACAATGCTGTAATGACTATAGAGGTGCATGTATCTCTTCTAGATACTGATTTCCTTTTCTTTGAATATACAGGCTATATTATATTGTATTATATTCTATTACATTATATTCTATTATAATTATTGTGCTTCCCGGACCTTGTGTTTTTCACAAATTGAAGGTTTGCGGCAACTCTTTGTTGAGCAAGTCTGGTGGCACTGTATTTCCAACAGTAGTTGCTCACTTCCTGTCTTTGTGTCATATTTTAGTAATTCTCACACTATTTCAAACCCTCCATCAGCAAAAAGGTTACTACTCGCCGAAGGCTCAGATGATGGTTAGCATTTTTTAGCAGTAAAGTATTTTTAATTTTCTTTTTGTTTCGGCTGTGCTGCACACCACATCACGTGGGATCTCAGTTCCCCGACCAGGGATCAAACCTGCGCCCCCTGTAGGAAGGCGGATTCTTAACCACTGGACCACCAGGGAAGTCCCTAAAGTATTTTTTTTAACATCTTTATTGGAGTAGAATTGCTTTACAGCGTTGTGTTACTTTCTGCTGTATAACAAAGTGAATCAGTTGTATGTATACCTGTATCCCCATATCCCCTCCATCTTGCGTCTCCCTCCCACCCTCCCTTTCCCACCCCTCTAGGTGGACACAAAGCACTGAGCTGATCTCCCTGTGCTATGCCGCTGCTTCCCACTAGCTATCGGTTTTACATTTGGTAGTGTATATGTGTCCATGCCACTGTCTCTCTTCGTCCCAGCTTACCCTTCCCCCTCCCCGTGTCCTCAAGTGAATTCTCTATGTCTGCGTCTTTATTCCTGTCCTGCCACTAGGTTCATCAGAACCACTTTTTTTCCCCTTTGGTTTCCATCTCGCTTCGTCCCAGCTTACCCTTCCCCCTCCCCGTGTCCTCAAGTGCATCCTCTACGTCTGCATCTTTATCCCTGTCCTGCCACTAGGTTCATTACAACCACTTTTTTTCCTTTGGATTCCATAAATATGTGTCAGCATACGGTATTTGTTTATCTCTTTCTGAGTTACTTCACTCTGTTTCACAGACTCTAGGTCCATCCACCTCACTACAAATAGTTCAATTCCGTTTGTTTTTATGGCTCAGTCAAATTCCATGGTATATATGTGCCCCATCTTCTTTATCCATTCATCTGTCAGTGGACGCTTAAGTTGCTTCCATGTCCTGGCTATTGTAAATAGTGCTGCAGTGAACATTGTGGTACGTGTCTCTTTTTGAATTATGGACTTCTCAGCGTATATGCCCAGGAGTGGCATTGCTGGATCATATGGTAGTTCTATTGTTAGTTGGGTTTTTTTTGTATAAATTTATGTATTTTTATCTATTCATTATTTTTGGCTGTGTTGGGTCTTTGTTGCTGTACGCGGGCTTTCTCTAATTGCAGCGAGCAGGTGCTTCAGTGTTGTGGTGCGCGGGCTTCTCATTGCGGTGGCTTCTCTCGTTGTGGAGCGCGGGCTCTAGGCATGCGGGCTCAGTGGGTGTGTCTCGCGGGCTCTAGAGTGCAGACTCAGTAGTTGTGGCACACGGGCTTAGCTGCCCTGCGGCATGTGGGATCTTCCCGGACCAGGGCTCGAACCCATGTCCCATGCATTGGGAGGAGGATTGTTAAACACTGCACCACCAGGGAAGCCCTATTTTCAGTTTTTTAAGGAACCTCCATACTGTTCTCCGTAGTGGCTGTATCAATGTACATTCCCACCAACAGTGCAGGGGGAGGGTTCCCTTTTCTCCACACCCTCTCCAGCATTTATTGTTTGTAGATTTTTTGGTGATGGCCATGGTGAGTGGTGTGAGCTGATACCTCACCGTAGTTGTGATTTGCCTTTCTCTAATGGTTAGTGTCGTTGAGCATCCTTTCATGTGTTTGTTGGCAATCTTATATCTTCTTTGGAGAAATGTCCATTTAGGTCTTGTGTCCACTTTTGGATTGAGTTGTTTGTTTTTTTGATATTGAGCTGAGTGAGCCGCTTGTATATTTTGGAGATTAATCCTTTGTCAGTTGCTTCATTTACAACTATTTTCTCCCACTCTGAGAGTTGTTTTTTTGTCTTGTTTATGGTTTCCTTTCCTGTGGAAAAGCTTTGAAGTTTGAATAGGTCCCATTTGTTTATTTTTGTTTTTATTTCCATTTCTCTAGGAGGTGGGTCCAAAAGGATCTTGCTGTGATTTATGTCATAGAGTGTTCTGCCTGTGTTTTCCTCTATGAGTTAGACAGTGTCTGGCCTTACCTTTAGGTCTTCAATCCATTTTGAGTTTATTTTTGTGTTATGGTGTTAGGTAGTGTTCTCATTTCATTCTTTTACAGGTAGCTGTCCAGTTTTCCCAGCGCCACTTATTGAAGAGGCTGTCTTTTCTCCATTGTATATTCTTGCCTCCTTCATCAAAGATAAGGTGACCATATGTGCGTGGGCTTATCTCTGGGCTTTCGATCCTGTTCCATTTATCTATATTTCTCTTCCCCAAAGTATATTTCAATAAAGGTATGTACATTGTTTGTTTAGACACAAGGCTGTCGCACACTTAACAGACTACAGTATAGTGTAAACAGAAGCTTTTCATGCACGGGTACACCAGAAATTTCATGTGACTCGCTTTATGGCGGTATTGGCTTCATTGCAGTGTTCTGGAACTGAAGCTGCAGTGTCTCTGAGCTGGGCCTGTATACCCAGAAGTGGGATTGCTGGATCATATGGAAATTTTATTTAAAAGATTTTGAGAAAACTCCATACTGTTTTCCACAGTGCCTGCACAATGTTACATTCCTGCGTACAATATGCAAGGGTTACGATTTCTCTACCACCTTGACAGCTCTTATCTTTAAAAAAAAATAAAAAATTGTAGGCATTCTAACAGATGTGAGGTAGTATCTCCTGATGATTTTGATTTGCATTTCCCAGATGATTAGTGACGTTGAGCACCTTTTCATGTACCTGGTGCCGTGTTACGTCTTTCTAACACACATACACACACACAGAGGGATAGAAGGAATCTTTTGGAAGTGATGAGTATATTACCGTGATGGTGGTGATGGTATCACAGGTGTGTGCATATGTCCAAACTCATCAAGTTATATACATCAAACATGGGCTAGATTTTGTATATCAGTTCTACGTAAATAAAGCTGTAAAAGCCCAGCAACAAGTGGTGTATTTCATGAGGCAGTGAAGCCCAGGTACATCTTGTCTCCTCTCCCAGGGGTGAACCCAAGCAGCCTTTGAACTTGGCTCACTTTCTGTTTCTTTAGTTTCCCCTTCTATTACTTTTGTGTTTCTCCTTTGTTTTCAGATTCCAGCTAAGTGGTTCCCCATTTGTTGCAGCAGTGATTCTGAGTTTGGCTTTGTCGTTTGAAGACTTGATGGTCTCTAAAGGGATTAAGTTTCTACAGAACTAATCTCAGTTAGGTGAGAGGTAACAGAGGATCTAGTTTGTTAGTCTTTTCTTAGTCTTTTCTGTTTGTCTATTTGTCTACTTTGACAAGCTCAAATCAATTAAGAATCTCTTGCCCAATGGGATGAGAACGGCTCTTTAATATCTAGACTGGTGAGTGTTTATTCCTGACCCAAGTCTAAGACTTAAAACTGCAGGTAAAAGTTCCATTTCTCTGTATGTCTGTGTGTCTGTAATTCAAAAAGGTCTTTACCTCTGACAGTGCGAGTATGTAATGTTTTCCTACTTCTGGATGTATTAAAGTAGATTGTAGAGTCTGTTAAATTAAAGGGTTTCTGTCCTGATTGGCTTACAAAGATACAAATGTGCTTATAAAAATTATATATCCCTAAAATTCTCAGAGAGAAAGGAATTAGAACTTCTAATACTTTAAATGTGCTAGAAAAATATTCTTATTGAAATCAAGTCAGGGAATTCCCCAGCGGTCCAGTGGTTAGGACTCGGTGCTTTCACTGCCAGGGTCCAGGTCCAGTCCCTGGTCAGGAACCTAAGATCCAGCAAGCCCCTCGGTGCAGCCAAAAAAAAAAATCAACTCAGAAATTTAAAGACTTCAAGTTTACATAATTTAGGTAAATCTTTGACACATGAAGCTAGTTTAATATTTTTGGTTTCATAAAAAGTTATTCGTATCTTATTTATCAGTATTAGGCATACATTTAAAACAATTCTGCTTGGGTGTGTTCTTCCTAAATTCATATAGGTGTGCCCATCAAATAAGCTCATATTACTTCTACTTAATGTTTAAGGTTATGAAAAATGTAAGTTTGTGTTTAACCACATTTAGTTTTTATTCTGACAAACTTTCTTTCAACAGTAACTATGTTTTCTACTGTGTTAGCTTGTCGATAAATTCCAAGATCTTCAGTTTCCGTAAACCCTTGAACTGCTACTAAATTGTGTTACTTACTGGCTAATCATTGGATACCGAGGTCATTTCTAAGCAAGACAGAAACCTGAGGCATTGATTACTAAGCATAATCTCAAGTTATATGCTCTTGCTGCATATGTTTACTTGTTACCTAGAGGCTCTGTCTGTGGGTGTGTTAATGAATGTGTTTGTCTCTGCCACTTGAATAAGTTGTGTAAGGGATGTTTGTGGCTGTGTAAAGTTGTGTTATGTGTGTTCATGAGCTCTGCTAGCCTGAAATGCTGATGTGTGATGGGCAGTTGTCAATCATTCACTCCTAGTTTTCTTTGTGAAATGGAAGTAACTTTGGTTCAAAGTTAGTATTAATATAGTATGAATGAGACTTGACCCATAGTGATGTTATCGGCTGGAACAGAACTCAGGTTCAGCTGCTCATCGCTCAGAAGTCAGTGTTCCAGAGACAAGGGTTGGTGGAAGAAGAAAGATGCTTTATTCAGGAAGCTGGCAACCTGGGAAGATGGTGGGCTAGTGTCCCCAATACCATCTCCCAGTTGCCAATGAGAGGGAAAAGGGGTTGATAGGGAAAAGACGGGAAGTCTCTGGGCTGTGCCGGTGGGGGCTCCATGCAGAGTAGCACAGTCAGCTCTGACCATCATCTTGAAATTGGTCATGCAGCGGTGTGGTCAGTGTCATGTTGATTGTTTCAGGCACAGTTAATCTTCAATTCCAGTGTTGGTTTGTTCCCATTTCCTTGAGGCCAGTTCCTGGAATTGTGTAAGCCATTGGTTCAGGTCTGCTCAAGATGGAGCAGCTTGTGTCATAGCTCCAGTCTGGTCATCATACAGTTAGCTTTCTCCTCTTGTAGTGGTTTTAGTATCTGCAAAACAAGTTAGGAGTATGTGTCTGACACTGTTACTTATGTCCTTCGGGAGGAAGTAAAGATTCTGTGACTGCTGTTGTCCTAATCAGTAACTGCTTGAACCTGTTCTTTGGTGACTCAGGGGAGGCCTGGGAGACTGCAGCTATTTTACAAACAAGAGGCAGGGGACATGGAAGGGCCCTGCATGGTCCTGCTTGGTTCCAGCAACCGAGAGGTACAACTTTGTATGCAAGATAATGCGATGTAGTTTTGTTTATTAACAGGAACAAAAATAGTTTGGTCCTAAAGTAAAATGACTGATTGTTCCAGCACCAGAAAGAGGATAGTGAAGGACACAACCTGAATGAGTATAGAAAGTTGTAGGAGACGGGTAGAAAGGGAATTTTATTTTCTGAGCCGAAGGCAGCTCAGTTTTGATGTTTATTCCAGAGATTTTCAAAAAAGAGCTTATGGTTCTCTTAGTAGCAAATATTATATTGATGCAAAGCTGGAGTTTGGTTTTCTCTCTGTACAAATGATAAATTTTTTTCATGGAGTATTGGTCTCTTTAATAAGTGGTTGGAAAAGTTGTTCTCTAAATCTGCCTAAACAGCAGAGATTCTGTATCTCACTGGAAGAGGTTTCTGCACCTAGTCCTGAATTCATCCGGCCTTATAATTTTTTTGAAAATAAATGCACAGGGACTTCCCTGGTGGCTCCTTGGTTAAGAATCCGCCCGCCAGTGCAGGGCACACTGGTTCAAGCCCTGGTCCGGGAAGATCCCACGTGCTTTTAGAAACTAGAGCACGGAAAGACTAAGGTCATGTGAAATTTGAAACGCTAAATATTGTCATAGTGTTAAGCAGTTTGAAGATTGTTGGAAGAAATTATTTGTCATTCATTCAAGCAATAAACATTTGATGAATACTTGCAAGACATAAAAAACCTCTAGAGCCCGTGAGCCACAACTACTGGAATCGACGTGCCTAGATCCCATGCTCCGGAACAAGAGAAGCCACCGCATGGAGACGCCGACGCACCGCAATGAAGAGTCGCCCCCGCTCCACTGCAACTAGAGAAAGCCCACGTGCAACAACGAAGACCCAACGCAGACAAAAATAAATAAATATATAAATGAATGTATTGGGGGAAAAAAAGAAAGAAAGTAAATGCACAACAAAATTTCTGCATTTCTGAGAAAGTTAAGCTTCCTTAAAACTGTGTTCCTTTTGGTCTGGTTGTTTTTTTTTTAAAGTCTACTGTCAGGAACTCCCTGGCACTTCAGCGGTTAGGATTCTGCGCTTCCACTGCTAGAGGCCTGTTTTCGATCCCTGATCAGGGAACTAAGATCCTGCAAGCTGCGTGGCGAGGCCGAAAAAACAGCCAAGACAAAATAATCATCTCTTGGCTGTTAAACAAAGTCAAGGACCTTTAGTTCCTCCTCAAGGGCTATTGGGTAATATTCTGAGCCACGTCCTTGGAGCTGTTTGGCAGAGACTGAAACCCCCAGCAGGTGGAAGAAGTTAACTGCATGTTGCCCACAAGCACGTAGACCCCAGACCAGTTGGAACCAGAAGGCTGATGATGTTGAGTCCCCGTTACCTCACCACTGGCCAATCAGAAGAATGACCGTGAGCTGATCACGCACCCTGTAACCCTCTCTTCAACATGTAGCCCCTTTCTCTTTTCCCTGTATAGTCCTCAAGCAAAACTTCAGGAGGGGAGAGTTGGTTCTTCGGGACATGAGTCCACCTCTCTTCTGGACTGCCGGCTTCCTCAATAAAGCTATCTTTCCTTTTACCCAAGAGTTGTCTCTCAGTATTGGAGTCCTGAATGATGCAAGACCTGCCTCATCTTCTGTAGTTTTCTCTACATGAAAAATAATTGAGGACTATTTTTCAGAGTTAAGAAATGTGGTTGGATAATCACAACGCCATTAAGCAACACCTCGTTGGACAGCAAAGAGGCGAAGCCGACTGGTAATGACCACTCACATCCTGACTGTGAGAAGACTTTCATCTTTATTGTAGTTCTCCAAAAGCTGCATCGCACGGTACTCTTGAACAATCTAAAATAACATACCAACATGCTGAGGCAAGTTAAAAAATTACGACTGAATTCCCACAATTCAATAATGAGAACTAAAAAAATACAAATTTATGCTTACAAGAATTGAGAGGAAATACCCACTATGCTATAAGTAGAATGGAAATATTATGTAATAGATAAAATCAACAATCTCTCTTGAAAATGTGAGTAAAATTGTATATATGTGTAAATATACAACAGCTACAGTTCTCATCACAAAAGTTTGTAGTAATAAGATGTTTCAAAATGAAGACTATTTCAAAACTATTTAAAATAAATATATAAATATAAAATATAAAAATACAATAATTTTATAGGTGACATTTTCAAAATAAGCCAGTGAAACTTAAGTCATGAGTCATGACCCTGTGGCTGTAATTATATATATATATATATATTTTTTTCTAATTATATATTTTAATGTTATTCCCTCCTATTCTGAGCCGCTACACTCCACCTTCAAATGCTTCTAGACTGGGGCAAACAAGTGTATAAAAAATGGGACCTCCAATGTTCGTCTCAGGGGAGATGGAAATGAAATGATCTGAAAATTGAGGTGGTGCCTTCCAAAAGGGTGGAATCTGAATAAACCCTGTTTTCTTATTGTCCTGCCACAGACTCCTAGAAGCACGCCCCGCTCCTAGGAGTATAACACGAAAAGTCGCCTCCGCTCATTCTAGAAGATGCTGGCTTCTTCTCGATGATCTGCACAAGAGGCTTCTCCCTTCCTTCTTTTTTTTTTTTTTTTTTTTTTTTTGTGGTATGTGGGCCTCTCACTGTTGTGGCCTTTCCCGTTGCGGAGCACAGGCTCCGGACGCGCAGGCTCAGCGGCCATAGCTCACGGGCCCAGCCGCTCCGCGGCACGTGGGATCCTCCCAGACCGGGGCACGAACCCGCGTCCCCTGCATCGGCAGGCGGACTCTCAACCTCTGCGCCACCAGGGAAGCCCCTCCCTTCCTTCTTCACGGCTGTCGTCAGTGTCTGGATTGACCTCTTGTTGAACATCCTCATCTCTCCTGGGCTCTGTGATCTGGAAGTAAGAGAAGGAGCAAGGATGTCAGATTTCAAAGTGGCAACTGTCCAGATATAAAGGTTTTCACATTCTTAGTCAATTCTAACCAGAATTGAGACTCATTTATGATTGGAGTTTTATCTCAAATTCTCCATTCTGAACCCCAGTCCTGAACCATTCATTGTTTTCAAGTGCGATTCTTGGACTTTGGTGACCCTGACTCCAAAAACTACTGAATACACCCAAGGTCAGGCCCAGTAATCTGCTTCATAGCCCAGACTCCAGGTGATTCTGCTCAGGGAGCTGGCATTTGGAGAATGCTGCTTTAGTCTTAACTCACCTTGGTCCTTTGGCACCACTTAAATTCTGAACTTGGAAGCACACTACAGACATCACTGACAAGTCAACATCGTGGACCAGGAGACCTGAGGCCGGATCCCTAACCCTAACCCTGCATCCTAATGTCTATGTTATTATTAAGTTTTCATTTATTTACTTATTTTCTTTCTTTTATTTTTGGCTGCATTGGGTCTCTGTTGCTGTGTGTGCACTTTCTCTAGTTGTGGTGAGCGAGGACTACTCTCCGTTGCTTCTCCTGACGGCTTCTCTTGTTGCGGAGCACGGGCTCTAGGCGCACAGGCTGAGTAGTTGCGACTTGCGGGCTCTAGAACGCAGGCTCAGTAGTTGTGGCTCGTGGGCTCTAGAGCGCAGGCGCAGTAGTTGTGGCGCACGGGCTTAGTTGCTCCGCGGCATGTGGGGTCTTCCCGGACCAGCGCTCAAACCTGTGTGCCCTGCATTGGCAGGCGGTTTCTTAACCACTGTGCCAACAGGGAAGTCCCTGGATCCTAATGTTTAAATAATACTCAGCCCTAAACTTGGTTAGTGTTATGTGCTGAATGTGTGTGTCCCCCAAAATTCTTATGTTGAAATCTTAAAATCTTAACCCCTAAGGTGCTGGTATTAGGAGGTGGGGTCTTTGGGAGGTTATTAGGTCATGGGGTAGAGCCCTCATGAATGAGATTATTGCCCTTGTAAAAGAGACCGTGCTGTGTTGTTTCTAAGCAACGCGGTCTGTAGTAGGGCAGGTTGAATGGACTAAGACAGCTAGTTTGCAAGGTTTAAACCAAATGTTTGCTCAATCCTCTGCCCACATCTAGAACTCTAATGTGTCAATTGTAATAAGCCATGCTGAAGATGGCATTCCTTAACCTTCAGTCGTTGTGATAAACCCCCTTGACCATAAACGTGAGGGGGAAAAGGTGAATTGTACTAGAGGAATCATTGGTCCAGAAGTGGTGAGTCAGGGGGAATAAAGAGTCACAGGTGATCTGGCCATAGGCAATTTGAAAGTAAATTTGGATGAATATAAAGCTAGTCATAGTTCATCTTTTCTTATTGAACGTGTGGGCTGTTCTATCTAATATCCTGTTTGTAGACACTTACTTTGTTGTAGATAAATGCTAGAACCCATAACCCTGAGGGATGTAAGGCCAAAAATGAATGAAAAAGAGAAACTGGAAACACAGTATATGGAAAACAATCACCATCTCGTCAAAGCTGTTATTTGGACCCAATTGCTTTGGGTGAAATAACTTCAGTGAGACCCATGCGTCTGGGACAAACTGGTTTCCCCGAGGTCTGGTGCCCACGGGCCCCGCGGTGCTGGTGTCTGTGTGTGGCTGTCAGTCCGTGGCTGGCGCAGAGTCGGCATGTGGCTGTGTGCCTGGCTGGCCCCCTTCACAGCGTGAGAGGTGATGCGGGTCCAGCAGTGGGATTCCTCCGATTTCCTCAGTAGACAACACGTCATTCCACCCGCACCTTTGCGCACGCAGACCTACCTTTGCGCAGGCCGATGACCTCAGGCCTGCGTGGTCCTGGGGCCTCTGGGGCAAGAGGGCGCGATCTCTTCCCCACACCCAGAGCTCTGGATCAAAAGCCTGGATCTGGAAAGACAAACAGCCCCTGGCAGTGAGGATGCCGCTGCCTCCCGTTGCCCCGCCTCCGGTTCTTTCTCGTCTGTCCCCAAGTCCCAAACCGAGTCCCCCATGATCCCCACCTCCACTCCGTCCCTCCCCCTCCCCGAGACCGCCACAGCCCACCCACCTGCTCGCACTCTTCCCGAGTGACCCGTGCCTTCCAGCCCATGGAACGGATGAACTGGGAACGCAGTTTGTGGAACAAGGCATGCTGGGAGCTGTTCTTTCCATAGAGGAACGAAACGATGGCCTGCTTGGGGGCCTGGTTGTTCTCTTCCATGTCGCTGGCCACATAGCTGGGGAAAGACATCAGGTCGCTGTCATCAGGACAGGAAGGGCCTCCACTTGAGGTCAGCTTCCCAGAAAAGAGGCAGGCTGAGCATCCTCACACGACCCACCCAGCCCTGCCCAGCGTCACCGGGAGCCGCCCAGTCATCAAGGAGCCACTGCCAGGCAGGACCTTCGGAAGGGTGCCTCTCACACCTTGATGATGAGGACACGATCCAAACCCCCCGTTCCCTTCAACTTGTTTTATGTGCACACACCTCTCTTCCTATGTTGTAGGTACATGTACAGTTCCTGAGGGCAGGAGCTGATCTGATCTGTTTCTGCATTCATCCCTCTCCTAGCAACTGACACATTTAGGGCTTGGTTCATATTGATGCATGAATTCAACAGCCTTTTGTGAATCTCTGTTCCCACCACCTCATATTCCCCAGCATGTAGGGTGTACTTTATAAGGTTTGTTAGATGAATGAATGAATGAATGAATGAACATTTTATCTCATGGCCAAATGCAATACTGATTACCTGGAAGTCTCACAATAACAAACATTTGCCCAATGAAAAGAATTGTGCTGAGTGTTTTGGGAATGCATTGACATTTTGACGAGACCTGCCTTCCACATGGTGTCTAGTCTAGTGGGACCGGGGAAGGGGAAGGGGGGAGATAAGAAATGACTAAAATGCAAAGCATCACATTATAATACAATTTGAACTAAAGTGCCTCTGGGATGCAGAAGTTAGGGAGATCGGGCATCGTGAAGGTTTTGGTGTTTGAACCCACTTTAAGGATAGGGTCGTTTTCTTCAGATAAATGTATGGCAAAGATACCTGGATAGAAAGCTCAATAGAAACTTAGAGGGCAGGGTATTTGGAAGGAGCAGTGAAACAGAGGAATAAAGTATCAGGACGGTGTGCTGGAGATTGCAGAGAGAGTTAAATCCCAGCGCAGAACTCTGGCCTTGATGTGGCATGTCATTAGCCAATGAAATCGTGTGAAGCGGTCAGACCTGTGTTTTGGAAGGATGTTCAGGCAAATAGAGCCAACTGACTTGGGAGACTTGGAAGAAACATCAGTGGGGAGCATTTGACACCAAATCCGCGCTATGTGATATGGGCCCCGATTGTGGCATTTGTCGTGGGAACGCAGAAACGGAAGATAATCACACTTGGTGCTGATGTGGGAAGACCCGAGACCGGAGAATTCGAACCGGAAACGTCTCAAGTCTGTTACTCGGGGGCAGGATGGTGTCAGTTCTTTCTTCCTCTCCTCTTAGGAAAGTTTTGCGTTTTGCTTTGTTTCTTTCAGTGTTTTAATTGACATGAGGGTAGTTTGTTTTGACAATGAATGCTATAAAAAACAGAACATGGTTTGAAAAAGAAACCACGGTACCGTAATCCTGTCATTTTCACACCTAGAGTCAGTACAAAGGGGTTTAAAAAAATAGATGAAAGGTCAGAGCCCCACGTCTCTCCCTCTGCCCTCCCAGGGTGTTGAATATTGATGGCGGGGATGGAGCAAGGTACTCACAGAGCTATGAAGAAATGGATTCTCTGGAATTGCCAGGGGAAGAGCCCGGCCCGGCTGACATACGCTATCACCATCGACAGGAGATACTGATGGAAAGAGGGGAAAAAACGTAGGAGAGAGGTCACATCCTGGAAGAGAAGAAAGAGTGGGAGGGAGAAGGGAGCAGGGGACGAGGAATGGGTGGTGCCACTTGGAGGAGAGACCCCCGTGTGGGGTGAGCCTGGTTATTTGGGGAAGGGGAGAGGACAGAAGGTCAGAGTTGGCGGCGCTCCAAGGATGGGAGGCTGTGGGATTGAGGGCGTGGACTTAGGGCCACGGGCACAGGACGGTGTTCGATGAACCGGAGCCAAGGCGAGTCCCCAGGAGCTGAGAGGAGAGGGGACTTAGGCAGCAACCACCAAAGGGGCACTCCTGGGGCTCAGATCCCAGAGGGGACCTCGAGGCCCCTGGAGGGAAGTGTTGACAAGGCATGAGGTTAGGAGGGGAGTGGAAACGTGGGTGTAGAAAGCACCCAGCGCGCCCACCTAGAACAGGCGCTGGAGCAGGAATCCATCTCAGTGGGTGACTTACCTTGTCAGATACTTCCAGGTTTTTGTCCCAGGCGAGGAATTTCTTAACGACGGGATCCTCTGTGAAAAAAGGGCAGATGTTGCCAGTGGGAACAGGGCTGTCGTGGGAGCATTCCAGAGCCAAGAGGGTGAACCGCGCCCCCCCTGGGGAAATGCCAAGATGTGGCCCAGGGTGAAGCTGCCGGAAAGAGGGGAGGGAAGACCATTCACTGTGGGAGGAAAGGGGGTGACTCCCCTTCTGGGGGGGCCGAGTGACAGGGAGTGATGCCCCTTCATCATGCATTCACGTACCTGCAGAGGGCATCAAGATACTCTCAGCCAGTGTCTCAATTGACAGTCATGTCAGGGGGTGAAGATGGCTTGTCAGCCCCTCCTCCCCCCACCCCGAACATGCCAGTAAGATTCAAAAGGCCAGTAAGAGCTAGAGTCTCGGGTACAGTTGAAACCAAGCGCACCTAATCCTGTATCATTTCTAAATCTAACCTAGTCTTGTATCATTTCTAAGTCTAACCTCATCCTGTATCTTTTATGTGTCCCCCGTATCCTTTATCCGTAGACAGTCCGCCAGGGACGGAGAGCGCACCAAGTAGCAGGGAATTCTTTTCCACTGGGAAAGTGTAGTCATGGGAAGTTTTGGTTTGTTTGTTTTTCAAGTATAGGATTGGAGGTTGCTGGGCAGGGCGGTGGGTCCTTACCAAGCATCCACTTGAAGACCTTGTGGTGCTCAGGCAGCACTGAAGACACCCGCTGTCGCTTCAGCTTCATCTTGAGCCCACTGAACGACTCCACGACCCAGGTGTCGGCCTCGTGGTGCTCAGGCAGCACTGAAGACACCCGCTGTCGCTTCAGCTTCATCTTGAACCCACTCAGCGACTCCACGACCCAGGTGTCGGCCTCGTGGTGCTCAGGCAGCACTGAAGACACCCGCTGTCGCTTCAGCTTCATCTTGAACCCACTCAGCGACTCCACGACCCAGGTGTCGCCCTCGTGGTGCTCAGGCAGCACTGAAGACACCCGCTGTCGCTTCAGCTTCATCTTGAGCCCACTCAGCGACTCCACGACCCAGGTGTCCTGGGCCTCAGTGGCCGTGTTGCCCTCCACCTCCACTCTGAAAGCCACTGACCTCTTCCTCTTACAGCCGGGGCGCTGAGGCGGGGGGCTGCAACCAGCCCAGGGAGCTGACAAAGGAGAAGAGACTACAGTATGATGCTCTCGTCTTGGGAATTCAGTCACTGGTGACCACCCAACCCCACCCCGGCTCCACCTCCCCCCCCGAAGCACCCCCGTGCTTTCCAGGCTCACAGACCGCTGACCTTGCCCCAAGTCATCTTTCCATCTTTCTCTGTCCATATCTACCTATCCCTCCCCTGACTCTTTTTGTCATTTGTCCAGCTTACCGTCCTCGAAACTCTTTCTCATGGTAGATAATTTCTCCCACCAGGAATAAAAAAAAAGAACCCTCCCCTTGTTTCCTCTCTCCCCTTCTCTCATCCTTGGATCTCATCTCCTAACCCTGTTTCTTGCTCCCCAGGTGTTCCGTGTCCCCAGCTCCTGTGCTCTCCTCCCTCAATCCCTGGCTTTCTGAATGTCTCCTTTCTTTCATAGGCACCTTATGCAGGTGCTCCTTCCCGACCTCTGTACCCTTTCCTCCTTACTGGTCAAATCTCTGAAATTCCTTCTCATGCCAGCTCCCTCACCTGACGGTCCTGGGCTTTCTTCATAGACAGTCAACTCCAGGGGGTACCCTGAAGAGCTGGACTGGGAATTCAGCTCCTCAGCCTGGGAAGTCGGTTGACGATTGTCCATGATGTCTCCCAGACTCTTCCCTTCCTCGAAGCCTAGACTCGGCTTTGTCCCAACTCTTCTTCTGGACTTGGGCTAAACACAAGTGGTCGTCCCTTCTCCAAGCTGCGGGGCAACTGTCAGTGGAGAGAAGCTCTGGTGAGATTCTGTTGTCTACTGCTGCCAAGCACCAAGGAGTCTGGTCCATCCAATCGGGAAGGTCGGAAGCCTCTGATGTCATCATCGGAGTTTGAAGGAAACCAGTTTGAAGGAAAACACAAGTAACTGTCAGACCTATGCGTGCACTTGTCCCAGAGATCAGGGGTAAATGGTATCTCCTGCCACTGACGCAACCTCTGCCCGTCCTCCAAAACCCCCCTCAAGGTATCCGGACCCCTCTTTTTCTTTTTGTCATAAATGGCAAAATTTTATTCTTTTTTTTTTTTCTTCATCTTTATTTTTATTTTTTTTTTTGCTTTATAACAAATTTAATCAGTTATACATATACATATGTTCCCATATCCCCTCCCTTTTGCGTCTCCCTCCCACCCTCCCTATCCCACCCCTCCAGGCGGTCACAAAGCACCGAGCTGATCTCCCTGTGCTATGCGGCTGCTTCCCACTAGCTATCTACCTTACGTTTGGTAGTGTATATATGTCCATGCCGCTCTTTCACTTTGTCACAGCTTACCCTTCCCCCTCCCCATATCCTCAAGTCCATTCTCTAGTAGGTCTGCGTCTTTATTCCTGTCTTACCCCTACGTTCTTCATGACATTTTTTTTTCTTAAATTCCATATATATGTGTCAGCATACAGTATTTGTCTTTCTCTTTCTGACTTACTTCACTCTGTATGACAGGCTCTAGGTCCATCCACCTCATTACAAATAGCTCAATTTCGTTTCTTTTTATGGCTGAGTAATATTCCATTGTATATATGTGCCACATCTTCTTTACCCATTCATCCGATGATGGACACTTAGGTTGTTTCCATCTCCGGGCTATTGTATATAGGGCTGCTATGAACATTTTGGTACATGTCTCTTTTTGAATTACGGTTTTCTCAAGGTATGTGCCCAGTAGTGGGATTGCTGGGTCATATGGTAGTTCTATTTGTAGTTTTGTAAGGAACCTCCATACCGTTCTCCATAGTGGCTGTACCAATTCACATTCCCACCAGCAGTGCAAGAGTGTTCCCTTTTTTCCACACCCTCTCCAGCATTTATTGTTTCTAGATTTTGTGATGATGGCCATTCTGACTGGTGTGAGATGATATCTCATTGTAGTTTTGATTTGCATTTCTCTAATGAGTAAAGATGTTGAGCATCCTTTCATGTGTTTGTTGGCAGTCTGTATATCTTCTTTGGAGAAATGTCTATTTAGGTCTTCTGCCCATTTTTGGATTGGGTTGTTTGTTTTTTTGCTATTGAGCTGCATGAGCTGCTTATAAATTTTGGAGATTAATCCTTTGTCAGTTGCTTCATTTGCAAATATTTTCTCCCATTCTGAGGGTTGTCTTTTGGTCTTGTTTATGGTTTCCTTTGCTGTGCAAAAGCTTTTAAGTTTCATTAGGTCCCATGTGTTTATTTTTGTCTTTATTTCCATTTCTCTAGGAGGTGGGTCAAAAAGGATCTTGCTGTGATTTATATCATAGAGTGTTCTGCCTGTGTTTTCCTCTAAGAGTTTGATAGTGTCTGGCCTTACATTTAGGTCTTTAATCCATTTTGAGCTTATTTTTGTGTATGGTGTTAGGGAGTGATCGAATCTCATACTTTTACATGTCCCTGTCCAGTTTTCCCAGCACCACTTATTGAAGAGGCTGTCCTTTGTCCACTGTACATTCCTGCCTCCTTTATCAAAGACAAGGTGACCATATGTGCGTAGGTTTATCTCTGGGCTTTCTATCCTGTTCCATTGATCTATCTTTCTGTTTTTGTGCCAGTACCATACTGTCTTGATTACTGTAGCTTTGTAGTATAGTCTGAAGTCAGGGAGCCTGATTCCTCCAGCTCCATTTTTCGTTCTCAAGATTGCTTTGGCTATTCGGGGTCTTTTGTGTTTCCATACAAATTGTGAAATTTTTTGTTCTAGTTCTGTGAAAAATGCCAGTGGTAGTTTGATAGGGATTGCATTGAATCTGTAGATTGCTTTGGGTAGTAGAGTCATTTTCACAATGTTGATTCTTCCAATCCAAGAACATGGTACATCTCTCCATCTGTTTGTATCATCTTTAATTTCTTTCATCAGTGTCTTATAATTTTCTGCATACAGGTCTTTTGTCTCCTTAGGTAGGTTTATTCCTAGATATTTTATTCTTTTTGTTGCAATGGTAAATGGGAGTGTTTCCTTGATTTCACTTTCAGATTTTTCATCATTAGTATATAGGAATGCCAGAGATTTCTGTGCATTAATTTTGTATCCTGCTACTTTACCAAATTCATTGATTAGCTCTAGTAGTTTTCTGGTAGCATCTTTAGGATTCTCTATGTATAGTATCATGTCATCTGCAAACAGTGACCGCTTTACTTCTTCTTTTCTGATTTGGATTCCTTTTATTTCCTTTTCTTCTCTGATTGCTGTGGCTAAAACTTCCAAAACTATGTTGAATGAGAGTGGTGAGAGTGGGCAACCTTGTCTTGTTCCTGATCTTAGTGGAAATGGTTTCAGTTTTTCACCACTGAGGACGATGCTGGCTGTGGGTTTGTCATATATGGCCTTTATTATGTTGAGGAAAGTTCCCTCTATGCCTACTTTCTGCAGGGTTTTTATCATAAATGGGTGTTGAATTTTGTCGAAAGCTTTCTCTGCATCTATTGAGATGATCATATGGTTTTTCTCCTTCAATTTGTTAATATGGTGTATCACATTGATTGATTTGCGTATATTGAAGAATCCTTGCATTCCTGGAATAAACCCCACTTGATCATGGTGTATGATCCTTTTAATGTGCTGTTGGATTCTGTTTGCTAGTATTTTGTTGAGGATTTTTGCATCTATGTTCATCAGGATATTGGCCTGTAGTTTTCTTTCTTTGTGACATCCTTGTCTGGTTTTGGTATCAAGGTGATGGTGGCCTCGTAGAATGAGTTTGGGAGTGTTCCTCCCTCTGCTATATTTTGGAAGAGTTTGAGAAGGATAGGTGTTAGCTCTTCTCTAAATGCTTGATAGAATTCGCCTGTGAAGCCATCTGGTCCTGGGCTTTTGTTTGTTGGAAGATTTTTTATCACAGTTTCAATTTCAGTGCTTGTGATTGGTCTGTTCATATTTTCTATTTCTTCCTGATTCAGTCTTGGCAGGTTGTGCATTTCTAAGACTTTGTCCATTTCTTCCAGGTTGTCCATTTTATTGGCATAGAGTTGCTTATAGTAATCTCTCATGATCTTTTGTATTTCTGCAGTGTCAGTTGTTACTTCTCCTTTTTCATTTCTAATTCTATTGATTTGAGTCTTCTCCCTTTTCTTCTTGATGAGTCTGGCTAATGGTTTATCAATTTTGTTTATCTTCTCAAAGAACCAGCTTTTAGTTTTATTGATCTTTGCTATCGTTTCCTTCATTTCTTTTTCATTTATTTCTGATCTGATTTTTATGATTTCTTTCCTTCTGCTAACTTTGGGATGTTTTTGTTCTTCTTTCTCTAATTGCTTTAGGTGCAAGATTAGGTTATTTATTCGAGATGTTTCCTGTTTCTTAAGGTGGGATTGTATTGCTATAAACTTCCCTCTTAGAACTGCTTTTGCTGCATCCCATAGGTTTTGGGTCGTCGTGTCTCCATTGTCATTTGTTTCTAGGTATTTTTTAATTTCCTCTTTGATTTCTTCAGTGATCACTTCGTTATTAAGTAGTGTATTGTTTAGCCTCCATGTGTTTGTATTTTTTTACAGCTCTTTTCCTGTAATTGATGTCTAGTCTCATAGCATTGTGGTCGGAAAAGGTACTTGATACAATTTCAATTCAAAAAAAATTTTTTTTTAGCTAAGTAGTATTCCATTGTGTATATATATATATATATATATATATATATATATATATATATATATATATCACATCTTCCTTACCCATTCATCTCTTAATAAACACTTAGCTTGCTCCCATATGTTGTCAATTGTAAATAATGCTGCCATGAACATTAGGGTGCATATATCTTTTCAAATTAATGTTTTTTGGTTTTATTTTTTTCGATATATATCCAGGAATGAAAATGCTGTGTCATATGGTAGTTCTAATTTTTTTTACAAGTTTATTGGAGTACAATTGGTTCACAATGGCGTATTAGTTTCTGCTTTATAACAAAGCGAATCAGTTATACATATACACCTGTTCCCATATCCCCTCCCTCTTGTGTCTCCCTCCCTCCCACCCTGGACCCCCCTTTACCGCTTCCCAGCAGGTGCACTGTCCTCTCCCTGCTGGACTCTCCCTCTCCCTCCCATTCCTCTTCCACGGCCTGGTGGGAGAGTGGGGAGAGGGACAAGGAAACTTAGGGGAAGCAGCAACGTTTCAGCCTTATAAGAGTGAGGTAATGGCTTCCGTGGTGGTGCAGTGGTTGAGAGTCCACCTGCCGATGCAGGGGACACGGGTTGGTACCCCGGTTCGGGAAGATCCCACATGCCGCGGAGTGGCTGGGCCCATGAGCCATGGCCGCTGAGCCTGCGCGTCCGGAGCCTGTGCTCCACAAGGGGAGAGGCCACAACCGTGAGAGGCCCGCCTACCCCCCCCCAAAAAAAAATAAAGAGTGAGGTAAGTATGTAAAAAAAGATCCCAGGTACATCGACTCACTGGATTAAAAAGTTACGTTAAAACACGCAATTTGGCAAAGCTCTTCGGCTGAATGTTCACTGACGCTGCGTTCAGGATTCTGTACTGGGGGAGTACACGTCCGCTCCCCTCAGGCACCTTTGAGTCCAAGAGCCATTTGGAGAAGCTAAAATCATAGAAAACTACAGGTGCTCACGCACCCTTCAAAGGGTGTCTACAAACACACACACACACACACACACACCCACCCACACACACAGGGCACCTTTGGATGTCACAAAGTCCATGGATTGTCCAAAGCCTGCCCCTTGATTCCAGTTAAGAAGTTCTAGTCTACTTACCAAAATCTTGAGAATGTGGTATCACTGTTGACCCAGAGATTTCACTACCTGAATAAAAATGTCACATGTACAAAATACTAAATGGAAAAAACTCCAGTTCAACACAGATTATTTTTCTGAATAAAAATGTCACATGCACAAAAAGACTAAATGGAAAAATTTCCAATTCCAGACAGGTTATTTTTCTATGAGGGTAGGAAGTATATGGTAGCCGAGATGCAGAGAAGAAAATAGCCAACTCAGGGTCATGCAGTGTCACTGGAAGCTTCTTCTGAACCTCCCAACTCGTACTTCCACTCCTCCCCTTGGGGTCTGAGTCTTGCTTTTTTTTCTTGGGTTTCCCTGGTGGCACAGTGGTCAAGAATCCGCCTGCCGATGCAGGGGACACAGGTTCGAGCCCTGGTCCGGGAAGATCCCACATACCGCGGAGCACCTAACGCCCGCGCGCCACAACTACTGAGCCTGCAAGCCATAACTCCTCAGCCCGCGAGCCACAACTACTGAGCCCATGCGCCTAGGGCCCATGCTCTGCCGCAAAGAGAAGCCACCTCAATGAGAAGCCTGCACACCGCACCGAAGAGTAGCCCCCGCTCGCCGCGACTAGAGAAAGCCTGCGCACAGCAACGAAGACCCAATGCAGCCGAAAATAAGTAAAACAAAAATCTTAAGGAAAAAAAAAGAATTCTCATTGTTGTGCAACCATCCCGACCATCCATCTCCAGAATGTTTTCATCCTGTCAAAGTGAAACTCTGTCCCCATTAACCACTGACTCCCCATCCCCCTCCCAGCCCCTGACACCCACCACTCCACTTTCTGTCTCTATGAATTTGACCCGTCTGGGGACCTCACAGAAGTGGAATCATGTAACATTTGTCCATTTGTATCTGACTTATTATCCACTTAGCTTAATGTCTTCGCGTGTCATCTGTGTGGTAGCCTGTGTCAAAATTTCCTTCCTAGACCCCAAAGCCAGTGTGGACAGTACACAGTGAGTGAGAAGGAAATAAAACCGTGGGTCTGAAGAAGTTCAGATGTTTGCCAAGTGCAGTGGGAAAGCAGGGAATGAGAGGTGTCCTGATCCAGTTTGCACTGAAAGGGGAACAATTGATTTTGGCTGCTGCATAAATGGATGGGGTGGGGATTCAGTAAGAGTGGAAGTCGGGAGACCCAGATAAGGTTAGGAATGTGGCGTGGTAGTCCAGGAAGACGATGTCTGAGAAGATGGAGAGAAGTAAACAGGTTCTCTATATTTGGAGGGAGAATCAGCAGGGCTCATCGGGGGATCAGATTGCGGGGAGGTAGCGGGGCGCTATTCTGTTTACTCTGTGTGCACGTGTGTGCTTATGCCTCTACTGCTGAGACTTAATTGTTTCTACAAAGAAACACTAACCTTTCCTCTTAAAAGTGGAATTGTTAAATTTTCACTGTTCATACAAAGAAATGTCAATCTTTGAAAAATACATAAATGGTCTTTGTATCAATTAGAAACTTTCCTTCCTGTTTGTGGGTGAATAATATCTGTTGTGTGAATATACACACTACATTTTCTTGATCCATTCATCTGTCAGTGAACACTTGGTTTGTTTCCACATTTTGGCTCTGAACCTTGCTTTTGAATTATTGTTTGGACTTTGATGAGAAGTATCTCTGTTGTTCAGGATGTGCCCAGAGGTTTATTCTGTCTTCTGATCACTTCCATATTTCTAATTAGCCCAAGCAATGCATACGTAGAGTCAAATCAGTTCATCCAAGGTGCAGGGACTGAGTGTCTCTTTGGTTTGCACTCGTGGACTTTCTGAGATGTTCTAGGTCTCAGAGGCCGTGCAAAGAGTGTCTGAGGTCCTCCAGAGCTGCCACAGCCTGGCTCTCCTCAGGGTCTGCACTGCTGGGAAAAGCAGTGCTGCTTGAGGACCTGTGTCCCTCTGATGTAGACGTTGCATTGTTAGGAGGCAAATGAATTCAGATTTGCGTTCATCATGCTTTCAACCATCACAGCTGATTGGGTCCTTGTATAACAAAACAGAAGTTCACTCTCCCTCTTGGCTAACAGGCTTTCAAATATTAGAAGGTTGGTATTCTGTCCCCATGAAAATTTCTCTTGTATACTGTGAAATACCCTGATTGCTTTATCTAGTCTTGAGATCTGGATTTGCATAATCCCACCCCACCGCACCTTGTCCAAATGTGCTACAGTCGGGTGGGACCCATCTTAAGATGTGTTGGTATGTTGTCCAAAAATGGCGTAAACAGCCCAGATTGAATGTGATGTTGTAAGTGAGCAGGACCTTGTGGGGCCTTCCTGGGACGGATTCTCCCCATGTCTTCTGCCTGCTTCTTGTCTTTAGAAAATTTTAGCCTCCTAGCCTTCCGTGAGTTGGAAACAAACAATTTAATCAGAGAAGGGAGAAAGTGCCAAAAGAAAGGAAAAGAGTCCCAAAAGACCAAATAATACTAGTGTAGCCGTTAAACAAAGTCAAGGACCTTTAGTTCCTCCTCAAGGGCTGTAGATACTGTTCTGAGCCACGTCCTTGGAGCTGTTTGGCAGAGACTGAAACCCCCAGCAGGTGGAAGAAGTTAACTGCATGTTGCCCACAAGCACGTAGACCCCAGACCAGTTGGAACCAGAAGGCTGATGATGTTGAGTCCCCGTTACCTCACCACTGGCCAATCAGAAGAATGACCGTGAGCTGATCACGCACCCTGTAACCCTCTCTTCAACATGTAGCCCCTTTCTCTTTTCCCTGTATAGTCCTCAAGTAAAACTTCAGGAGGGGAGAGTTGGTTCTTCGGGACATGAGTCCACCTCTCTTCTGGACTGCCGGCTTCCTCAATAAAGCTATCTTTCCTTTTACCCAAGAGTTGTCTCTCAGTATTGGAGTCCTGAATGATGCAAGACCTGCCTCATCTTCTGTAGTTTTCTCTACATGAAAAATAATTGAGGACTATTTTTCAGAGTTAAGAAATGTGGTTGGATAATCACAACGCCATTAAGCAACACCTCGTTGGACAGCAAAGAGGCGAAGCCGACTGGTAATGACCACACACATCCTGACTGTGAGAAGACTTTCATCTTTATTGTAGTTCCCCAAAAGCTGCATCGCACGGTACTCTTGAACAATCTAAAATGACATACAAACATGCTGAGGCAAGTTAAAAAATTACGACTGAATTCCCACAATTCAATAATGAGAACTAAAAAAATACAAATTTATGCTTACAAGAATTGGGAGGAAATACCCACTATGCTATAAGTAGAATGGAAATATTACGTAATAGATAAAATCAACA
This sequence comes from Hyperoodon ampullatus, assembly GCF_949752795.1. NCBI lineage: Eukaryota > Metazoa > Chordata > Mammalia > Artiodactyla > Ziphiidae > Hyperoodon > Hyperoodon ampullatus. The sequence goes on from NC_136920.1 coordinate 80,117,146, forward strand.
ATCTCTCTTGAAAATGTGAGTAAAATTGTATATATGTGTAAATATACAACAGCTACGGTTCTCATCACAAAAGTTTGTAGTAATAAGATGTTTCAAAATGAAGACTATTTCAAAACTATTTAAAATAAATATATAAATATAAAATATAAAAACACAATAATTTTATAGGTGACATTTTCAAAATAAGCCAGTGAAACTTAAGTCATGAGTCATGACCCTGTGGCTGTAATTATATATATATATATATTTTTTTCTAATTATATATTTTAATGTTATTTCCTCCTATTCTGAGCCGCTACACTCCACCTTCAAATGCTTCTAGACTGGGGCAAACAAGTGTATAAAAAATGGGACCTCCAATGTTCGTCTCAGGGGAGATGGAAATGAAATGATCTGAAAATAGAGGTGGTGCCTTCCAAAAGGGTGGAATCTGAATAAACCCTGTTTTCTTATTGTCCTGCCACAGACTCCTAGAAGCACGCCCCGCTCCTAGGAGTATAACACGAAAAGTCGCCTCCGCTCATTCTAGAAGATGCTGGCTTCTTCTCGATGATCTGCACAAGAGGCTTCTCCCTTCCTTCTTCACGGCTGTCGTCAGTGTCTGGATTGACCTCTTGTTGAACATCCTCATCTCTCCTGGGCTCTGTGATCTGGAAGTAAGAGAAGGAGCAAGGATGTCAGATTTCAAAGTGGCAACTGTCCAGATATAAAGGTTTTCACATTCTTAGTCAATTCTAACCAGAATTGAGACTCATTTATGATTGGAGTTTTATCTCAAATTCTCCATTCTGAACCCCAGTCCTGAACCATTCATTGTTTTCAAGTGCGATTCTTGGACTTTGGTGACCCTGACTCCAAAAACTACTGAATACACCCAAGGTCAGGCCCAGTAATCTGCTTCATAGCCCAGACTCCAGGTGATTCTGCTCAGGGAGCTGGCATTTGGAGAATGCTGCTTTAGTCTTAACTCACCTTGGTCCTTTGGCACCACTTAAATTCTGAACTTGGAAGCACACTACAGACATCACTGACAAGTCAACATCGTGGACCAGGAGACCTGAGGCCGGATCCCTAACCCTAACCCTGCATCCTAATGTCTATGTTATTATTAAGTTTTCATTTATTTACTTATTTTCTTTCTTTTATTTTTGGCTGCATTGGGTCTCTGTTGCTGTGTGTGCGCTTTCTCTAGTTGTGGTGAGCGAGGACTACTCTCCGTTGCTTCTCCTGACGGCTTCTCTTGTTGCGGAGCACGGGCTCTAGGCGCACAGGCTGAGTAGTTGCGACTTGCGGGCTCTAGAACGCAGGCTCAGTAGTTGTGGCTCGTGGGCTCTAGAGCGCAGGCGCAGTAGTTGTGGCGCACGGGCTTAGTTGCTCCGCGGCATGTGGGGTCTTCCCGGACCAGCGCTCAAACCTGTGTGCCCTGCATTGGCAGGCGGTTTCTTAACCACTGTGCCAACAGGGAAGTCCCTGGATCCTAATGTTTAAATAATACTCAGCCCTAAACTTGGTTAGTGTTATGTGCTGAATGTTTGTGTCCCCCAAAATTCTTATGTTGAAATCTTAAAATCTTAACCCCTAAGGTGCTGGTATTAGGAGGTGGGGTCTTTGGGAGGTTATTAGGTCATGGGGTAGAGCCCTCATGAATGAGATTATTGCCCTTGTAAAAGAGACCGTGCTGTGTTGTTTCTAAGCAACGCGGTCTGTAGTAGGGCAGGTTGAATGGACTAAGACAGCTAGTTTGCAAGGTTTAAACCAAATGTTTGCTCAATCCTCTGCCCACATCTAGAACTCTAATGTGTCAATTGTAATAAGCCATGCTGAAGATGGCATTCCTTAACCTTCAGTCGTTGTGATAAACCCCCTTGACCATAAACGTGAGGGGGAAAAGGTGAATTGTACTAGAGGAATCATTGGTCCAGAAGTGGTGAGTCAGGGGGAATAAAGAGTCACAGGTGATCTGGCCATAGGCAATTTGAAAGTAAATTTGGATGAATATAAAGCTAGTCATAATTCATCTTTTCTTATTGAACGTGTGGGCTGTTCTATCTAATATCCTGTTTGTAGACATTTACTTTGTTGTAGATAAATGCTAGAACCCATAACCCTGAGGGATGTCAGGCCAAAAATGAATGAAAAAGAGAAACTGGAAACACGGTATATGGAAAACAATCACCATCTCGTCAAAGCTGTTATTTGGACCCAATTGCTTTGGGTGAAATAACTTCAGTGAGACCCATGCGTCTGGGACAAACTGGTTTCCCCGAGGTCTGGTGCCCACGGGCCCCGCGGTGCTGGTGTCTGTGTGTGGCTGTCAGTCCGTGGCTGGCGCAGAGTCGGCATGTGGCTGTGTGCCTGGCTGGCCCCCTTCACAGCGTGAGAGGTGATGCGGGTCCAGCAGTGGGATTCCTCCGAGTTCCTCAGTAGGCAACACGTCATTCCACCCGCACCTTTGCGCACGCAGACCTACCTTTGCGCAGGCCGATGACCTCAGGCCTGCGTGGTCCTGGGGCCTCTGGGGCAAGAGGGCGCGATCTCTTCCCCACACCCAGAGCTCTGGATCAAAAGCCTGGATCTGGAAAGACAAACAGCCCCTGGCAGTGAGGATGCCGCTGCCTCCCGTTGCCCCGCCTCCGGTTCTTTCTCGTCTGTCCCCAAGTCCCAAACCGAGTCCCCCATGATCCCCACCTCCTCTCCGTCCCTCCCCCTCCCCGAGACCGCCACAGCCCACCCACCTGCTCGCACTCTTCCCGAGTGACCCGTGCCTTCCAGCCCATGGAACGGATGAACTGGGAACGCAGTTTGTGGAACAAGGCATGCTGGGAGCTGTTCTTTCCATAGAGGAACGAAACGATGGCCTGCTTGGGGGCCTGGTTGTTCTCTTCCATGTCGCTGGCCACATAGCTGGGGAAAGACATCAGGTCGCTGTCATCAGGACAGGAAGGGCCTCCACTTGAGGTCAGCTTCCCAGAAAAGAGGCAGGCTGAGCATCCTCACACGACCCACCCAGCCCTGCCCAGCGTCACCGGGAGCCGCCCAGTCATCAAGGAGCCACTGCCAGGCAGGACCTTCGGAAGGGTGCCTCTCACACCTTGATGATGAGGACACGATCCAAACCCCCCGTTCCCTTCAACTTGTTTTATGTGCACACACCTCTCTTCCTATGTTGTAGGTACATGTACAGTTCCTGAGGGCAGGAGCTGATCTGATCTGTTTCTGCATTCATCCCTCTCCTAGCAACTGACACATTTAGGGCTTGGTTCATATTGATGCATGAATTCAACAGCCTTTTGTGAATCTCTGTTCCCACCACCTCATATTCCCCAGCATGTAGGGTGTACTTTATAAGGTTTGTTAGATGAATGAGTGAATGAATGAATGAACATTTTATCTCATGGCCAAATGCAATACTGATTACCTGGAAGTCTCACAATAACAAACATTTGCCCAATGAAAAGAATTGTGCTGAGTGTTTTGGGAGTGCATCGACATTTTGACGAGACCTGCCTTCCACATGGTGTCTAGTCTAGTGGGACCGGGGAAGGGGAAGGGGGGAGATAAGAAATGACTATAATGCAAAGCATCACATTATAATACAATTTGAACTAAAGTGCCTCTGGGATGCAGAAGTTAGGGAGATCGGGCATCGTGAAGGTTTTGGTGTTTGAACCCACTTTAAGGATAGGGTCGTTTTCTTCAGATAAATGTATGGCAAAGATACCTGGATAGAAAGCTCAATAGAAACTTAGAGGGCAGGGTATTTGGAAGGAGCAGTGAAACACAGGAATAAAGTATCAGGACGGTGTGCTGGAGATTGCAGAGAGAGTTAAATCCCAACGCAGAACTCTGGCCTTGATTTGGCATGTCATTAGCCAATGAAATCGTGTGAAGCGGTCAGACCTGTGTTTTGGAAGGATGTTCAGGCAAATAGAGCCAACTGACTTGGGAGACTTGGAAGAAACATCAGTGGGGAGCATTTGACACCAAATCCGCGCTATGTGATACGGGCCCCGGTTGTGGCATTTGTCGTGGGAACGCAGAAACGGAAGATAATCACACTTGGTGCTGATGTGGGAAGACCCGAGACCGGAGAATTCGAACCGGAAACGTCTCAAGTCTGGTACTCGGGGGCAGGATGGTGTCAGTTCTTTCTTCCTCTCCTCTTAGGAAAGTTTTGCGTTTTGCTTTGTTTCTTTCAGTGTTTTAATTGACATTAGGGTAGTTTGTTTTGACAATGAATGCTATAAAAAACAGAACATGGTTTGAAAAAGAAACCACGGTACCGTAATCCTGTCATTTTCACACCTAGAGTCAGTACAAAGGGGTTTAAAAAAACAGATGAAAGGTCAGAGCCCCACGTCTCTCCCTCTGCCCTCCCAGGGTGTTGAATATTGATGGCGGGGATGGAGCAAGGTACTCACAGAGCTATGAAGAAATGGATTCTCTGGAATTGCCAGGGGGAGAGCCCGGCCCGGCTGACATACGCTATCACCATCGACAGGAGATACTGATGGAAAGAGGGGAAAAAACGTAGGAGAGAGGTCACATCCTGGAAGAGGAGAAAGAGTGGGAGGGAGAAGGGAGCAGGGGACGAGGAATGGGTGGTGCCACTTGGAGGAGAGACCCCCGTGTGGGGTGAGCCTGGTTATTTGGGGAAGGGGAGAGGACAGAAGGTCAGAGTTGGCGGCGCTCCAAGGATGGGAGGCTGTGGGATTGAGGGCGTGGACTTAGGGCCGCGGGCACAGGACGGTGTTCGCTGAACCGGAGCCAAGGCGAGTCCCCAGGAGCTGAGAGGAGAGGGGACTTAGGCAGCAACCACCAAAGGGGCACTCCTGGGGCTCAGATCCCAGAGGGGACCTCGAGGCCCCTGGAGGGAAGTGTTGACAAGGCATGAGGTTAGGAGGGGAGTGGAAACGTGGGTGTAGAAAGCACCCAGCGCGCCCACCTAGAACAGGCGCTGGAGCAGGAATCCATCTCAGTGGGTGACTTACCTTGTCAGATACTTCCAGGTTTTTGTCCCAGGCGAGGAATTTCTTAACGACGGGATCCTCTGTGAAAAAAGGGCAGATGTTGCCAGTGGGAACAGGGCTGTCGTGGGAGCATTCCAGAGCCAAGAGGGTGAACCGCGCCCCCCTGGGGAAATGCCAAGATGTGGCCCAGGGTGAAGCTGCCGGAAAGAGGGGAGGGAAGACCATTCACTGTGGGAGGAAAGGGGGTGACTCCCCTTCTGGGGGGGCCGAGTGACAGGGAGTGATGCCCCTTCATCATGCATTCACGTACCTGCAGAGGGCATCAAGATACTCTCAGCCAGTGTCTCAATTGACAGTCATGTCAGGGGGTGAAGATGGCTTGTCAGCCCCTCCTCCCCCCACCCCGAACATGCCAGTAAGATTCAAAAGGCCAGTAAGAGCTAGAGTCTCGGGTACAGTTGAAACCAAGCGCACCTAATCCTGTATCATTTCTAAATCTAACCTAGTCTTGTATCATTTCTAAGTCTAACCTCATCCTGTATCTTTTATGTGTCCCCCGTATCCTTTATCCGTAGACAGTCCGCCAGGGACGGAGAGCGCACCAAGTAGCAGGGAATTCTTTTCCACTGGGAAAGTGTAGTCATGGGAAGTTTTGGTTTGTTTGTTTTTCAAGTATAGGATTGGAGGTTGCTGGGCAGGGCGGTGGGTCCTTACCAAGCATCCACTTGAAGACCTTGTGGTGCTCAGGCAGCACTGAAGACACCCGCTGTCGCTTCAGCTTCATCTTGAGCCCACTGAACGACTCCACGACCCAGGTGTCGGCCTCGTGGTGCTCAGGCAGCACTGAAGACACCCGCTGTCGCTTCAGCTTCATCTTGAGCCCACTGAACGACTCCACGACCCAGGTGTCGGCCTCGTGGTGCTCAGGCAGCACTGAAGACACCCGCTGTCGCTTCAGCTTCATCTTGAGCCCACTCAGCGACTCCACGACCCAGGTGTCCTGGGCCTCAGCGGCCGTGTTGCCCTCCACCTCCGCTCTGAACGCCACTGACCTCTTCCTCTTACAGCCGGGGCGCTGAGGCGGGGGGCTGCAACCAGCCCAGGGAGCTGACGAAGGAGAAGAGACTACAGTATGATGCTCTCGTCTTGGGAATTCAGTCACTGGTGACCACCCAACCCCACCCCGACTCCGCCTCCCGCCCCGAAGCACCCCCGTGCTTTCCAGTCTCACAGACCGCTGACCTTGCCCCAAGTCATCTTTCCATCTTTCTCTGTCCATATCTACCTATCCCTCCCCTGACTCTTTTTGTCATTTGTCCAGCTTCCCGTCCTCGAAACTCTTTCTCATGGTAGATAATTTCTCCCACCAGGAATAAAAAAAAAGAACCCTCCCCTTGTTTCCTCTCTCCTCTTCTCTCATCCTTGGATCTCATCTCCTAACCCTGTTTCTTGCTCCCCAGGTGTTCCGTGTCCCCAGCTCCTGTGCTCTCCTCCCTCAATCCCTGGCTTTCTGAATGTCTCCTTTCTTTCATAGGCACCTTATGCAGGTGCTCCTTCCTGACCTCTGTACCCTTTCCTCCTTACTGGTCAAATCTCTGAAATTCCTTCTCATGCCAGCTCCCTCACCTGACGGTCCTGGGCTTTCTTCATAGACAGTCAACTCCAGGGGGTACCCTGAAGAGCTGGACTGGGAATTCAGCTCCTCAGCCTGGGAAGTCGGTTGACGATTGTCCATGATGTCTCCCAGACCCTTCCCTTCCTCGAAGCCTAGACTCTGCTTTGTCCCAACTCTTCTTCTGGACTTGGGCTAAACACAAGTGGTCGTCCCTTCTCCAAGCTGCGGGGCAACTGTCAGTGGAGAGAAGCTCTGGCGAGATTCTGTTGTCTACTACTGCTGCCAGGCACCAAGGAGTCTGGTCCATCCAATCGGGAAGGTCGGAAGCCTCTGATGTCATCATCGGAGTTTGAAGGAAACCAGTTTGAAGGAAAACACAAGTAACTGTCAGACCTATGCGTGCACTTGTCCCAGAGATCAGGGGTAAATGGTATCTCCTGCCACTGACCCAACCTCTGCCCGTGCTCCAAAACCCCCCCTCAAGGTATCCGGACCCCTCTTTTTCTTTTTGTCATAAATGGCAAAATTTTATTCTTTTTTTTTTTTCTTCATCTTTATTTTTATTTTTTTTTTTGCTTTATAACAAATTTAATCACTTATACATATACATATGTTCCCATATCCCCTCCCTTTTGCTTCTCCCTCCCACCCTCCCTATCCCACCCCTCCAGGCGGTCACAAAGCACCGAGCTGATCTCCCTGTGCTATGCGGCTGCTTCCCACTAGCTATCTACCTTACGTTTGGTAGTGTATATATGTCCATGCCGCTCTTTCACTTTGTCACAGCTTACCCTTCCCCCTCCCCATATCCTCAAGTCCATTCTCTAGTAGGTCTGCGTCTTTATTCCTGTCTTACCCCTACGTTCTTCATGACATTTTTTTTTCTTAAATTCCATATATATGTGTCAGCATACAGTATTTGTCTTTCTCTTTCTGACTTACTTCACTCTGTATGACAGGCTCTAGGTCCATCCACCTCATTACAAATAGCTCAATTTCGTTTCTTTTTATGGCTGAGTAATATTCCATTGTATATATGTGCCACATCTTCTTTACCCATTCATCCGATGATGGACACTTAGGTTGTTTCCATCTCCGGGCTATTGTATATAGGGCTGCTATGAACATTTTGGTACATGTCTCTTTTTGAATTACGGTTTTCTCAAGGTATGTGCCCAGTAGTGGGATTGCTGGGTCATATGGTAGTTCTATTTGTAGTTTTGTAAGGAACCTCCATACCGTTCTCCATAGTGGCTGTACCAATTCACATTCCCACCAGCAGTGCAAGAGTGTTCCCTTTTTTCCACACCCTCTCCAGCATTTATTGTTTCTAGATTTTGTGATGATGGCCATTCTGACTGGTGTGAGATGATATCTCATTGTAGTTTTGATTTGCATTTCTCTAATGAGTAAAGATGTTGAGCATGCTTTCATGTGTTTGTTGGCAGTCTGTATATCTTCTTTGGAGAAATGTCTATTTAGGTCTTCTGCCCATTTTTGGATTGGGTTGTTTGTTTTTTTGCTATTGAGCTGCATGAGCTGCTTATAAATTTTGGAGATTAATCCTTTGTCAGTTGCTTCATTTGCAAATATTTTCTCCCATTCTGAGGGTTGTCTTTTGGTCTTGTTTATGGTTTCCTTTGCTGTGCAAAAGCTTTTAAGTTTCATTAGGTCCCATGTGTTTATTTTTGTCTTTATTTCCATTTCTCTAGGAGGTGGGTCAAAAAGGATCTTGCTGTGATTTATATCATAGAGTGTTCTGCCTGTGTTTTCCTCTAAGAGTTTGATAGTGTCTGGCCTTACATTTAGGTCTTTAATCCATTTTGAGCTTATTTTTGTGTATGGTGTTAGGGAGTGATCGAATCTCATACTTTTACATGTCCCTGTCCAGTTTTCCCAGCACCACTTATTGAAGAGGCTGTCCTTTGTCCACTGTACATTCCTGCCTCCTTTATCAAAGACAAGGTGACCATATGTGCGTAGGTTTATCTCTGGGCTTTCTATCCTGTTCCATTGATCTATCTTTCTGTTTTTGTGCCAGTACCATACTGTCTTGATTACTGTAGCTTTGTAGTATAGTCTGAAGTCAGGGAGCCTGATTCCTCCAGCTCCATTTTTCGTTCTCAAGATTGCTTTGGCTATTCGGGGTCTTTTGTGTTTCCATACAAATTGTGAAATTTTTTGTTCTAGTTCTGTGAAAAATGCCAGTGGTAGTTTGATAGGGATTGCATTGAATCTGTAGATTGCTTTGGGTAGTAGAGTCATTTTCACAATGTTGATTCTTCCAATCCAAGAACATGGTACATCTCTCCATCTGTTTGTATCATCTTTAATTTCTTTCATCAGTGTCTTATAATTTTCTGCATACAGGTCTTTTGTCTCCTTGGGTAGGTTTATTCCTAGATATTTTATTCTTTTTGTTGCAATGGTAAATGGGAGTGTTTCCTTGATTTCACTTTCAGATTTTTCATCATTAGTATATAGGAATGCCAGAGATTTCTGTGCATTAATTTTGTATCCTGCTACTTTACCAAATTCATTGATTAGCTCTAGTAGTTTTCTGGTAGCATCTTTAGGATTCTCTATGTATAGTATCATGTCATCTGCAAACAGTGACCGCTTTACTTCTTCTTTTCTGATTTGGATTCCTTTTATTTCCTTTTCTTCTCTGATTGCTGTGGCTAAAACTTCCAAAACTATGTTGAATAAGAGTGGTGAGAGTGGGCAACCTTGTCTTGTTCCTGATCTTAGTGGAAATGGTTTCAGTTTTTCACCACTGAGGACGATGCTGGCTGTGGGTTTGTCATATATGGCCTTTATTATGTTGAGGAAAGTTCCCTCTATGCCTACTTTCTGCAGGGTTTTTATCATAAATGGGTGTTGAATTTTGTCGAAAGCTTTCTCTGCATCTATTGAGATGATCATATGGTTTTTCTCCTTCAATTTGTTAATATGGTGTATCACATTGATTGATTTGCGTATATTGAAGAATCCTTGCATTCCTGGAATAAACCCCACTTGATCATGGTGTATGATCCTTTTAATGTGCTGTTGGATTCTGTTTGCTAGTATTTTGTTGAGGATTTTTGCATCTATGTTCATCAGGATATTGGCCTGTAGTTTTCTTTCTTTGTGACATCCTTGTCTGGTTTTGGTATCAAGGTGATGGTGGCCTCGTAGAATGAGTTTGGGAGTGTTCCTCCCTCTGCTATATTTTGGAAGAGTTTGAGAAGGATAGGTGTTAGCTCTTCTCTAAATGCTTGATAGAATTCGCCTGTGAAGCCATCTGGTCCTGGGCTTTTGTTTGTTGGAAGATTTTTTATCACAGTTTCAATTTCAGTGCTTGTGATTGGTCTGTTCATATTTTCTATTTCTTCCTGATTCAGTCTTGGCAGGTTGTGCATTTCTAAGACTTTGTCCATTTCTTCCAGGTTGTCCATTTTATTGGCATAGAGTTGCTTATAGTAATCTCTCATGATCTTTTGTATTTCTGCAGTGTCAGTTGTTACTTCTCCTTTTTCATTTCTAATTCTATTGATTTGAGTCTTCTCCCTTTTCTTCTTGATGAGTCTGGCTAATGGTTTATCAATTTTGTTTATCTTCTCAAAGAACCAGCTTTTAGTTTTATTGATCTTTGCTATCGTTTCCTTCATTTCTTTTTCATTTATTTCTGATCTGATTTTTATGATTTCTTTCCTTCTGCTAACTTTGGGATGTTTTTGTTCTTCTTTCTCTAATTGCTTTAGGTGCAAGATTAGGTTATTTATTCGAGATGTTTCCTGTTTCTTAAGGTGGGATTGTATTGCTATAAACTTCCCTCTTAGAACTGCTTTTGCTGCATCCCATAGGTTTTGGGTCGTCGTGTCTCCATTGTCATTTGTTTCTAGGTATTTTTTAATTTCCTCTTTGATTTCTTCAGTGATCACTTCGTTATTAAGTAGTGTATTGTTTAGCCTCCATGTGTTTGTATTTTTTTACAGCTCTTTTCCTGTAATTGATGTCTAGTCTCATAGCATTGTGGTCGGAAAAGATACTTGATACAATTTCAATTCAAAAAAAATTTTTTTTTAGCTAAGTAGTATTCCATTGTATGTATATATATATATATATATATATATATATATATATATATATATCACATCTTCCTTACCCATTCATCTCTTAATAAACACTTAGCTTGCTTCCATATGTTGTCAATTGTAAATAATGCTGCCATGAACATTAGGGTGCATATATCTTTTCAAATTAATGTTTTTTGGTTTTATTTTTTTCGATATATATCCAGGAATGAAAATGCTGTGTCATATGGTAGTTCTAATTTTTTTTACAAGTTTATTGGAGTACAATTGGTTCACAATGGCGTGTTAGTTTCTGCTTTATAACAAAGCGAATCAGTTATACATATACACCTGTTCCCATATCCCCTCCCTCTTGTGTCTCCCTCCCTCCCACCCTGGACCCCCCTTTACCGCTTCCCAGCAGGCGCACTGTCCTCTCCCTGCTGGACTCTCCCTCTCCCTCCCATTCCTCTTCCACGGCCTGGTGGGAGAGTGGGGAGAGGGACAAGGAAACTTAGGGGAAGCAGCAACGTTTCAGCCTTATAAGAGTGAGGTAATGGCTTCCGTGGTGGTGCAGTGGTTGAGAGTCCACCTGCCGATGCAGGGGACACGGGTTGGTACCCCGGTTCGGGAAGATCCCACATGCCGCGGAGTGGCTGGGCCCATGAGCCATGGCCGCTGAGCCTGCGCGTCCGGAGCCTGTGCTCCACAAGGGGAGAGGCCACAACCGTGAGAGGCCCGCCTACCCCCCCCAAAAAAAAAATAAAGAGTGAGGTAAGTATGTAAAAAAAGATCCCAGGTACATCGACTCACTGGATTAAAAAGTTACGTTAAAACACGCAATTTGGCAAAGCTCTTCGGCTGAATGTTCACTGACGCTGCGTTCAGGATTCTGTACTGGGGGAGTACACGTCCGCTCCCCTCAGGCACCTTTGAGTCCAAGAGCCATTTGGAGAAGCTAAAATCATAGAAAACTACAGGTGCTCACGCACCCTTCAAAGGGTGTCTACAAACACACACACACACACACACACACACACACACACACCCACACACACAGGGCACCTTTGGATGTCACAAAGTCCATGGATTGTCCAAAGCCTGCCCCTTGATTCCAGTTAAGAAGTTCTAGTCTACTTACCAAAATCTTGAGAATGTGGTATCACTGTTGACCCAGAGATTTCACTACCTGAATAAAAATGTCACATGTACAAAATACTAAATGGAAAAAACTCCAGTTCAACACAGATTATTTTTCTGAATAAAAATGTCACATGCACAAAAAGACTAAATGGAAAAATTTCCAATTCCAGACAGGTTATTTTTCTATGAGGGTAGGAAGTATATGGTAGCCGAGATGCAGAGAAGAAAATAGCCAACTCAGGGTCATGCAGTGTCACTGGAAGCTTCTTCTGAACCTCCCAACTCGTACTTCCACTCCTCCCCTTGGGGTCTGAGTCTTGCTTTTTTTTCTTGGGTTTCCCTGGTGGCACAGTGGTCAAGAATCCGCCTGCCGATGCAGGGGACACAGGTTCGAGCCCTGGTCCGGGAAGATCCCACATACCGCGGAGCACCTAACGCCCGCGCGCCACAACTACTGAGCCTGCAAGCCATAACTCCTCAGCCCGCGAGCCACAACTACTGAGCCCATGCGCCTAGGGCCCATGCTCTGCCGCAAAGAGAAGCCACCTCAATGAGAAGCCTGCACACCGCACCGAAGAGTAGCCCCCGCTCGCCGCGACTAGAGAAAGCCTGCGCACAGCAACGAAGACCCAATGCAGCCGAAAATAAGTAAAACAAAAATCTTAAGGAAAAAAAAAGAATTCTCATTGTTGTGCAACCATCCCGACCATCCATCTCCAGAATGTTTTCATCCTGTCAAAGTGAAACTCTGTCCCCATTAACCACTGACTCCCCATCCCCCTCCCAGCCCCTGACACCCACCACTCCACTTTCTGTCTCTATGAATTTGACCCGTCTGGGGACCTCACAGAAGTGGAATCATGTAACATTTGTCCATTTGTATCTGACTTATTATCCACTTAGCTTAATGTCTTCGCGTGTCATCTGTGTGGTAGCCTGTGTCAAAATTTCCTTCCTAGACCCCAAAGCCAGTGTGGACAGTACACAGTGAGTGAGAAGGAAATAAAACCGTGGGTCTGAAGAAGTTCAGATGTTTGCCAAGTGCAGTGGGAAAGCAGGGAATGAGAGGTGTCCTGATCCAGTTTGCACTGAAAGGGGAACAATTGATTTTGGCTGCTGCATAAATGGATGGGGTGGGGATTCAGTAAGAGTGGAAGTCGGGAGACCCAGATAAGGTTAGGAATGTGGCGTGGTAGTCCAGGAAGACGATGTCTGAGAAGATGGAGAGAAGTAAACAGGTTCTCTATATTTGGAGGGAGAATCAGCAGGGCTCATCGGGGGATCAGATTGCGGGGAGGTAGCGGGGCGCTATTCTGTTTACTCTGTGTGCACGTGTGTGCTTATGCCTCTACTGCTGAGACTTAATTGTTTCTACAAAGAAACACTAACCTTTCCTCTTAAAAGTGGAATTGTTAAATTTTCACTGTTCATACAAAGAAATGTCAATCTTTGAAAAATACATAAATGGTCTTTGTATCAATTAGAAACTTTCCTTCCTGTTTGTGGGTGAATAATATCTGTTGTGTGAATATACACACTACATTTTCTTGATCCATTCATCTGTCAGTGAACACTTGGTTTGTTTCCACATTTTGGCTCTGAACCTTGCTTTTGAATTATTGTTTGGACTTTGATGAGAAGTATCTCTGTTGTTCAGGATGTGCCCAGAGGTTTATTCTGTCTTCTGATCACTTCCATATTTCTAATTAGCCCAAGCAATGCATACGTAGAGTCAAATCAGTTCATCCAAGGTGCAGGGACTGAGTGTCTCTTTGGTTTGCACTCGTGGACTTTCTGAGATGTTCTAGGTCTCAGAGGCCGTGCAAAGAGTGTCTGAGGTCCTCCAGAGCTGCCACAGCCTGGCTCTCCTCAGGGTCTGCACTGCTGGGAAAAGCAGTGCTGCTTGAGGACCTGTGTCCCTCTGATGTAGACGTTGCATTGTTAGGAGGCAAATGAATTCAGATTTGCGTTCATCATGCTTTCAACCATCACAGCTGATTGGGTCCTTGTATAACAAAACAGAAGTTCACTCTCCCTCTTGGCTAACAGGCTTTCAAATATTAGAAGGTTGGTATTCTGTCCCCATGAAAATTTCTCTTGTATACTGTGAAATACCCTGATTGCTTTATCTAGTCTTGAGATCTGGATTTGCATAATCCCACCCCACCGCACCTTGTCCAAATGTGCTACAGTCGGGTGGGACCCATCTTAAGATGTGTTGGTATGTTGTCCAAAAATGGCGTAAACAGCCCAGATTGAATGTGATGTTGTAAGTGAGCAGGACCTTGTGGGGCCTTCCTGGGACGGATTCTCCCCATGTCTTCTGCCTGCTTCTTGTCTTTAGAAAATTTTAGCCTCCTAGCCTTCCGTGAGTTGGAAACAAACAATTTAATCAGAGAAGGGAGAAAGTGCCAAAAGAAAGGAAAAGAGTCCCAAAAGACCAAATAATACTAGTGTAGCCGTTAAACAAAGCCAAGGACCTTTAGTTCCTCCTCAGGGGCTGTAGATACTGTTCTGAGCCACGTCCTTGGAGCTGTTTTGCAGAGACTGAAGCCCCCAGCAGGGGGGAGGAAGGTAACTGCATGCTGCCCACAAGCACGTAGACCCCAGACCAGCTGGAACCAGCCGGTTGATGATGTTGACCTCAGATTACCTCACCACCAACCAATCGGAAGAATGTCCACAAGCTGACCACACACCCCTCAACCTCCTCTCCCTCACCCCACTCGTTTGTAATTCACTTTAAACATTTTTTAAATTTTATATTGGGAGTATAGTTGATGTACAGTGTTGTGTGTGTTTCCGGTGTACAGCAAAGTGATTCAGTTATATGGACACAGATATCTATTCTTTTTCAGATTGTTTTCCCATTTAGGTTATTACCGAATTTTGCTTTTTTTTCGTGGTGCTGTGTGGCTTGTAGGATCTCAGTTCCCTGACCAGGGATTGAGCCAGGGCCACGGCCGTGAAAGACCACAATCCTAACTTCTGGGCCACCAGGGAACTCCCTAGGTTAATACAGAATATTGAGTAGAGATCCCTGTGCTCTACAGGAGGTCCTTGTTGATTTCCTGTTTTATATATAGTTGTGTGCATATGTTAGCCCCAACCTCCTGATCTATCCCTCTCCCCCACCTTTTCCCTTTGGTAAACATAAGTTTTTTTTCTATGTCTGTGAGTCTGTTTCTGTTTTGTTAAGAAGTTCATTCGTATCACTGTTTTAGATTCCACATAGGAGTGATAGCATATGGTATTTGTCTTTGTCTGACATCCTTCACTTAGTATGATAATCTCTAGGTCCATCCATGTTGCTGCACATGGCATAATCTCATTCTTTTTTATGGCTGAGTAGTATTCCATCACACATATGTACCACATCTTCCCTATGCATTCCTCTGTCGATGGACATTTAAGTTGCTTCCATGTCTTGGCTATTGTAAATCGTACTGCTATACATATTGGGGTGCATGTGTCTTCTTGAATTATGGTTTTCTCTGGGTATATGCCCAGGAGTGGGATTGCTGGGTCCTACGGTAGCTCTAGCTTTAGTGTTTTGAGGAACCTCCACACTGTTCTGCATAGCGGCAGCACCAGTGTACATTCCCACCAACAGCCTCACCCCACCTGTAAACACCTTTCCCTGAAAGCCACTGGGGAGTGGGGGCCTTTTGAGCCCTAGATACCTGGACCCCTTGCTTGTTGCCCTGCCATAAACGTGGCACTTTCCTTCACCGTGACCCGTGTCAGTAGATTGACTTTAGTGCGTGCAGGCGAGTGGACCCAAGTTTGGTTCAGTAACAGCGTGTTTGGAGATAAGCAAAACTATCACCTCTCCTCCTCTCTTTTCCTCCTGTGGATGCAGTTTAATATAACAACGGCTGTAGCTCTAGTGCAGAAATATCAGTAGGGTGAAGCAGAAGTGCTTTGTCAATACAATCCTTTGGGCATGAGAGTCACGTGGAGAAAATATTCCAACACAGATGCCTGGACCCAGCCTCACAGATTCTAATTCCACAGCACTGAGCCAGGGCCTAATTTTAACCTTCTCAATTGACATGCTTCTGATTTGGAAATGACTGGGTGGGATGTGCCACCCAGGCTGGTGCAGTAGGGGGTCTTCAAGGCGTCGTTGAATGCAATAAGCAGGAGGGAGGTGAACCGTGACCTGGATTTCAACCAGGCAGCCTCTGGCAGGGCTGTGGCCGGGCCATGGGTCCACAGCTGAGCGGACGTCTGTGTCAGCCTGCAGTCCTCCTGCCAACGGGTCCGTGACAAGCCCTCCAGCGGCCTTGTGCTGCTGCGGATGAGCAGCCCTGGGATCGGAGTTCAGCCCAGGCACCTACCTGGTACATACATAGTGCATGTGCTTGTGAGGAAACCGTCCTCTCCACCAGGAAGCCTGGAGCACATCCTCCCGTACAGCCCTCAGAGGGGACCAACCCTGCTGACACCTTGATCTCAGACTTGCAGCCTGCGTAAATGTCGGACAGTACATTTGTGTTGCTTAAGCCCGCCAGTGTGTCGTATTTTGTGACGCAGCCCAAGTAAACTGCTACGACCTGTATTTTGAATAAGAAGGAATTCACATGAGACGGTCACTTTCCTGCTTCCCCTGCCTTTATTTTTTTTATTTTTATTTGTAAAAAATTATTTATCTCTCTTAGGCTGCATCGTGTCTAATTGCAGCACGCGGGCTTAATTGCCCCATGGCGTGTGGGATCTTAGCTCCCGGACCAGTGTTCCCAGGCTTTGAACCCACGTACCCTGTATTAGAAGGCAGATTCTTTACCACTGGAACACCAGGGAAGTCCCTCCCCTGCCTTTAAATTAAGACGTGTCGCTGAGCTTCAAAGAAGAGCCTGTCCTTTTCTGTTAGATTACAAACTTGAGTTTTCTTCTTAAACATTGCGTTTCCTGGTTGTGGTACATGTGTTAGTGTTGAAAAAAATGGTTGAGAGACTTTAAGAGGAAAATGATTTTACAAATCCTGACGATGGGTGCCAGTTATCTTGATAAAATTGGTATGTTAAGAGACCCAAAATAAACAGGAGAAAACACAGGCAACTACTTAGGAAATGCAGGATGGGAAAGGCTTCTTCAAGTACAGTGTCCAAGCTGATGAAAAGTATGAAGTGAAAGTGAAAGATTTGAACACAAAATATCTTTTTAAGTGTCTGTATAACAGAATGTGAGAGTAAAAAATTAAGTTAAAAAGTTAAAGAACAGGGATTGACAGATACACACTTTTATATGTAAAATAGATAAACAGTAAGGACCTACTGTATAGCCCAGGGAACTATGTTCAATATCTTGTAATAACCCATAATGGAAAAAAGAACCTGAAAAAGAATACATATATTCTTACATAAATACATGTAACTGAGTCACTTTGCTGTACACCTGAAATATTGTAAACGAAGTCTACTTCAATAAAAATAGATAAGTGACAAAGTAGGGAAAATATCTGTATTTAATAGAAATGCAGATACAAAAAGAGAAAGCTTTATATTGTAAATATCCATATATATGAAGAGATCTTAATGAAAGCAAACTAAAAGGTGGCCATTGCTGCTTCTGGTCGAGGTGAAATCGCAGGGTCCAGGTTTACCCTCCTAGCTTCAACAACTTTAAAAAGGGGGAAATGTATGAAATGACAGTTTTTCGCCTTTTGGAGAGAGGGGTGAGTCGTGAGAGACATCAGCTGACTGCTGGACATCCTGTTCATTGGGATGACTCCGTACTTATTATTCCCTTTTTTAGAGCATTTCCTCAAGACAACTTGTAATAGAAAGACTTCCAGAGAGTGTCCAGGGCAGGCTGGGGAGCCCAGCATGTCTCTGGGCTGAAGGGATAGAGTGAGGTGTTGAGGTGGGCACAGCAGCTGGGGTTCACAGGCCACCCCAGTCTTCTGCTGAGACACGGTCAGTGCACGTGGGTGAGGTGAGAACTGGAGGCCTGGTGGCGTGCTCATGGGCGCACTGCCCTTCCAAGGCGCTTCCCAGCAAGGTACTCCGTGTAGCTGATGTCCTTACGTGGTGAACTTGGAAAATGCGAGAAATGCGCCCTGGAGGTTTGCCAGGCTCAGGCTCAGAGGAGGTGTGGTCGCTGTCATTCCCACACAAGCAGCATTTCATCGGTGAGAATTCAGGCAGAGTCCACAGTCAGCAGCAGCAAGAACTGGAAAAGACCATTCGTGGCTCTAAGCAGCCACTTCCAAGAGCAGTTTTGGAGAAGCACACATTTTGTGCAGGATTCGTTTAATGTGGCAGTTCAGCTGGGGAAATCAGGAATGGGTTAGGTGCTTATTCATTTGCATGAATCATCACTTCTTATTTCCGTTTTTAGAGGATTTCCTCAAGACGCTTGTAATATAAATACTTCCTCTGTCCCTTTCGTAAGTATCTAAATCTTTTTAAAAGCTAAATCAGTCTCTTGCCAGCATTACAACCCAGGAATGTTTCTGTTAAGGACCTGAGAGCTATCTTCTTTATCTCTCTGTCACCAGGGGAGTTTAGGCTAGGTGTTAGGCACTTTCCTCTGAGCTATAAGTACGTGCTTGTCCTAGAGATAGGAGAAGTTGTCTTTCTCCTTTGGATAAAGGGTATTAACTAGCATGGACAACCACCGAGATGACCAGGTGAATTTAGGATGTACTCTGAAAGAATGTATGCCATTTTTATGGTGGTGTCAAGTCTATTCCCATGAGGCAAGTTCCCGTTTATCTTGAGAACCTGTATGCAACAGATTTTATCTGCTGAGCTCTAAAAAAAAAAGGTGAGGTTGATTTCATTTGCACAAACATTAGTGATTCACCTGTGGGTGCACAGCACAGTCTGGTTTAATGGTTATTCAACAGTAAAACCGTTTTCTTTATCTCTACATTTGTGGAGAGGATTTTCTCGGTTGGCGAGAGATTTTATTTTTATTTTTATTTTGTGTGTTCGTTAATTAATTAATTAATGAGACTGTGCTGCGCAGCATGCGGGATCTTAGTTCCCCAACCAGGAATCAAACACGTGCCCCCTGCAGTGGAAACTGGGAGTCTTCACCACTGGACCACCAGGGAAGTCCCTGGAGATTTTATTTTAACTTTTCCCCTAGCAGCTTTTAAGGAACAGTTGGCCAAGAACACAGTTATATTATTTCACCCCCAGTGATAAATAGTGATAAATCATTACCCTTCTGATTCCATTTTTGAAAAATGATATTTTTACCTAACATAAACAGTATCCTCTTTAAGAGGTAAGATCCCAGGTATCTGTTTTCTGTTTTCGGTTTGTGGGTACGTTCTGATTTTCGTACAGTTTTTAATGCGTTGGTTGTGTAATCTAAACAGCTACAGTTTCTATTTTCTTTTCCTTCCGTGGGCAATATTAGTTTGTGTCATGGCTGGGCATTTATTGTATTCTAGGATTTGAATGAAAGTTGTAGCGTTTCAGTTAAGCGAACATGATACCCTCCTTCCCCTCTCCTGGTGGGTGGTGGGGGAATCTCAGATGTAACCCGAAATGTCCCAGGGCCGGGAAAGGGCCAGGGACCCTGGAGACCATCACACAGCCCCCACTTGAGGCCACACCTTTCCTTGATCCCTAAGAGGAGTGAAGACAAATGGGCAATGGAGTCCCTGGTCCAGGCGGCACACCCTCGCAGCACAGCAGCACTTGAGCGCCAGATGAGATGGAGACATTTCATACGCTCACTATCTTGACGGCACGGAGACTTCTGGGAGTCTTCTGGAGTCCGGGTACTTGTCCCGCGCTCCTGGCGGGCTTTGGCAGGCGGACTTCGGGCGTCCGCCTGCGCAGGTGCGCCTCATGATTTGTGCGTGTTGGCGCACGCGCACCGTCGCCGCCCCGCCCTCGCTTCCTGTGCGTGCCCAGGTGGTCGCTGGCCGTCGTTCCCCCGTCTTGGCCTCTTGGCGGGCGAGCATTTCGGGGCCTGCGGGGCGGTACGCTGTCCGGGCCGGCCGGAAGCCCGCGGGAGCGGGCTGTGCGGGCGAGGGTTCGCGTGGGCCGGGCAGAGGCTGGAACTGTGACCTCCGAGCTCGAGCCGCGGAGCCCGCGTTTGGGCCGGAGTGGCCGGGCGGCCGGCGGCGGTGCAGTGCCCGAGCATCTGCAGCGCGGGGCCAAGCGAGGTCCCGGGAGGGACGTGGGCCTAGAGCCGGCTCCTCTGGCCCAGTGGTCTCGGGAGGCGGAGCGGAGGGACCCCGAGAGAGGAGCGCGCCCGAGGAGCAGCCCCCGGACCGGAGCCTCGGGAGCCCGGGGCCGGTGAGCGAGTCCCGACGGGGTAGGTGTTGCGTCTGCAGGCCTGTAGTTGGTTGTGGAGCCTGCGGCCCTTGAAGAGCAGGGCTTGGGGTAGCCCGCCCCGGGCCCCGCGGTAGAGCCACCTGGAGGGTTTGACCGCTTCCCGGAGGTGGAGGGGCCGGGCTGGAGGACAGGGCTGGCTGCTCCGGATGGGGCTCCCCTGGGACTTGTGAGCTCTGGGTGTCCTGGGGGAGCAGGGTCCACAGGCTCGGCCGGGACATGCCGCGTCTTCCCCTCCGTCCAACCCCGATCCTCCACCTCCTCCTAGTCCTCCCCCTCCTGTCGCCGTCTCGGCATCTCGCACGTGTGTCTCAAGGCGCGTCAGCACCTTGGTTGTCTAATGTAAGCATCCGCTGCCCCCCTGGGTTGTGCCCTGTGGAATCGCACAGTGTAATTGGTGCAGGATGAGTCTGCAGGGCTTCTGTCCTGCTGCCTCGGTTGAGGAAGGAAGCGATTGGGCCTGAGAAGGGAGATGACTTGTCCTAGATCCTCACCGGGTGTGCACGTGGGGTCGCTCACAGGACTCCAAACTCCTAGGGCAGGTGTTCTGTCCACTTAAAGTCAGTTTTAATAAAAGATGTTTTTGAGCGTCGCACTTAAGTTTGTAAAGTTTGTACAAATCATTGCAAGACTGAAACGCACCTGAGTGTGTCCCTTTATTCTGGGTATCCTGTGGATTTTCTGATCTAAGTTGTTAACAGACTGAGAAGAGGTAAACTATAAGCGTTTTTAAATTTCATATTTAATGACGGAGGTTTATTTTAATAGGATTCAATGTACACTCGCTACGGAAAAAGAGAGTATCCCCTCAGGTACCACAGTCACGTGGGAGTCACAGACCTGAGGGTGGTTGCTCCCTCCTTATTCTCACAGGCCCTTCTGAAGGTGAAAGGATGGGTCTCCCACAGGTGTCTCTTGTGGAGCGCGGGGCGGGTGCTCGTGCACCCCGAGCCGCTTCAGTCGTAGCTTCACTGCCTGCGTTTTCCTTCTCCAGGTCCGCCTCCACTGTCACAGTCCTGCACGTTGTTCCAAGAGCAGCGGAAAATGAATCAGCCTCTGGTGAGTTTTGCTGTTTA
The DNA here is from genome assembly GCF_949752795.1 of Hyperoodon ampullatus. Lineage (NCBI taxonomy): Eukaryota > Metazoa > Chordata > Mammalia > Artiodactyla > Ziphiidae > Hyperoodon > Hyperoodon ampullatus. Next base: position 80,138,311 of record NC_136920.1, read on the forward strand.
CGTATTTACCTGCTGCTGTTCTTTTGTGATAACACCTTGGGAGGCGAATAGTTAAAATGGGAAAGTAGGAGTAGGTAAAAGATGTGGTTAGACAAAGCGTAGAGGAGCAGGTCAGCACCAAGTGTTTCTGGCAAGTTCTACGTGTAGATCCCAGGATCCTCTTAGAGCCACAGTACAAGCCTCGTGTTCTTGACATTTGTGGCAAAACACCATCCCTTGCTTGACTTACATGGTCCTGCCTAAGCACTTTTGTTCTCGGGCGTTAAAAGGTTTCCTTGAGGATCCCGCTGTAGGCCGCGAGCCTTCCTGAGAGACAGCCCGTAACGTGTTGACATTGGTGCCTTCCTTGTGCTTCCTGTAAGCCGAGAGCGTGCTGTCCAGGGAGCACTCAGTGCATATAACTTGTCTGTTCAGTAGAACACCGTTGTCACATAGGTACATTGTTTTCAGTGCTCAGTCGAGGGATGCAATGAGGATCATCTGGAAGAACAGCCTTGTCACCCTTGCAGTAAATTTCGCTCTTTGTCTCTTACAATCTCAGAGGGTCGCGTTACACACCATGCAGTGAGGTCTCTGGCAAAGATTCTTGTTTCCCAGCTGAATTGTATCGTGCAGCCTGCGGTCTTGGTTCTGCCCCTCCACGGAACCTGATCCGGTTGAGGTGACCTGGCATCCAGCATACAAAGCAGTGGAGATTTGCCAGTCGTCACCTCAGACCACTGTCGCCTTGCCATCTGCAGAGTCTGCTCTGTTGGTTTCTGTGACAGATCTCTCCTTGCTGTCTTCCTGACTGATTCTTTCTTGCGCCCTCTTTGTGTGTTGTCTTTTCACCCTTGGTTCATGACTCTTCAACCCGTCTGATCTCACCCTCTGGTGCTTTTCACCTCCAACTCTGTCAGTTCTCCCACCTGGACCAGATAGATGCCTCTGTCCAGCCACTTGCCAGCATCTCTATGGAGTTTGTCCAAAGGGCACCTCGGATTACTAGATCCAGTAGATCCAGAAATGATTATTTACAGCTCCCCTGCCCCTTGCCTTGTCCTGTTGTCCCTGGCGGCTCATCGTTGCATCATCCAGCCTGTCACCTACCCAGAAAAATGAGTTCATTCTAAAGTCCTTCTCCATCCTCTGTTACCACGTTGTAGTGTGAGGCTTGTTAATGTCGTATTCTAAATGGTTTTTATTCGTTCTCCTTCATCCCATACTTGCTACCATTAAAACAGCTTATCTTTTCATTTCTGTAGTTACAGAAACTTTTTTTCTGTGCTGCTACCTCTTTCATCCAGCAGCTCAAGTGTATTCTCCACGCTGAGTATTTCTCCTAAAATATTAATCACAGCATTTTGTCTGCAAGTGGGAAGCACTTTAGAGGTTTCCTGGGTGACTGGACAAACGAGGTTGCCGTTCCGTGGAGCCATTAACCATCGAGCCCAGCACTGGGGGGAGGTCGTACCTCGCCGATGATGCGTTTGGATGGATCTGTGGGGTAAAATCCTGATGGGAGAGGCTTAGGAGAGAGGAGTGGGAGAACTGGGTTTGTTCTGGTCCCAACTTTTTCAAGACATTTTGCTGTGACGGGGAAAATAGAAACTGGACAGTAGCTGGGGTAGGAGCTGAGGTCCGGGGAGGATGTTGTGTTGTGTTGTGTTGTGTTGTGATGGGAGAAATAACAGTGGGAATGATCCAGTAGATGCGTGTGGGGGAGGGGAGAGCTGCTGCCCGTGGTCCTGGAGTGGGGAGGGGATGGCTGAGCAGGGTTGCAGGTGGGGAAGCCCTCCGATGGCTTCTCTGTTCTCAGGGAAACAGCTCCTCAGCTGAGGGTGAGGGTGAGGTTGGGGGTTTGAGGGGAGAGCAGAGCTCTGGGGCCCAGCTCCATCGTGACCATCAGCACACACAGTGCATCCAGCTGGGAAGACTGTACTTGCCTTCTCTGCCTGAAAAGCCATCTCCTTTCTTAAATGTGGGAGTAATTACTCTTTGGGGAGCCTATGTAATTATACGGGTGCTGCTCAGCTCAAAGCGAATTGAGTGCCAGTTCTGGCCATGGACATTTTCTTCTCTGCTGATGGAAGGGTCCCCAGAGGAAGTGTCCTGTTGCCTGGCTCTTGGCCTCGAGGACCCTTCACATTATCTAGTGTTGTGTCTTTTATGTTTGACATAAGCATCAAATGTCTTCAGTTTCTGCATGTGATCTTAAGAAGCAATTCTCTGCCTCCAGGAGCTTCTGTGCTTCTCGGGAAAGGCACTTCACAGACATAATTACAGGAGAGGACGGGAATCCTGCCCGTCGATACATAGGGAGAGTGCTGACAAAGCAGAGCCTGCTTTTATTTATTTATTCATTCATTTTAATTTTTTATTTGTTTACTATTTAACTTATTCAGTTTCAGCTACGTTGGGTCTCTGTTGCTGCGCGCGGGCTTTGTTCTCTAGTTGCGGCGAGCGGGGGCTACTCTTCTTGGCAGTGCGCGGGCTTCTCATTGCGGTGGCTTCTCTTATTGTGGAGCACAGCTTCTAGGCATGTGGGCCTCAGTAGTTGCGGGTCGTGGGCTCAGTAGTTGTGGCACGCAGGCTCTAGAGCGCAGGCGGTACGCAGGCCTCTCACTGTTGTGGCCTCTCCCGTTGTGGAGCACAGGCTCCGCACACGCAGTCTCAGCGGCCCTGGCTCACGGGCCCAGCCACTGCGTGGCATGTGGGATCTTCCCGGACCGGGGCATGAACCCATGTCCCCTGCATCAGCAGGCGGACTCTCAACCACTGCGCCACCAGGGAAGCCCCATAGTCCATATTTTTTATTGGTCTTCTTAAAAACATATACAGTGTTTACAATAAGGAGTAAAAGAGAAGATTTTCAATGTGATATTTCAAGGAGCATTTTGTAAAGGCAGAATCCAGTCCCAACTTTGGAAAATTAACACACACCTATGAGATCAAAGAGTCACCTGCAAAAAATTTTGTTATGTTTTTCTTTCATACTAGTTTCCTAAAGGTGCATTGTTACTTCTTGGTAATGTAATAGTCAGAAATGACTATATGGTGGCCATTTGAGGAAGAAGTAGCTCTTACATAAGTGTCTAGTGACCTTATCTCTTTTGATACAATACCTCTTGGTTTCAGAGGCTTGCACAGATTTCCTCTAAATGAATAAACTTAGTAAGATTTTTCTATCAATTAATCTAAAAGTAGATTTAGAAATCTACTTCTGAAGCAGTTTTGTTAAGTAATTATTGGTCAGTTCTCTTTCTGATTGGTACTTCTTTCTGCAAAGCAAATCCCTGTACTTAGAACAATTAATACCACCATCCCTGGCTCCTTGATTATTACACAGTGATGTTTTTTGAGAAAAAAGCTTACCCTTTTTTGGGGGAAACTTCAGTCCATGAAGTAAAACTTCATTAAAACTAGACCTGCTTCTAATGCCAGTGTGATGCAGATCAGTATCCCCTTTCTTTTGACTTTCCAGGCTGTGTGAAGAGAATGGTATGGTTTGGTTTAGGAAGGGTTGTAGCTTAAGAGGATTGCATTATGTTTCTGTGTCACTTTGGGGGATTTTATTTCAATATTATATCCTGTTCTGTAAAAACACCATAGTCATTCTCTTACTTATTATTAAATAATTAAACGCTGCCCTTTGTTTACTTTCCCCTTCTGATCAGAAGACTCCTCTCCACTCTAGGCCTTGATCTGAGTTCCAATTCATCAGCTTGTAGTAGCTACACTTCTGGTTTCTGAAGTCAGACAGATATGGGTCCCATTTCTGTCTTCATCAGTTATAATTTAGCCTCTGATATATGCATACCAGAGCTGGCAGTGACAAACATTTTGCTTCTCCTTATTTTCCCAGGGTTCTGTGCATTTTAATAGAGGATCACAATATTTTAAGTAGAGCTGGGATGGGGTGGAATGAAAGAGCAGGAAAACATGCTTTTAGGAAGGTCTGATATACAAATCACATGGAGGTAACTGCTTGAGAGAAAACCACCCCTACCTGAGTATTGTCAATAAAGTAGCACAGGGAGGCAAACGAATCAATTGTTCACTAAAAGTATTCTTCTTTAGAAGAATAAAATTCACAAGAAAGCCTCATTGCAAATAAAATATATTTGTTTTCCTAAAGGAAGATATTTGAAAAGTCATAGTAAATACCTCCTTTGACCTTCTGTGTCCCTAGTGTTCTATCTCCACTAAGTTTTATGAACACTACATAGAGGAGGAGCCTGAGTCTCAAAGACCATAAGTAAGAGAGGGATTCCAGAGCCTTTGCAAGGTCCATTATGCCCCATGACTTCCCATTGCTTGTGCTGTTCATCCAGATAGGTGCTTAGGATACCAGAATGAATACATCTCTTTCGAGAGGTTTTTAACAGACATTAGATACTAAACAAGTACAACACCTAACAAATAGAACAGAATGCTTTTTTTTTTTTTTTTTTTTTTTGCTTGCGGTACGCGGGCCTCTCACTGTTGTGGCCTCTCCCGTTGCGGAGCACAGGCTCTGGATGCGCAGGCTCAGCGGCCATGGCTCACGGGCCCAGCCGCTCCGCGGCATATGGGATCCTCCCAGACCGGGGCACGAACCCGTATCCCCTGCATCAGCAGGCGGACTCTCAACCACTGCGCCACCAGGGAGGCCCCAGAATGCTTTATTTAAAGCTGAAACAGAATAAATGCTCACCTAGTATCATTTAAATCCCCTTTAAATTATTTTTTGAATGAACATGTTTATATTTGAGGGTATTTTCTTATTTTTTCCTAGTTCCCTTTACTTGCACCTCCTTTCTTTTTCCCAACTGAAATGTTTATGGTTTCAAAAGTAATTACTTCTTGAAGACAGTTTTCGTGTATACTAAGTGCTACCTAATGGAAGCCATAAGCATAGAGTCTGCTAGCACTTAGAGTGGTATAATACATAGCCAGGTTGAATCAAGTGGGAGAGAAGGTTAATCATTCTTTTAAACTGGCAGTGTTGCCGGAGGTGGATTAATATGCTTTTTGAATCTCTTAATAGCTGTAAGTCTCCTTGATCACAATCACTACGTTAATGGTTGAGGTTTTGAATTAGAGGTGTCTCCTGGGCTCAGCTGGGCCAAGTCCCTTCATCTCTCTGGCCATATTAGGTGATAGTTTTCTCATTTCAATACACGATCTATGTTAGAGGGAGTGTTGACTATACCAGACTTTTAACGTGGGCACCCAGAAAGTGGAAGAATCTCTCTACTGGTGATTAATCATAACTCTTTTCATTGTGAATATAGTCCTTCCCTTAGGTAAGGCAGGAACACCATGAAAAATAGAAAGTTCTCGGGTGTCTGTGGAAGCTGGAGTGCTCTCGACCTGTCAGCTCACTGGCAGAGCAGGCTTCGTCCGGACACTAGAGAACAAAATGTGAAATTGGCACCAGCCAGCCTCTCCATTGCACAGGATATCCCTATTTAAATTTGACAATCAGGATATTTTACAATTTGAAATTCTTGTCATCTAGTTTTCTTTAGTTTTTTCTTTGGGTTGAAAAGACTGAGAAGCTTGTTAAAAAATCTGGAATTCTGATAGTGAGGCTTAACCAGATCTATTGAGTCATCAATCAGCAAACATTGACCAACGCTTACCATTCCCCCAGTTACTATACTAAGGACCCAGACACGTCTCAGATAGTGGCCTTGCTCATTCACTGTATTTACAGTACTTTTTTCTAAATGTAACCAGAGCTCAGGTAAAGACAAGACATTGATTTGAGTCTGAAGTAAACAAAGCTGACTGGTCTGATCCCTTCAGTTTCCAGAATTATTTTGTTTCAGGTAGTAATTTTCCCAGACCAATAGAACAAAGTCCTATCGTCTATTTATTTAATATTTTATCCCAATAGTCCTTGCCCCTTTGACCTCTAGTGCGGAAACTTGCATAAGAAACTGAAATATGCTTAGGTTCTATGGGTAAGTGCAGATAATGATATGAATGAAATTGAAAATGAAAGCCAAAGGTAGAAAAGCCAGTTCTGAATAGATTAAGTAAGACAGAGGTATTTGAAAAATCAAGTAGAAAAGATACAATAAGGAATGGAGAGCTTCTGGAAGTTTTCCAATAGGTGAGGGGTTGGTACATCTTTTTTTTTTTTTTAATAACATGTCTGGCAGTTGTATGCCAGAGAAAGTTATAAGGGGGTTGACTATATGCACGAAGTCCAGTGAGAACACTGTTTCTGTAGGCCGCTGACGGTGTTCTGAGTGTACATTCTATAGTAGTAGAAATTAAGTTAGGAAACAAAGGGTAATCTGATGTCATTTTAAATGAAATTTCACAAATGATTAGAGCTAAAAGGTGTCTTTTTTCACTTAGCCAACACGTTGAGCACGTACTATGGGGCAAGCACTGTGCTTATGGGTAAGAGATAAAAGAAAAAATAAAGGCCAGAGGAACTCAAAAGAGAGTGTGAGAGATGCATAAACAACTCATTACAATCAAATAGGGAGAGGCTATTAAATAAATAGATCATAAAAATGTAACTTTGTAAAACAGAACTTGGAGTCAATAACCCTGCTAGGGGATATTAAAGAGAATGCCAATAATGAGGGGGTCTTTAATTAGGTTTTGAATGTCAGTAGTAATTTTCCACGTGGAGAGAAGGTCAGGGGCATACCAGGCAGAAGGAACATCCTGGACTTGAGAACCAACACAGTATATTTAAGTGATTGTAAATGAGATTTTTTTGACTAGAGCGTAGGGTATAAGTTGCCAAATGGTAGAAAATAGAGTATAAAAGTTAGGCTGGAATAAAAGTATAAAGTGTCATAATTCTTATGATGAAAGTTAGGTGTTTTCCTACAAAATGGGTTACTTATAAATATTTTAAAAATAGAGACTGCTGTGTAAGGCTTGAAAAAACACTAAATCAGAGTTGTACAGAGCTCAGGCTTAGTGGTGAAAATTTCTGTATTTTGTTTTCCAGGTTGGATACTGTTACAAGTCTTTAACATTTTTTTTTCCTAAGTAAAGGCATCTGGTGAAAATATGGGACCCATTTTATCCTGGGGAAGTTTTGTCTTAACCTTTCTTCTATGTATTTTTTCTATTTAAAATGCTTTTGCAGAATCTAATCATATGAAGTTCGGATACTTGAAGTACCTGCTCATATTCTCTCTTTGACATAATGGGAATAATAGGGAAGTCTTCTCTAATTTTGAGACTACCATGACTACTCTCTTGTGTTGGTTATTCCTGTAGATGAACCAGTTTTAGGTTCATCTGAGTGATTAGTTAAACTTACTCCTCACAGATCGATTCAGCAGGTCTGAGAAGATATCTCAGAATATGTATAGAGAGAGATAAACAATAAGAAATTACAGTAAGCACAAAAACAGATAAAGATCATTCATAATTTCTCATAAGATCTTATTTTCTCTCATTTTTTCATAACTTTTCTTTAATCATATGAAAATGAAGGGAAATTACATGGAATAACAAAAGATATGCAAAACTTAAGGAAACACAATTTTCTTAAATTTCTCAAACTTATTTGTATAGGATTCAGAATGCACTTAAAATGATTAAATGACTTAAGCTAAATCTTTTTTATTGCAAACTGTTTTAACCCAGTTAACCAAGCAAGAAACTGAGAGTCATTCTTTACTCTTCTCCCCTCCCTTAAACTCTGGAACAATCCCTAAGAGTTGTCATAATTATACTATATATATATGTATGTATATATATATATACATATATACACACACATATGTGTGTGTGTATATATATATACACACATACACACACACACACACACACACACACACACACACACACATATATGTCCATTCTTCTCTATGTCCATTGTCATATCTTTTACATTTCTTACTCGGATGTAACATCCCAGTTCACTTTTTCCCTGACTCCAGTATTATTTCTGTCTTGTTTATTCTCTGCATTGCAACCTAAATTTCACTCAAAGGCTTAGAGCTCTTTGATAGCTTCTCTTTAATTTGGGGGAAAAGGCTTCAAGCACTGTGCTCTTGCCTACTAGTCCACCCTCATCTGCTTTCTCTATCCTTACTTAGCATCTCCTTCTTCCATAAATTTTCAGCAATACTCAGTAGACTTCAGGGTTAGACTTCTCTTAATGCTGAACTTTCTCCAGGTAATGTCATCAATTTGTATCATACTTTACTCATTCAATCCTCGGTTAATGCACTCTCATCATATAAGTTTCAAAATAAACATTGAATTTCTGGCTTTTCGTGACTTCCATTAGAGATTAAATTCCCTTTCTACGTGTTCTTATAAAACTTGGCTGTCCAGTTACCTATGAGAGGTATAGTTCTATTTTATAGTTCATTGCCCCTACTACATTGTAAACTGCATGTGAACAATGTCCTTATTTACCAGTGTTGTAGGTACTCAATGAATATTTATTCTGTTAAAAGATTTATTCTGTTAAAAGTTAAGAGACTGTTTATGTTCCATAAATAAGAGAAAATGTAGCTCAGAACCAAGTAGTGGCAAGAGGCTTGAATAAAAGTAGAGAATATTGAGAGATAGTAGGAATTTAGGTTAGAGAGTACTTGGTTACTGAATTAATTGTGAAGGTGAGGGATGATTATACAGAGTCCAGAGTTTTATTATTCCTAATTTTTATTAGAGTATAGTTGCTTTGCAATGTTGTGGTAGTTTCTGCTGTACAGCAAAGTGAATCCGTTATACCTATACATATATTCCCTCTTTTTAATATTTCTAACCATTTAGGTCACCAGAGAGCATTGAGTAGCGTTCCCTGTGCTGTACCATAGTTTATCATTAGTTATCTATTTTATACATAGTGGTGTATATATGTCAATCCAAATCTCCAAATTGATCCCCACCTTCCCCCCGCCTTGGTATCCATGTGTTTCTTCTCAACATCTGTGTCTCTATTTCTGCTTTGCGAATAAGTTCATCTGTACCATATTTCTAGATTCCACATATAAGTGATATTATATGGTATTTGTTTTTTTGATATTGATCTGCTTGAGTTGCTTATATATTTTACAAATTTGTTTATGTTTATATTTTTTGGAGATTAATCCCTTGTCAGTTGCTTCGTTTGCAAATATTTTCTCCCATTCTGAGGGTTGTCAGAGTCCAGAGTCTTCAGTGTTCACCCAGTATCCAACTTGGACAACTGTACAAATAGTGGTGGTATAAATGATGTAGAGAGATGAATAGTGGAAGTAAGTATTGAAGGTAAAATTAATCGTTCAGTAACATCACATAATTAATTTTAAGTGTCCATGTTATATTTGGGCAGAGTTGTTCAGTTGGCAATTAGTTAAGTTCGTAAGAGACTCAGGAGAGAGATATGTACGTTTTAGGTCAAGATCTCTGATATGTATGGTGGCTGGAATCACAGGAGTAGATGAGACCATCTATCAAGGGCAGAAGAGAGCTTCTGAGAAATACACATCTCTTGGCAGAGGGCAAAGTGAGAGTGCCCAGTGAAAGAGATAAGGATGTCCAGAGGCAGGAGGAAGAAGTAGCAGGTTAAGATGCTACTGTTGTTAAGGTGAAAGATTTTTCTGAGATGACAAGTTTGATCAACAAAATCAAATATTGCTGAAAGGTGACAGAATGACCAAACAATATTCACTCAATTTAATCACAAATTAAATGTTGGTGAATGCAATTCCAGTGCAGATAAGTAAGAAGAAAATAGCAAAATTGTGTGAGTCACGAGGTACATAAAGATAAGAAAATACAGACAATGAGAATAAATACAATTTTTGATAAACTGCACTGTGAAATTAGGAAGAGAGAAAAGGTAACTAGAGAATTACTTGGCATCAAGCAAGAGTAATTTTTAATGGGAGGGGGGCAGCTTTTTAATGGGAGGAGGCCAAAATAAAATCTCTAAAGAGGAAAACCTTAACAATACCAATGAGATGGGAAAATGAATGGAAGATACTGAGGAAGTGAGAATAGGTATTTATAAACTATGTCGAAAAGCTATTCTTGGACGTAAAGAGAAAAAGTTAGTTAGGGGTGTTTTTGCTTTATAGTCTGTGTTTTCTCTGTGAAATAAAAGTTTGATGGGAGGTGATGTCACCTCGAGATAGCGCTCATCAAATATCCTATGTGCTTATCTACATTTTTCATCCTCCTTTGTAGTTAAACTGTTTTTCTTTGATTAGTTGTGGCCAGTGGCAAAGAAGCAGAATAAAGTGTATCACTTCTGAGCTGAGGTCATTGGGAGCCAGTGTCCCTCTTGTCTGGTCCTGTGCTATTGTGACATTGGAGGTCAAATAGTCCAGATGACGTGGCTGCAAGATGGATCAGGACCATGTGATCTGTAAGGGCTTTACTTAGTAGAGAAATAACGCACTCATATTTTCCACTGAGATTCCTGTGTTCAATAGATCTGCCTGTGAGAGCTCAGAGAGCATAGCGAAGGCTGAAATGACAAAGACAGAGGGAGAGATGTTGGTAACAGATGGAAGGCGCCTGGCAGATAATATATTAAATGGTAAACAAAGCTGCTGGAGTAAGAGAGAGAGTATATAAGAGACGAGAAGAGGGCCAACTGTATGTAGTATCTAACGCTAAGGAGTGAGGAGAGAAACAACTGAAAAATAAAAATAAAAAGAATGATCAGAAAGAAGCTAGGTGGTATGCCAACAGAAATCATAAGATTGCTATAAAACATAAAGGAAGGTAGTTTTAAAAGAAGCACCATTTAATGGAGTCAGTTGTTTCCCAAAGGCAAAATGCTATGGGAACTGAAAATAAACCATCTGATTTGATGACTAAACTTTTATGAACAAGAATGGAACCATTTCAGGAAAGTCATGGGAGAAGACGCTGTGTTACAGTGGGGAGAGTAATCAATACATTGTGAGGAAAGGTGCCTTCATTTGCAAGAAATGCCAATTAAGAAGTGAAGACAGCATTTAAAGGGAAGGGATAATGTAAGAAAATTTAAAAAAATTTAATTAAGGAAACTTCAATAATTCGTAGACAAAGAGGGAAGTATTAGTGAAAGACTGAAAATCAGAGAAAGCTATCTTAAGTTGTTGTTATGGACTGAATTGTGTCCCCCCAAAAATTATATGTTGAAACCCCTCCTAATTTGACTGTAGAAGATAGGAGATAGGTCCTTTAGGGAGGTAACTGAAGTTAACTGAAGTCATAAGGGTGGGGTAATAATCTGACAGGGACTGATGGTGTCCTTATAAGAAGGGGAATAGATTCCAGACATCTCTCTCCCTCTGCTCTTAGAGGAAAGGCCGTGTGAGGACACGGCAAGAAGACAGCCATCAGCAAGCCAGGAAGATTGTTCTCACCAGAAACCAATTCTTATGGTATTCAATACCTTAATCTTGGACTTCCACCCTCCAGAACTGTGAGAAAATAAATTTCTGCTGTTTAAGTCATTCAGTCTATAGTATTTCACTATAACAGCCCAACCAGACTAATACAGACCTTCATGTACACTGCAATATACAGAAGCTAAACAATGATTGTGAGCCAGAGATTACATCTTGAACAGAAGTGTAATGATGCTTGCGGTACTCACAACTTCACGAATTTTGTCAGAAAGATGTGAAAAAAAGTCAGTCAAACAACGGTTCTGATAGTGGATATTTTCTTTATGTTTTTGACATAAAGCAGTGTCTGACAGCCTCCCTGATACCCATCAGTATCGCAGTTTTGATTCTGTGGCTCCAGTTCCACATGGCACCAAGGTGCTGTGTACTGTCCATTCTTGGGTTTTTGGGTGCTGTACCTATTGCCAACAGGTGGGTCAAAGCACTGGGGCTCTTCTGAAGTCCTCCCTAAATTTGGACCCAGCTTCAGCTCCAAATCCGAGTTTTCAGAGAGCCCAGGGTGAGGCTCACCTGCCACAGTAGACACGTTGGCTAACGGGTTGCACTGCAGCACCCGCTCGGACAAGGACACCATCGCGATGCCACCGTTCTTCTTCTGCAGGGGCGGACCGGTGGACAGTCAGCTTGGCCCCCAGCACAGCCAGCTGCCTGTTCACTCTCTCGGCCCCTGTGAGGAAGGTGTTCAGCCCTGGCTTTGAGGTCAGAGTCGTCTCCTCTCTGGGTTTGTGTGAATGGAGGAGCCTCAGCCCTGGTCTGGGTGGTGTGTTGGCCCTGGGTTTCTGGGTTTGGAGGAGTATCTTACCATCTAGACTCCCACCTAGGGCTCAAGAGTTCAGGGGCTGTGGACCGTGGGTTTTGCGGGCAGAAGATATTTAACCTGGCGTTTGAGGAAATGGAGGGAGAAGAGGCTCAGGTTCAAGAGCTCCTGGTTTGAATCTCTTGCTTTAAGTTTGAGGGCCAGGGCAGTCTCTCACCAGAAGCTGCAGGATATCATCAGGAACATTGCGAGTGTTCTTGCACATACCCCGGGCAGCTGAGTGGGAGAAGATGACAGGTGCCTGTGACACTTCTAGGGCTCGCCGTGCCACAGCATCCGAGACATGGGACAAGTCCACCATCATGCCCAGGCGGTTCATTTCTGCCACCACCTTCTGCAGGGACAGGATGGGGAGAGGGCATGAGGGCTGCATTTATCTTGTGTGTATTTATCTGTAGGGAACAGGCGGGGCTGTACATTCATGTGGGGCAGGGTATGGAAGCCGGGTCCTTACCTCGCCAAAGCCGGTGAGCCGACTGACATTGCTGTAGAAGGGGTGGATACCCTTTGCTGAGCTCTGTGCCCTTCAGGATGGCCAGGAGGCAGTCTGACTGGTGGCCATGACTTGGCTACAAGAGCGTAGAAAGAGGTTCTGTCGAACCGTCTACACCTGCAACTCCCTGGTGCAAGAGGAGGGACCCAAACTGGGCTGTGCCTGGCAGTAGGAGGGCCCTTCTGGGGATTCAGTCTTGTTCTGTGAACCTCCATTCCCCTCCCGACCCCAGGTTCAGGGCTGGATCCCAGGGGTAAACTTGCTTTGGGCCCCAGCGTGATCTTGGGCAGATCCCTGCCTCACTGGGCCCTTACCATCTGCACTGTGCTCACCAGGGCGTGTTGCAGGTCTGGGTGAGTGTCACGTAGCGCACACCCAGCGAATAGAAGGTACGCAAGATGGAGAGCCTACTGTCCAGTGAGTGGCCGCCCTCCACACCAATGAGGCTAGCCAACTTCTGGGTATTGTTGAGAGCTGGGGGCAGGTAGGTCAGATGATGATTTTCAGAGGCAGGGGTAGCTAACTGAAGTTCCTAACACCTACCACCACCAGTCTGTTTACCATTTTTTTTTGTTTTTTTGGCCGTGCCGCGCAGCATGAGGGCTCTTAGTTCCCCCACCGGGGATCAAACCCGAGCCCCCTGCAGTGGAAGCATGGAGTCTTCACCTCTGGACTACCCGAGAAGTCCCCCGTCTACCTTTAACTGAGGTCACAAGCTCCAGCTCAGAATAGGAGGCACACATGAGGCAGATGAAGTGAACTTGCTCCAGGGTGAGGTGCACAGCATCGCGTTCGTGGGTCCGGCATGGGACGTAGGCTCACCAGAACTGAGGGAAGGCAAGGGCTTAGTCTGGGCTTTGGAGCTCCTTGGGCTTCTCATAGCCTCCTCAGCTGGCACAGCACTCACTGTGCCCAGAAGTCACATGTAATGCGTTGCTTTTTCTGTGGTACTTGGATGCCCGTCAGGTTGGCTCACTGTGACCCCTGTAGCCCCCAGCATCCATGGCATGGCACTTTCTAGGTCACTATGGTAACTTAGTTCCAATGTGACTAACCTGTGGTCTCTGAGGCCCCCAAACTGCCCCACATTCCCCAGCAGCCATGGTGGCACCTTGTGTGTCCCTTTGGTACCTGGGCACCCACGAGATCATTTTTCAGCCTGTCCAAGCTGGTCTGGCCATGGCTGAAATTGCGCAGATTAACATCCTGTAGCCCGTGGTGGTAAAACTGCCTCAAGACCAGGGGCATGTCGTTGTGGCTGGAGGGAGGTCAAGGCAAATAGGTGGGCTCCTTAGGTCTTGGGATCAGGCAGGACACATTGCCTGGCCTGGGCCAGCCTGTGGGTCCCCCACCTCACACTGTCATACAGACTTATACTAGGAGCAGCTGAGGCCTGGGCTGAGGGGTTCCCACCAGGGAGGGGATGACAGAGAAGGGGAAGGGCATCCATAGACGATGGAGAGGACATCCAGGGGTGGTGTGAGGGAGCCTCCCCACTAGCTCTGCATGCTCCGGACCTCCTCCCCTGCCCGGGGCCAGGCTAGGCCCCGAGCGGCCCCCAGCAGCCCGCACACACTGCAGCCACCCGTCCACAATGGGAAGTCCCGCATCAGGGCCCGCGAGCGCTCCCGCAGACTTGGGTGCTGGAGGTGCCCGGCGTGGTCTTCACGGTTACCGGCCGCAGCAGAAGACCCAGCAGGAGGAGCAGACACAGCAGAGGCCGCTGGCTGAGTGTGCGGGGACATTCGAGGCCCCCGGGCCACAAGCTGCGCAGGGCCAGGCAGGCGGGCAGAGGCGGGTCTGAGAGGGGCGGGCAGTGGGGTTCTGCCTGTCGACACAGGCCACCCAGCGGCGGCGCCTCGCGAGGGGGGCGGTTTGAGGGAGGGATACAGAGTCACAGGACCCTGCGACCCGTGTGCAGAGAGCCGCGATCCGGGAAGCCCAGCAGCCACAGGGCGGCAGTGCCCTCCCGCCCCCTGCTCACAGGCAGCTCCCGCGGGCTAAGCTGGCCTCTGCGGAGAGCCCACTCGCCTCCCATCGTGGGGTCCCTCCACCCCTGCCCCTCTTCCCACTCCCACTGCTCCGAGGGGGCGCCCTAGGTTGCTCTCCCCCGCCTGTAACCTTCCTGTCCAAGCTGGGGTGCTTCTCTCAGAGGGCCACCTTCAGCCCGAGGCCTCCCGGGAGCACACCTCGTCCCCATCTGCCTGCAGCCGGCCCCGCCCACCCCGAGGGCTGCGTGCCAGTGTCTCTGTGGCCACAAGTGCTCTGGGCTCCCGGATTCCCGGGACTGGGCCATGGGGGCTGGTGTGGGGGAAGAGATAGTTTCTGGAAATGGGGGTGGGTAACCATGTGAGCTCTGGATTCAGGAAGGGGCCCTCTGCCCCCGACCTGCTCTCTCCACCTACTTGACTCCCAAACCTGCGTGACCATTCTCTGGGGACTTCAACCAGCGCCTGGGAACTATCAGGAACCTCCCCCACTTCTGGCAGCCAGCCTCAGGAAAGAGCGCCCTCAGGAGTCGCTACACCTCCCCAGGGCCTGAATAGAGGGACTTTGGGGATGTGAACTGAACGACCTTCTGGGGAGAGTCAGCGACCCTTTTACTCAAGAGAGCAGGAACCCAGTCAGCAGGCTATTTGAGTGGAAGGAAATGAAGTGATTTCCATGGCAGCAGAGCCCCCACCGCAGCAACCTTCCTCCCAGAGCTCCTGGCTGACCTTCTGGCCAGGATCCCTCCTACCTCAGCGTGGAAGGCCCGGCCTCGTGGAGAAGTATAGGTTCTGAGGAAAGACCTGGCACCTGGGTTCTGCTGCTACACTTGCCTTATCTCGTGGCCCTTGTGGCTCTAGCTTTCCCAGAAACCTCAAGGGCTTAAGTGCCTGTGCTTACTCAGAGGCCGCATGCCATTCCCCATTTCCAGCCTCAGGCCCTCCCCCTAGCTGCCTCCTCTAGAGACCCCCTCTCCTCAACACACACACACACACACACACACACACACACGCACACACACACACACACACACGATGTGCCTTCTCACAGAAGCTCAACCACAGAGATGCTTTAGGGACTGTGCCCAAACTCCTTCATCCCCAGCCTCTCAAGTTTTTGCTCTGATCCCTGGCACCCCCTGGAGCTGTTCCAGCTTTGGAACCTTTCCCAGGTGGCAGGAGTGCCTAGCACAGGGGTAGTGACCTAAGTCTGAGCACTGGCGACCCTAGAAATATTATACCAAAACATTTTATTGAGCAGTAAGGGACCCCACTGGGGACAGAAAGGGCTGGCAATAAAGGAGCATGTGACCCTTGGGGCAGGGTGCGTGCTGCTTGACTCTCCATCCTGTTCTTGCTTCAGGGAGCAGGTCCACCTGTGTCTCTGTATCCTGCCTCCTGAGACCCCAGGCAGGAGGCTCTTTGCACAGAGTGCTGCTTTCCCTTTCAAAAAGCCCAGCTCCCACCTGGTTTGTGGTGGTGGCCGCTGACAATGGCTCAGGGCAGGAGCCCATGTGTAGACAGCTAAGGCTTCTCTGCACCCTGTCTCTGCTCCTGCATCCTCCTCGGCTCACCGAGTGTAGACTTTTCTTTCTTCAGCTCACAACGGGGCCCCTGAGGATTGAGGAGATGAGCGTCAGGTTTTCTTCCAGGCCAGCTTCTGCCCTGGGATGTTCAGGGCAGACTCTCATTACAAACCTCAGTTTCTGAGGCTCCTGGCTTATGGCCATTTAGTGTAGAAGGAGGCTCCTGGCTGGGGAAGGCTCAGACAGAACGATGCAGGTTCTAGTCTGTGGCAGTGGGCACTGGGGTGGGGTGGGGTGGGTCACTGCAGGAAGAGGCATTCGCCGCCTTACGCAGTTAAACCATTGCCCTCTCTTCAGGATGTCTCACCTGCAAGATTCTGTGGGGTCTGCCTCCTGGCATCATGCTACAATCGCCGGATTTGTGGTCTGGGGCTACCCAGGTCTTTGTCCGACATTTCCGGAGAGTGCTTTCTTTTCAGAGCACATCTGGGGACTGGCTTCTCTGCTTCCACCTTTGCTGGCGGGGCCAAAGGAGAAATTCAGAACTGATCAGTCACTTCTGCTGTGCACAGTCTCCTGCCAGAATTTCCCTCTCTCATGTCTCTCCCAGTTTCTGGCTGAAGACCTTTAATCTACTTGATACCCAGAACACAGCCTTGGCCCATCACCTCTATGAGTCCCTAGAGAAGGGACACTGGCTGCAAAAGCAATCCCCAGGGCCTACGGCTGTAGCAGATGAGGAAGTCTCTTCACCGTTTGCAGGGAAAACACTAGAACCCGAAAAAAATTGCAATCATGATCCTCCCCATCTCTCCCTTCCACAAGAGAGAAAACATTTCTTGCAGTCTGTCACTTCTGAGGCTTTAATGGAAATGTCTTTCACGTTTTGGAAAGGAATAATCTAGTATAAATTGGTTAAGATCCCCTCCCACTTTGGCAACCCCTCTTGGGCCCCATTTATACGGCCTGTTTCAGCCACACTGAACTCTAGCCCTCTGATACTTTTATCTAGATTAGAACAAGGCGAAATACTGAGGCAGAGTGATCAGGAGACTCAGAGCTGGGGTCTGGGTACCAAGTCTAGGCTCACATCAACCCAGCCTCCTGGGACACCATCTCCTCAGCCCTCCAGTCTCACTAGCATTTCATCACCCCCCTTCATTCTTCCGGTCTTCCCATCAATATGGCACCACCCTCTCCCCGAGTACTCAGCAACTCAGTATGGGATGTGTCTGAGGGGACCGATATAGATGTCTGCATGACAGCACAGAGGTGCCTAGGTTTGAAAGTGCGCTTCAAGAGTGGCCGTCTTCCTCAAACTGCTCCATTTACCTTTTGCCAACAAAAATGCACTTGTCTTTCGCTAAGAGGCCAATCAGGAAAGGGTCTGAATGCAAGCATCCTGTAGCCCAAAGAGGAAGGCTACATTTACAAAGATCAGAAACTTCCTGCACACTTGTCCAGGGATTACCTTTCACTTGTCCTCAGCAGTGAGCCCTGTGGGCACTGAAGGTGTCCCAGGTCACTGGTATTCTTTAGAGCTGGGAGAGTGCTGAGGTGTATGTGGTGTTCAAGACCCTCAGGAACACGTGGCAGCCAGGGGAGGTTGTGTGTACACCATGCCTCTTGTACAGATGCCTGGTCTCGGTGTACCTGCTGCACTGCCCTCCCAGGGAACAAAGGACAGGTTAGAGTAAATATAGAAGATCTGGTCAGACATTCTGTCTCTGACAACCAAAGAGATTGCTATGTGGTGGAGAACTTTCTCCAAGGAAAGAAGTTCCCTCCAGGGTAGGGAAGTTTCTCTGAGGGCAGCACTTTTGCACAGTTACCCTGCCATGGAAACTGTGAGAAGGCCTGTGAGGGCATCACTACCCAGTGAAGTCATATGAGGAACCTGTGACTTGAGGGGCATGCTTCAGGATGAGGGGCAGTTTTGTGGAGGAGAGCAGGGTGGAGGCAGAGGTACTCTGCCTGGCCCCTCACACCCGGGTCTTCCCACCAATGCCCTAGTCTACTAGACACCCCACGTGGGCCATGCTGGTGGGCGGGCCCATCCCCAGGGGCCCCAGGAGGGCAAGAGAGAGCCACATTCTGAGATTGGCTTGAGAGGCAAGATGAACGTAAGAGACAGCTAGGTTGTATGGCACTGACCCTAAGAGGCAGAGATTTGTGTGGACTGGGGAATCAGGGAAGGTTCCTTTGCAGTGGGCCTGAAGGACAAGTGAGATTTGGACCCATGGGGAAGAGAGGAAAGACATTCCAGTTTGGAAGAATAAAAGCAAAGACACACTCTTCTCAACCTTGTCCTGCCCCAAATATAATTTCATAGCACGCTGAAATTTTCTACAACTGAGGACTTAAAAAAACCAAGAGGTTAAGGGGCCTACACAGTGTTACACAGGTAGTGGAGAGGTGTTCTGCTCAATGGTTAGGTTCATGTTGGGGCTCCGGGTTTACAGCTGATAGGAATATAAGGACAAGCTCATGCCATTTCAAACATTTCCAAGTGATACTGAGAGAGATGTTAAAGGTGCAAAATGAGGGTGCTGAATGACCTCACAAAGTGGGAATGGTGGGCCCATTTGAACATGAAATTGAAAACAAGTTCATGACAAAAGGACATAATACAAAATGACAACATCATCACTACAGTCCCCTCTCCCCTAGAAGTAAGAGTCATTAGAATCCTCTCTCTCTCCACCATGAAAGGATGAGACAAAGGCTCAGCAGCAGCCCCCGTGAAAAACATGGTCAACAGTGTGGAGAGATGTTACTAAGACGATTTAGTCCGACTCAGAGAAGGAAAGAGTCAAATCTGCCCTTAGCCTGATCAGGCCCACAGGAAGCAACCACATTTGGTGCAGCCTTGATAGTGTGGCAATGAGAGAGAACCTTCTTTAGGAGGGAAGAGGGAACTCCCTGTTGCCGACCCTGAAAAAGCAAAGTTGGGACATTCGTTTAATGGATGAAAATAACGGATACTTCTGGAAATGCCTGTCATTCTGATTGGATATTTTTTAAATGTTAACTGAAATTTAAATGTATAAATTATAAAAAGAAGATGACAAAAAGGCCTATTATCATTTTATTACCCAGATAAACCCTGGTGGTCCACTAGTAGGAGAAGGGTCTTCTCTAAACAGTTTTCTTCATCTGGATTTCTGGACACTCCGTAGTTTAATCTGCTTCTGGAGGCAGCGGATGACATTTTGGCAAGTTTTATTCAAATTCTTTATGCCATGATGTTAGGAAAGAAGAATAGTTGCTGTGCTGAGCTTTGCGAGGTCAGATAGAATTTTGGAGTATTCTCTTTCTCTCTCTCATAGACAGCAGCTGTCATTTGGTAAGCCATAAGCCTTCCTTTGCTTTGAGTGTGGTTACTGTGTTTGTTGGATTTCTAAAATATATTTTTAGTGTTTACTTGTTTAGATTGAAAGCATTGGGCTATATATATATATATTTTTTCTTTTTTTTTTTTCGGTACACGGGCCTCTCACTGTTATGGCCTCTCCCTTGCAGGGCACAGGCTCCGGGCCCGCAGGCTCAGTGGCCATGGTTCATGGGCCCAGCCGCTCCGTGGCATGTGGGATCTTCCCGGACCAGGGCACGAACCCGTGTCCCCTGCATTGGCAGGCGGATTCTCAACCACTGTGCCACCAGGGAAGCCCTGGGCTATATTTTTAAAAGTTTATCCCTTCATTTGGGAAGGCCTTTGATGTTGTGACATTGCTTGCAAGAGAGCTAACGGAATTCTGGACTCCATATTTTCGTTTTTACCTCTTTTTTTTTTCTCTGACTTTGAACCAACAATGGCTAAGAATGAAAGGAACTCAGGCCCCAATATTTTTCCCCTTGTCAAGCACAGAGAATGTGGGGAAGAATGAAATTGGGAAAGTGTTTTGCTCCTCTTCCTCCTCCTTTTTGGTCAGTTACCTCAGTCGTCCAGCTCACTCTGTTTTTCTAGCCTGGCTTCAGAAAGACCTGAATTTGATGAACTACACACTGTTGGAGTAGTAGATTGCTAGAAGGAACCAAGATCCAGACAACCTTAAATGGCGGCTTCATGGAATTATTTTCTAGAAGGATGGTTTAACAAATTTCCCCACTTCCATTGTGAAAGGAGTTCCCTGTTCCTAAGAAAATGGACCTATGTCCGACTGACACAGAAGATGGAGATTTATCCCAGTGCATTTATATATGTATATATATTAAAATTATATATATATAATGCCTAATGGAAATATCTCAGATGGTCTATTTGTGTTTTAATTTTACTTATAAAATTGTGACCATTTTTTAACTCAAAAGAGGAGAATCTTAATTAATTAAAAAGACATTCTCAGTAGTCTAAGATTCAGAGTTACTTGGCAGAGAAAATTGCTGAATGGTTAGATAACAGTGCTGGTATGCTTGGCTATTGTAACACTTTGCATTTGAGTTTCTCTTCCTTGAAATTAAAAGAACTATATGACTCAAGAGAAATATTGATAAGTAGGAATATTCTGCTTGCTTTTTATATAGCCTATTGAAGAATATTTTGATTAATTATTTGGAGGTCATAGGAAGGAACCTTCATGATCTAACTTTTGAACAAGTAGTGTGGCGACGCAAAGCTATGACTTCAAAAGGAAATGTGAAATGACCTATTTCTTTTGGCATCTCAATCCAGATATCTGTCAGTAAAATGAGTCACTTTTCAGTCAAATGGGTGGTCAGCAATATAATTTTTTATTGGGAAGCTGAAAGACGCCATTGCCAAGCAGAGCACCTGCAGTGTTCACATCTATATTTGAGCATCTTTCGTTTTCCCAAGGGGTACAGATGAGAATAAGGAAGGCAGAGAAATGCACTTGAATAAACTTTTCAAGATGGATAGAACAGAGAGCATTCCCAGGGGCAGGTCAAGTTCAACCCAAGAACAGCTCTCTCAGTGCTTTCACAACTAGTTAAAATATAAGACCAGTAGTAACTCAGCTCTCAAGTCAGTGCTGAAATCCAGCAGAAGGTTGTTAATATTGATAAGATTAACATACATCAAATAGGATTACTGAAATTTTCTGAATCCAAAAGTTCTCCACAGTGTTGACATTTCCTTACTGAACTCCCAGGATTGTTTGGTTTCAAACGCTGTTGGGCTCAAGTCACATTTTGTTTTAAATAATCCTCCATAAAATGTTCAGCTTTCAGTCTAATATGATTGAAACCCAGCTTGAGTGTGTTTTATAATGCACTGAAGTGGAAAGACTATGGGCATTGAATTATTCAAAACATGGCAGGCAAAGGAGTGATATGTGGGGAAGAGGTGATCAAAGAAATGAGTGAGACTTGATATGTCTTGTTATCTCATTTTATTTACCTGTTAGAACTCTTCCAAATATTAGAGGAAATAATTCAATACCAATTTTCACCTGTCACGTTCGACACTTCAATGATTAATGAATGTCAAATTAGACCACAGTTTTCTGTACCACCTGCTCTGCAATAATATTTCTGAGCCTTTATTAAAAATGTAAAATTGTCATTGAATTTCCAAATATGATTCTGCAGTGGCTAATTCAGCTTGTTTTATTAATAAGCAAGTTCTGATGAGTAATACTAATTTAATAAGCCTGCATGTGAGGTTAAAGTGTAAACTATTCCTGCCGAAGGTGATGAGCTATGACTGCGATGTGGTGGTAGGGCACTCACCTTCCTGAACGAACCCTGCGAGCACACGGTTCTTGGGAGAAACCAGTACTTCATATAGTAGCAAATCTGATATTATTTTGCATGTCTCCTGTAGCAGTGGAATGCGCACACACACACACACACACACAGACACGATCAAGGGTGAAGAAACACACATGCGCACCTTAGATGCTTACATTAATTTCTGAATATACTTCTCCGGAAAGAAAAAGCTTTACTGATGATTTGTATTTTTATAGTTTATTATTTTATCCATACTAAAACACTTCATGAAATCACTTCCTGTTTTGTTGTCCATGGAATCCTTTCAATTTTGAGATGCTAAATATAAATCGAAATAATGATTATAGTCATTGGCCATGAAAGACTAAGTTACAGAGAACCCAGTGACTGGAGGTCAGAGCTGCCATGGAATTATTCTCTGCTCCAGAGACCATTAGAATATCACTGTGTACCCACTTAAGGATAGAATGATGCTACTGAGAAACTAGCTCTCTTTTATTTCTACTAAAAGGAGAGAACAGCAGGGGACCTTGGCTGTGTGAGTGTATGAGACTTTCTCTGTTCTGTACAATGAGCCAAAAACAATACATGAAATAGCCTCGCGCCTTTTGTCTTTTGTACCCAGCTCTTTCCTGTATTGCTCCTGATCAATTATACTTAAATCAACAAGAGTTGCTTGAACATTTTGACAGTTATGTTCCCCATACCCTGAAGCATATTTAAAGGGTTACTGAGATAAAGCTATTTCAAAGAATACTCCCTCCAAATTTTTTCAGGGTGGCATCAATGAAAGTAACTTAGAGGGAAAAAAACTCCAACTTGGGTTCCTGGCCTACCACCCTAAGGCCAGGCAAGCATTAACCTTCATAGCAAAAGCTAAGTTTGCTCCCAATTGAGAATTTGGTTTCCATGGTCTTATATAAAAAGTATATGGAGACTTTAATTCACTATAAGCCCTTTCCAAAGAGGAAATACAGTTCATTCGTAAGAGATGATGAAAATTACAATTTTGTTGAATAGGTGAAATATATATTATATATAATATATATATATATTTATTTTTAATATATATATAAAATATATAAAGTTACTCTTCAGAGTCCTAAAACATGGATTTTCCTTACTTACCAAGAATGAACAGTAACTTGATCTCTAAACACAATAAAGCACCTGGTCATAGTAGAATCATAACAAATAGTTGATATCAGAATGAATTCACTGTTCAGGTGTAAAGAGGGAATACCTTCAGTTTTCTTCTTTCTGTCACCCCATTATTGCATCCTGGACAGAGGGGATTTTCTTGACTTTAATCTAAAGGAGAAATGTTCACTTTTGTTAAGATGGAAATTGACAACCTCAGTAGGCAGAGGCACTGTTTTTATTTGGCTGAATTCATGTTTCTAGTGATAATTCAAGGTGTAATAGGGTTTTCTCTGCCACTCCAAAATCTGAAAATGATAAGCATCTCACCAGAGTTTCAGGACGGTCCATTACCTATTCTGTGGAAAGGATACACAAAATACCATGATTCATCAATGTCTTCTTTGACTTATTAATCAATGGACAACTACTGAGTTATCCTATCTTTGCTTCAACAAAAAAAAAAAAGAAAAGGAAAGAAAACCACAAACACAAAAAATCTGTTAACGATGAAAACGTATTATGCCAGGCCTTACTATGGCCTGACTTGGAAATTTAGTTTCAGAGCCTTTTGTGAATATACCAAGGAAAGAAGACCTAGGTGTATCTTATTCCCACAGGCCGCCAATAAATATTTGCTTAAAGGAGAAAAAATTAATATAAAGCGTAGGAGAGAACCTGACAGATGCTTAACATTATTGAGTGATAGCAATGCCCAAACTCATCTGTGATCAAACACTATGAAGTATCCTCCTAAGGATAAACTTATTACAAATAAGAAGTGAACATTCAATTATGGAGATACTTTCAGTTTCAGCTCTGATAGGCAAAAGGCTTGGAAGTTGTCACTGTATCTTGTCCTTACAAGATAATGCTGTAGAAAATGAAAATCAATGACTTTTCTCAGACGTGATTAATAAAACATGTAACTACGAAAGAATTTTAAAACTGTAATTATGTATGTGTATATATGTGTCTCTGAAAAATCTGGGTCAAAGAAAACTGAGGCTATCAGTATAAACTTATTTAACTTCTATCTCTTCTTACCTTTATTTCCTCCCAAACTTACCAGTATCCATCCAACTTGAAGGATACAAGTGATTTTTATATACTGTGCAAGGTTTTTTTCTTATTCATATGTCCGTGTTTCCCCAATTATCTAAATTATTGTCTACATCTTCAGGATCTCCTTTATCAGTTCCTCCATTTCAACATATAAAATAGAAGTCCTTCTCATTCTAAAAAATTTTTTGCTAATTATTTTCTCTTTTCATCCAAACTCCTTCAGAGCAGCCTATTCCCACTGTTTCACTAGCCCCGCCTGGCCCCGACAGGCAGCCCTATGCCCTCAATGTATTGCATCTGGCTTTCTTGTCCACCACTTCACTGAACTGCTCTAAGGTCACTGGGGACCTAACTTCCCAAATCCAATGGACACTTACATTCTCTGAAGTATGACGCTGTCATCTACTTCCTCCTTCTTGAAACTCTATCACCTCTCTCCTTCCCAGAATTCTTTCTCTGCTTATTACTTAAACGTTGTCAGTACTCACAATTCTCTGAAATCTCATCCATTTTCATGATTTTAATGACTGCGAAATGCTGGTGACATTCAAATTTTTATCTTTCCATGTCTTCACGTGCATGTCCAGTTACCTACCTGTTTGTCTCCTGAATTCTACAGGTGCTTTCAAATTCTACATGTCCAGAACTAAAGTCTTTTCCCCAATTCAGTTATTTATCCCCTATGTCCAAATTCAATGATACCACCACCCAACCTTAGTCACATGGATGGGGGTTCAGCCTCTGCCTCCTACTTCTTCCTTACTTCCCAAGATCAAGTCTTGCTTGTAATTTCCTAAATAAAATTAGAACTTATTTCTTCCCTCCATCTGTACCTTATTTCAGACCCCTTTCTATTACCTGGTCTAGAAGTTACCAAATTGCTGTTTGGTGGAACCAGTTGTTAGACACTTCTATTAAAAGAGGACTCTACAGGGCCTCCCTGGTGGCGCGGTGGTTGAGAGTCCGCCTGCCGATGCAGGGGATACGGGTTCGTGCCCCGGTCTGGGAGGATCCCATGTGCCGCGGAGCGGCTGGGCCCGTGAGCCATGGCTGCTGAGCCTGCGCATCCGGAGCCTGTGCTCCGCAACGGGAGAGGCCACAACAGTGAGAGGCCCGCGTACCACAAAAAAAAAAAAAAAAAAAAGAGGACTCTACAGACAAATAGATTTGCGGATGGCTGTGTACCATACGCCTGCTGTGACGATCCAGAATGAACATTAGCCTACAGCAGCCCCGAGAAGCTGTACAGTAAAGAAATCTGATTAACTTTACTTAAGCCAGGTTCTCCCTTCTGCCGGCCTATAAACCTTTCAGTAGGGACAGGAGAGGAGGTGGCAGCGTGAAAGTCCCACTCGAAAATAAAAAACACTGCTCCTCAGAAGAGTGGGGCATAATTATCTCCAGGCTTCTTCAGATTCCTCATCCATACTGACGTCAGTGGTCTAAAATGCCACCTGAACTTGTCCCTTCCATTTAGCTGTATTCTGAGGAAACCAGCTCCCCACACATGGATGGTTAAGACCTGCTCTCCTCCTCCTCGCTGCCTCCTTTAGGGGTACTTGCCGCTGCCTGGGGACACTGCACTGATCCTCCAGAGCCTGTGCCTGTGGCTCTGTAACACACCCCTCACACACTCACGGCTCTGGACTTCCGCTGTCCACTCTGCCTTGAGTATCCTTGCCTTTCACCGGCTGACTCACCAGTTTCTCACGAGTCCTTTAAGACTTAGCTTAGGGACTGCCTCTTTTGATGACTTTTCTTTGCCTCACGGCTCCCCCTCTTCTTCCACAAACACTGACTAAACGCCCTGAATATGCCCGTCACAGCATGTCACGTGCAGGATGAGACATCTGCTGTGCGTCTTCCCCTCTCACTCCACTGCTAAAGGGCCAACACTACATCTTGCTCGTTGTTTCACTCCTCTAACACTCAACCCATGACTAATGAACTAACTAGTACTGTAGTAGCCCTCTTAGTAACAATCAGGCAGGACCTTCTACAAGAAATCTGACACTCCAGCTTTTCTCTGATCTCATCTTTCAGTCTGACTGAACTAACAACTTATCTGTGCATGTTTTACCAGGGAGACATCATTTAATCCAGAGATGTGTCATCACATACTCTTACATACTCTGCCGTTTAAAAATTCTGCTCAGATGGGGGAAGGAGACAGGTGTGCTTTCTGACAGCCCCACTGTTTTTGCACTTCTAGTGGTCACTGGCTTCTCTCTCAGTGCCTTCCTTAAACCCTTCTTCTCTTAACAAGGAAACGGGATAACAAAGTGATTAAGAGCCTGGTTACAGCCTATGTGTGAACAGAAACATAACCAAGGACATAGAGAATAGACTGGCGGTTGCCAAGGGGGAGGGGGTGAGAGAGGGTTGGATTGGGAGTTTGGGATTAGCAGATGCAAAGTGGTGTATATACAGGATGGATAAACAAAAAGGTCCTACATGGGACTTCCCTGGTGGCGCAGTGGTTACGAATACGCCTGCCAATGCAGGGGACATGGGTTCAAGCCCTGGTCCAGGAAGATCCCACATGCCGTGGAGCAGCTAAGCCCGTGCGCCACAACTACTGAGCCTGCGCTCTAGAGCCTGCAAGTCACAACTACTGAAGCCTGTGTGCCACAGCTACTGAAGTCCATGCACCTAGAGCCCGTGCTCTGCAACAAGAGAAGCCACCACGGTGAGAAGCCTGCACACCGCAAAGAAGAGTAGCCCCCGCTTACCACAACTACAGAAAGCCCGCGTGTAGCAACGAAGACCCAACGCAGCCAAAAATAAAATTACATTTATTTTTAAAAAGTGGATGTATTTTAAAAAGGTCCTACTGTATAGCACAGGGAACTATATTCAATATCCTGTGATAAACCATAATGGAAAAGAATATGAAAAAGAATGTATATAAATGTATAACTGAGTCACTTTCCTGTGCAGCAGTAATTAACACAACACTGTAATTCTACTATACGTCAATAAAAAAATAAAAATTTTAAAAACTGCCATAAAAATCATCACATAAGGGGGACTTCCCTGGTGGTCCAGTGGTTAAGACTTCGCCTTCCAATGGAGGGGGTGAGGGTTCGATCCCTGGTCGGGGAGCTAAGATCCCACATGCCTTGCGGCCAAAAAACCAAAACATAAAACAGAAGCAATACTGTAACAAATTCCATAAAGACTTTAAAAATAGTCGACATCTAAAAAAGTCTTAAAAAAATCACATAAATCAGAAACAAATGAAACATAATAAAGTCCATACATTAAAAAAAAAGAGCATGGGTTCTGTTCTGGTCACATCCCAGCTTCCCACTTAGTTATAGCTGTGTAATTCTGGGCAACTCACATAATGTCTCCTCAGACTCCTCATCTATAAAATGGGGATGGTAATAGTTCCCTACCTCATAGTGTTGCTGTAATCCATAAACATGGTTAAGTGCCTTGGTAAATGTTTGATGCTCTCTGGTTATTGTGAATTAAAATATGTCAGTGGCTTCTGGCCATACGATTTGTAATAGTTTGACAGTTAACCAAATGGTAAAACGATTCCATTTATTATTCCCATCTCTTTTTACCCCTTACCCTGTTTTGTTGTTTACATTTTCTCCCACCACAGAGTGTTAGTTCCAGGAGAGTAAAGGCTTTATTTTGTTCACTGATGAAAGCAATAGCACCCAGAAAAGTACTGTACATATGAAGCCCTCAGTAAACACTAGCTGAATGAATGGTGCAAACTGTCACAAGGAAAAATACACCAAAACTTTCATTATAATAAAAAAGTATAGATAAATCTTTCTCGAATGTCTTCCAGTCAAGTATTTCAAAACACCATATGCTATAATAAAAACATAAGTAATTTATTAAAATTTGAAGGCAAAAACATAATTTTAAAAGATTTTAAAAGATGTAGACCTATGTTAGGCGTGATGGAATATGGATGCTTTCTGGAAATTCACAATCAGGTCCAAGAGTCTCACTTTCAGAATGTTCTAGTAGACTGAGTTTACTTTTAGTTGTCTTTGATGAAACAGTCACTATTGTACTCTCTTTCTTAACAGAACTGTGTTTTTTTGAAGACTCACTTCTAATTGGTTCAGTAAGCAAAGAATTATTTTGCCCAATTCCTTTGCTTTTCTGCTTTACAGGTGAGTCAGAGCAGGAATGCAGGTCCTTCCCAGGTTGTTTCTTAGCAGAGTAGTTTTTGGTCTATTCACCTGCTTTGCTCATTTTCTCTGAAGGAGACCTGCTATTTCTAGGTAATTCCTCTTCTTTTCTTTGACTTTCAGTTCCAGAAATGACGTCTGCTGAAGGAGAACATGTTCTAGCAATGAAATCTTCAAAAGACTCCTGCCGCTGCTCTGTGACTGGGACCCCCAGGTTGTCTTTGGAAGTTTCTAAGGCCTCCTGAGTAGAGACTGGGACATGGAAGGAGTCGAGAGGCAAAGGAATCCCAGCATCACCTGTAATTTTCTGAAACTGGAGGGGAAAAGACAAAAATTCAGTGATGAACAAAGCCAACCATTAAAAAGTAGAGTTCAAAACTTCAGTGTTACTCTGTGATCTTATTATTAACACAGTCAATTGATTATTCAGAAGATTTCAGAGCCAGTTTTTTTCTAATTATATTTTGCCAAGTGATTCTCAGCTTAACCTAGCTATATCCAAGGCTATGTCTGCTACGTTTTCAGACTTTGGTGATTGGGGTAGTTATTACCCATTTCCTTTCCCTCACTAAAAATAAAACCCTATTCTGTAAGATAATTAATTTCTTTTCTATCCTCCAGGCACAAGTAAACCGTATATAGTTTGTGACCAGACTGTGTTCTCAAGCTGTCAGTTCCCAAGACCACTCTGAGATTGGCTGATGGGGGCTCCAAGTAAGGCTGGAGGAAAAGCTGACAGGTTTTCCCCTCCCATTCCCATGACCAGGTGAGTCACTCTAATATCTTACATATCAGCTATGTCTGGATTACTTATTTTAAAAATTATATCAGTATGTGTACCTTCATTAGTGTTCCTTCATTGTAAGCTGACTGCATACAAATAGAAACCTAGATAAAATATGAACAGAATAGACATTTATACAATTTAAAATCTGGAATATTTTCTCTAATGTCTTCTTTCTTCATTAAGGATAGTTTGCTTTAACTCATACATTTTCTAAAGAACTTCCAGTTTTCTTATGTACAACAATACAGTATCATTAAATGGGCCCACATTTACTAATCTCAGATTTGGAGAGGACTCCAGAGTCTTCTAGCTCCCAAGCATGTGAACTATTAGAGACTGACCATTATTATTTTCTCTCTGACTTGGTCATTTCCTTTTTGCTAATCACTCTTAGAATCATTAAGTGCTGTCCTCTCCACTTACTTGGACATTTTGCGTAGGTCCTGGGGCACTCTGCTTTGATTCTGATTTTTCCTCTTCAAGTGCCTTCTTTTCTTCTTTAGGTGGACTACTAACAGTATAATTCATCTGGGGACGACCTAGTAAATGAAAATCTGACTGATCTATACCAGCCATTGTGGCCAACTGCCCAAGCCTGGCCCAGAGGAGGAAAGGAGAAAAGACAAAGGTTATTAGAATCACAGAAGAGCAGTTTAGATTTCCCCAGAGCTACAGTCATGAAATACTTCTAAAATCTTAAAAGTCAACATCCTACTCCAGACTACAAGCCTCTCTCTCCCCCAGATTCTCAGCCCTTTCCAGGTTCATCCTCTAGACATCCCACTGTCTCACTAGCAGCTTCAATATGTACCATGCACCCTGTCCACTGCCTGTCACACCTCCATTCCCACACTTCTTTACCACCTTTCCTCCAGTTTCCAAGAATGTGTTTGTTCCTTCCTTCCCAACACCAACTCATTCACTGACAAAACACCACTCCAGCAACTATCCATCTCCACTTCCCTCTTTCAGCAAAATTGCTCGCAGTTGAGAACCACTGACCTATATCTTCCCTGAAGATTAATAATAATTTTTATGTCTAAGACAAAAATAACTTTAATTCAAACATCAAAAAAGCAAAATAAATGAGAGGAAAATTCTTATCCATTCCCGAATATTTTCAATGAAAACTGCCTTCAATTTAGTCTTTACAAAAAACTGTACCTACTAATTACTCTGTCTACAGGTTACTGTTTTATAATGGGCTCCCCATACCAAAGCAGGCTCGCCTATTTGCATTTCTTTTTTTTTTTTTTTTTTTTTTTGCGGTACGCGGGCCTCTCACTGTTGTGGCCTCTCCCGTTGCGGAGCACAGGCTCCGGACGCGCAGGCTCAGCGGCCACGGCTCACGGGCCCAGCCGCTCCGCAGCATGTGGGATCTTCCCGGACCGGGGCACGAACCCGTGTCCCCTGCATCGGCAGGCGGACTCTCAACCACTGCGCCACCAGGGAAGCCCTATTTGCATTTCTTAAAAAAATTTAATTCCTCATTTTAAAACGTCAACGATATTACCTATAATTACACTAAATTTGGCTAAATATGGCCACGTAAGTGATGAATATTGCTCCAGTTCCTCAGCAAACTACCATTAGAGTCGCAAAGAGAAGAATGCCATGAAGAGAAATGAACTAACCCAGCATCTTTAAGGAGAACCAGGAAAGCATGGAACTTCTGAAAAGAATTCTCAGTGCTGCCCAAAACACCTTCATCATCCAGGATCATGCTTGTCAATGAGTGGGCATGAAGGGCTTCAGACAAAGAGAAAGTTGTGTTTCTTAACTGGGCATTTTCATGTTCCAGCTATACAAGAAGACTGAAAACGTCTGACATGATTTTTTCTCATTGTGGTCAAAAGTAGTCTTGTCTAGTTTCAAGGAACAAAACTAAAACACTCAAAATGTAATTAATCTGTAATTAACCTAACTCTCCACCAGTAAAGAGAGAGACCATATCACATAATAACCAAAACCCCCAGGCACCCAACAAAGTTTCCTATATAACGCTTAGGTGGTATATAAATAAACCAAAGTTACCGTTTTATTAATGATCTTTCACAAAAGATCACATTTCTAACTGGTTCAATTCATAATGGAGCCTTATTCCACATTAGAAAATTACCTGCTTTAAGTTTCCCTTAAATTAGAAAGTGAATTATAGAATCTGATTTGAAAAAAACATATTACAACTCTGCTGAATGTTAACAATTAACTTTAGTGAGCAAAATATCTAATGCTTACGTTTAAAAGTCCTAAATCAGGCTTCCCTGGTGGTGCAGTGGTTGAGAGTCCACCTGCCGATGGAGGGGACACGGATTCGTGACCCGGTCCGGGAGGATCCCACATGCCACGGAGTGGCTGGGCCCGTGAGCCATGGCCACAGGGCCTGCGCGTCCGGAGCCTGTGCTCCGCAACGGGAGAGGCCACAACAGTGAGAGGCCCGCATACCAAAAAAAAAAAAAAATCCTAAATCATACCCAACCCAATTTATTAAATGTACGATCACCAATATTTTCTTTGGCTCCTTCAAAATATTCACTCGTGTGCATTCTTCCCCTTCCGCTCATGACCTATGCACTTAAAACCCCCTATAAGCTCAACTCCAGTATTTCTCAGAAAGGCTGTTATGTTCATGATGCCCCTTTTGCCTTATATAAGCAGGTGCTCACCATTTATTGAATGAGTGTCCGCCAATCCAGTGGATGCACTTTCAAAAATTCCTCCCTACACTCACCCTGTGATAAATTATATTTAGATAGAACTTTTTAGATTACGCCCTGCTTTCATGCACATTACCTAATGTAATTCTTAGAGTATATATTTTTATCTTTCATTGCATTCTTAGAAGTTTTCCAATATCTTAAATTTATTTAAATGATTCACTTTCCTAATTCATTGCCAGGAGAGTCTCATCATGTCTTTTATGCTACTGTATATACAGTATATGCACAAAAAGTGCTTTCTTGAATCAAAGAATTATGAACAGAAAATAAGCTAATGTCATAAGAAAGCACACACACAGACACACACACACACACAAAATGAGATTTTCACATTTTTAAAAACATGCTTTCTGGAATATAGATCATATGATCACTAAATACCAGCAAATGCAAAAGTCCATATGATACAACCAACTTGCAACATATTACAGTTTTAAAGTTTACAAACTATGTGTATATGGCTTAAAATCAAATCGAAATAACACCAAAACACTCTCAAAAGTGTAAGAAATTGTTTACTTCATTGACTCATTTATCAGCCTTCAGTC
Source organism: Hyperoodon ampullatus (assembly GCF_949752795.1). NCBI lineage: Eukaryota > Metazoa > Chordata > Mammalia > Artiodactyla > Ziphiidae > Hyperoodon > Hyperoodon ampullatus. Next base: position 80,170,597 of record NC_136920.1, read on the forward strand.
TTATTACTCTTTCCTCCTTTAACTGCTTTAGGCACTCCTCCAGTTTTTCCTGAACAAACAGAGTCAATGTTATAACTAATTAGTAGTATAATATCCAAAAGCCTTTCCAGCTATAGGACTCATCAGGACTTAGGGGCAGAGCCAGAAGTGAACTCAGATTTTAGTCTGCTACTGGTAGTATCATACCATGCCAGTGAAATGAATGATCAAAATCTATCAAATTAGCATAGTAAAGATTTATTTAAATTCCACTCTTTCCAACATAAATTTTTTTGTGGCAGCCCACCATAAAAGGCATATGCGTATAACATAGCAAGTCAGAAATAAATAGTTAAGACCAAGAAAGAAAAGTTCTATTTTTATTTGTGGGTCTCTTTATAGTAGGAAGTCCTATTAATGAACATGCTTAACATACCTGAATTGCATAATTGCCGATTCAAAGCATTATTTTAAAAAGTAATCACTTTTTTTTTTGCGGTACGCGGGCCTCTCACTGTTGTGGCCTTTCCCGTTGTGGAGCACAGGCTCCGGACACACAGGCTCAGCGGCCATGGCTCATGGGCCCAGCCACTCCGCGGCATGTGGGATCTTCCCCAGACGGGGGCACGAACCCGTGTCCCCTGCATTGGCAGGCAGGTGGACTCTCAACCACTGCGCCACCAGGGAAGCCCCAAGAGTAATCACTTTTAAAGCAATTTACAGTCAAGCACTGTTCCTGGAGTTCCCTGGGCATTAAATAATCTAATCATCAAAACCCTAAGAGGGGGCTTCCCTGATGGCACAGTGGTTAAGAATCCGCCTGCCAGTGCAGGGGACACAGGTTCGAGCCCTGGTCCGGAGAGATCCCATGTGCCTCAGAGCAACTAAGCCCGTGCGCCACGACTACTGAGCCTATGCTCTAGAGCCCCCGAGTCACAACTACTGAGCCCGCGTGCCACAACTACTGAAGCCTGCGCGCCTAGAGCCCGTGCTCTGCAAAAAGAGAAACCACCGCAATGAGAAGCCCGCACACCACTACGAAGAGTAGCCGCCACTCGACGCAAGCAGAGAAAGCCCGTGAGCAATATCAAACACCCAGTGCAGCCAAAAATAGATAAATAAAATAAATTTATTAAAAAAACCGTACGAGGAAAGAACAATCACTAACTCCATGTTATTTTACAGATGAGGGAAACAGAGGCAGAGAAGTAGAGTAAGTAGAGCAGCACAGCCAAGGTCACACCACTAAGTAGCAGAACCACACTGTGGACTCAGGAAGCTGGCTGCCATTCCTGCTCACGGAGGTGGTAGTCTTCCCTTCACCAAGGTCACTGAAATAAAATGAACACTGATAATCTTAGGAGTTTTAGGAACTAAGACACTTCGGTCCTTGAAGTGGGGACACTGCTTGCAATAGGCAGAATTCTGACAGAGCCCCCAAGATTACCACTTACTGAAGTACACAAACCTTCCACTTATCCAATCAAACTCTAAATGTAGGTGCTGCAGTGAAGGGATTTTGCAGATGGAATTAAGGTTCACAATCAGTTGATTTTTTTAAGATAGGCAGATTATTCTAGGTGGATGGGACCTACTCAGGCACCCCATGTAAAGGACCTGAACTCTTCCTGAATTGAAGTACAAAAGGGACAAGAGGGAGACTCTCCATTGCTGGCTCTGAAGAAGTCCAATGCTGCGGCAGGGAAGGCAAGCGAGAGGCTTCTAGGAGCTGAGACTGTCCCCCGACTGACAGCCAGCAAGGAAATGGGGACCTCTGTCCTGCAACTGCAGAATCTGAATTATGCCAACAAGCCGAAGAAGCCTGGAGGCTTTCTTTCTCAGAGCCTCTGGATGCTAACACAGCCAGACTGACATCTTGATTTCAGCTCTGTGACCCACACAAACTAGGGTGAACATCCAACGTTTAGGGTTCAATGTCTTACACTTAAATTTCATGTGCTTTAACACTCTCAGGAGGGAACTCACATGTTCCCGTGTGTATCTGAGCAGGAAACCCAGTCACGCTGTGCCTGGACTTCAGACCTGCAGAACTCTGAGCTAGTCAAATAGGTACTGTTTTCAGTCAGTAAGAGTGTAGTAAAAGAATTAAGTATTCTACTCAACCTCCAGGTTCGTGAACAAAATAAATGATTGTGATTGTTTTAGGCCACTGTTTCGGGGTGGTTTCTTATGCAGCGATAAACAATCAGAATTCCTATACTTATGAAAGCAGTATGATATATTTATACCTTTTAACTGCTTTGAACAATCACTTAAAGAATGAGGAACTCTATTATATGCCATCATTGGGAGAGGAGCTGGTATCACTTTCTGGAGAGTAGTTTTTGGTACCTAACAACAATCCTACATCAGGAGTTTACCCTAAGGAAATCAAAGATGTGGGCAAAGATTTATCTACCAACATGATGTCATGAGATTGTTTATAACCAAACCCTAGAAGAAAGCTAAGAGCCTCCGAATTGGGACCGCTTTAAATAAAAACAGCTCACCGTCTGAAGGAATGCGCTATGAAGCCACTAAGAAAAGAATGACAAGAGGTCTCAACCAGAGTTAATGAATGGGCTTCAGGAATTCTACATTGAAAATATATCTGTGCGTTTTTCCTGGGAGATGATGCATAAGCTTAATCAAATTCTCTGATGTAGAAGAGTATTTAGTGACATGGCAAAATATTTCTGACACTTTTTTAAGACAAAAGAGCAGATTAGGTGTGTGTACATGCAGAGGTGGCTTTTATTTCCTTCAAGAAATTGTTCATTGTTTTCAAACATTTGCTCAATGAACATATATTTTTATATTCAGAACATGTTTAAAAAATTGAGAGTCTAAGAACTTCAAATTCTTTAATGTTTCATTACTAAAGCCAGTCAAGTTTTCAATGGGGAAAAAGGGAAAAAATTGCAAAATTCCTCTAGTTTTAATATAATGGTTTAATCAATCATCTAAAACTGATTTCAAAGAAAGTCTAAACAAATAAGCAAACAAACAAAAGACCCTCACCACGGTCAGAGGAAAGTAGACTAAAATTCCTGATTGATTCTAAATAGCACATCAAAGTGCAGTTACATGCAACAGTTTCTCCCTCTAATGGAGGGAATTAGAACACAGTGCTAAATTTTTGTGAAAAAGTGTACCCTCCTCCTACAAAGTATTCAGAATTCATGTCCCTTACATGGAAATATGGAACCAAAAAAGTTAGAAAGTAAAATTGCTTGATATTCTACTACTTAAATAAGACTAATGATAAGGCTTTGGAATAATTTTCCTTCCTGCCATCTGCTCTCCATTCCACCCTTCTGTACACTGGCTAGGGTGATTTTTCTGGGACAAAGCTCCCATCATATTGGATATCAAATTTTATGTTCAACTTTTCTCCATTTAACATTGAAATCAATCATTTCTCATATAATCAGAGGATTCATAACCTTGATTTTTTTGTGTGGGCTACAAAATATTCCACTGAGTGGGTTTACTGGTTAACCATTTTACGCATTTAAATTCTTTCCAACTTTTCAGTATTATCAGACAAAATAACCGTTTTTATGCATGAAGGCTTTCTTCCATATTGAGAATAACGTTCTTACAATAAATCCATAAAAATGAGTTTGAGATCAAAGCAAATGAACATTTTTAAGGCTCTGAGGTACCTATCTCCAAACTTCCTTCCAAAAGATTTCTGAGATTTTACACTGCCATCAGCGATGTATCACTTGGTATATAACCTCTACTATAACTGTTGGCTTACTTCCTCACTTAGAGTGCAAGTTATTTGAAGACGGGGTGTATTTTATTAAGTGTTTATCCCCAGTACCTGTGCCTAGCACAATGTAGACGGTCAATAAATAATTGCTTAATAAGGAAAATCCCTGCCAATACAAGATGTACGTGTGTGAAAGACAGACTGTGTTTTTCTCTAACTGGATAGATGAAAATTTGTCATCTTCTTTAATGTGCAACTTTTTTTGCTTATAATTAGTCATTAAATTTCTCTTTTAGATTATATTGTAAAAATTCAGCTTCTCTGAGGCAAATGGGCCTGGCACTACCCATTAGCTATATAACCTTGGACAAGTTCTATAACTCTAGGCCTCAACTTCCTCATCTATAAAATGGAGATAAGCTCCCATATCACAGAGCTCTTGTGAGGATTACATGAGCTAAAACACATATAAAATTAGAAGAGTGCTTGGTACATAGAACATGTGCAATTAATGCTGAATGAATGAACATGCGAATGCAAACAGCAGTGAAGGGGTTAAATTAAATTTTCTCTTTAAAAAGAGAATACTTACATAAACACTACTCGAATCTGAAAGTATTGATACTTGTCAGCATCGCAAAACCCCCCCCATATCCTTTTCTCATCACAAGCTCCTTCCCTCTTCCCTGTTAAACACCAACCTCACTTCTTGACAGTCATTTCCTTTAACCTGCATGCATCCCTAACAAAAGAGTTTAGTTGTGTCAACATCTAACTTTATGTACAGGATCATAGTATATGAAGTCTTTTCTATCTTATTTCTTTCTCTCAACATTGGTTTAAAAAATTCATCCACATTGCTGCCTGTAGCTCTAGTTCATTCAATTTTATTGCTGGATAGTTTTCCCACTGTACGAATACACATCATTTATTTTTGACTCTTAATGGACATTTGGTTTGTTTTCAGTTTGTGCTAATGCAAATCATGGACAGGAATCCTGCTGTACCCATTATTCTGGTGCATTTACACAGGCCGGGGGTGAGGGCTGCTGGCTCACAGGCTATTTATATACCTTCAGTTGATGGAGACGGCTAAATGCTTTCCAAAGTAGTTGTGTTGATTTACAGTCCAGTATAAACAGGGTAGAGGATTCCCATAGTACTTCAGGTCTACAATACCTGATACTACCAGACTTTATTTATGTATTTGTCAATCTGATTGGCATGTAGTTTCCTTGGTTTTGACTCACTTTTCTCTTATTACTTAATGAAGTCGTACACTTTTCTGTGTTTACTGGCTGTTTGGATTTCCTTTTTTATGAGGTTTACGTCAACTATTGTTATTATTATTTTTTTTAATATTATTTATTTATTTATCTTTGGATGTGTTGGGTCTTCGTTACTGCGTACAGGCTTTCTCTAGTTGCGGCAAGCGGGGGCTACTCTTCATTGCGGTGGCTTCTCTTGTTATGGAGCACAGGATCTAGGCGCGCGGGCTTCAGTAGTTGTGGCACGTGGGCTCAGTAGTTGTGGTTCGCAGGCTCCGTAGTTGTGGCGCACGGCATTTGCTGTTCCGCGGCATGTGGGATCTTCCCAGACCAGGGCTCGAACCCATGTCCCATGCCTTGGCAGGCAGTTTCTTAACCACTGCGCCACCAGGGAGGTCCAACTATTGTCATTTTGAATTCTTCTGCATTTCCAAGTAATACTCTCACATGACTATTTTCTCACTAAATTGGAGGCATTATCTGTTCACTTTCTGAATTACTAACAAGTAAGGGTTTAGTTCCTCTACATTCTTTCCTATGTCCACACTGCTCAGTAAACTTATGTCATCATGAGTTTTCCACTGCTCATGATCTCTTTGACATGTAGTGATATACTTAAAAACCTACATTGTTGATCAACTAGAAACTCTCTCAACGTCACGCTTTGTAAATAAGGACATTCATACCATCTTCCCTTTTTTCAACCTCCTGTCTACCTTCCAAACCTAGCTCTTACGTTGTCAAAGTTGAAATTTATATTCTATTCTATGTGCAGTTAAGTCTTCTGTTATTTGAGAGTCAGTACGGAGTAAGGTTTAAGAGAACAGGCAGAGAGCCTAAACTCAAAGCCTCGATCCAACCTTAAATTAGGTACAGCCTGGGCAAGTTCCTTCCCTGTCTTAGCTTCCTGTTCTCAAAAGTGGGAATGATATTAGCACCAACCTCATAAGGCTATTCAGAGGATTAAATGAGTTAATATATGCAAAAACACTTAGAGCCTAATATATACTAAGTACATACTAGAACACAATACATTTCAGTAACTACCAAGTTAATACTAATACATACTAAGTATAGTTTACTTTAGTTATTTGTGATTACATGCACGTTGACAATAAAAGCTGCAAACCAAGACAGTATTGCCATTATTACAATGAAATTAATATTGCCCACTGCAGATGTACTGTGTCTCTGTGTATAGACTACACCTCATTCCATACTGTGCCAGTGTCACTGCCCTTGTGCAGGGTGACCACATACCCCAAGCCGCCTTGGGCTGTTCCAGTTTATACCTGTTGTCCTGATGTTACAGCATTAGAGTGCCTCCTTACACTATTGAAGTGTAAGGAGTTTGGACAAGTTCCGGTTTGGACAACAAATTAGATAGGTGGTCATTACCCCTGTGTGTCACTGAAAAGGGGGACATCTATAGTGTCAAGTTGAAGTGGATTCTTCCCTTCCTCACCAATACTAGGTTAAAAATCAACCATAGTTTAGTGTGCTTCAGGTTTATGTCCATATAGCCTTTTCTCCTCTGGAGTTCAAGTTCCTTCTCCTCTTCCTCTCCCTTCTCCCTTCCAACAGTGCCTAACACCTAGTAAGTACGATATGCCTCAAGGTGTTTCTAAGCTCTCAATCACACAATCAATAGAAGCCTCTCTACTCTAGACTAGCTGCAATCTGCACTGAATCCCCTATTACCTTCCTTCTTGGTTTATTGACTCATTTTGCTGGATTATTTCTATAAATAACTTCAGGTGTAGCACAGGAGGTCAATTTTTCAAATTTCTTTGGGTACAAAATATCTTCTTCAGCCTCCAGTTATGACTGATAGTTTGGCTGGATACAAACCCCTAGGGTGAAAATTATGTGCCTGAAAAACTTTGGAGGTATCTTTCTAATGCCTTCCAGGATCCATGGTGCTCATGACAAGTATGATAAAGTCAGATTGTAACCTTTTTTTTTAGGTGACCAGTATTTTTCTCTCTGGAATGGATGTATCCTCTCAGTATTTTATTCTATTTTAATTTATTTTTTCAGTATTTTAAAGTTTCACAATGAAGGGTGCCTAGGTATGAGTCTATTCTTGCTCATCTTGCATAACTATTTTCAATCTGAGGCCTGATGTCTACTTTCACCTGTGGGGAATTTTGTTGCCCTTTGACAGCTTCCCTCCATTTTTTTTCTGGGTCTGGACTTTCTAATAGTAACATGTGGGATCTCCCAGATGCAGCCTCTCTAACATATTTCTATCACATTTTCCATTGTGTCTTTCTTTTTTATATACTGAGAAATTTTTTAAATTCCTACTGAATTTATTTCAGCAACCATATTTTCATTTCCAGGAGACCTCTCTTGCTTTCTGACCATTCTCCTTTTCATTAATACCCTAGTCTTATTTTATAGTTGCTAGCTCTTTTTAAACCTCTCTCAGGATACTAATTAGGGTTTTTTCTTAAATTATTCTGTTCCCTAAATTGTCCCTGGTCCTACTAGGATATGTTTGCACTCTTTCCCCCTCTCTCATGTTGTAAGCTTTACTCAACTAACAGGCAAATGACAGTTATTTTCTATTTAAGAATGAGCGCAGAAAGCTCCCTGAAGTCAACGATTGATTGGCTTCTTATGCAGGAAGAAGCGGGCAGTAACTGTAATAGGATCTCCCCCAAACACAGTTTTCTAGGGTGTAAAAACACTAGCTGCCCCAGTTCTCGCCAGTTTCACCGTTTTCAAAATGAAATCATCTCATTTCAGGAGCGTGAGGGCGGGGCTGGGAGTCCACTCCTCCAAACACAACCCTTCAATGAGCTCCCCTATCTCAGCCACACTTTTAACTAACTCCACCCTCTCTCCTACATGCGCAACAAAGCACGGAGCTACTTCTGCAGGTGGGGTCAGAATCCTCCTCAGTTGCACGTGGTCCCTGTGCATATTCTAGGTGATGCTTTTCCTCTGTTCTACTGCTTCAGTTTCACACTCTTCCACCTGTCTTCTGTCTTTCAAAACTATGTTGAAATCTCTTGATTGTTGCGGGCATATATACTTAAACACGTTGATACCATCACTGTAGTGTCTTGTCAAAACAAAGAAGAGCTAAAAGGGTTCTCAGTGCATTCTGAATCTGCTATTCTGTGGTCCCAGTGTTTAAACTTCTTGGACTTCCCCAGTGTCTATTACTGCTTTTACAAATACAATCTCGTGGTCTATTCATGAAGGAAATGAATACACCACATCTAAAATAACAAGGAATGCGGGTTAGATGCTCTAGGGTCTTGTCATACTCTGCCATTTACTAATAAACCACTTACGTTCTACAAATTGTAGGTGCTCATTTATAAAACGAAAGGGAGTAACTCTACATGAACTATAGATTTCTCCTACTCTAACATTTCATAATTTTCTAAGTTCTTTTCTTAAAATTTCTCTATATTATCATTAATTTTAATTAAAAAATAAAAATCTAACTCTTTTGAAAATCAAAGAGTAATTCCCGTAGTCCTACAATAATGGGATAATTAGTTCTGAAACCTGTTGTCATGTTTCATATGAAGAGAAAATCATATTAAATAATTTTAAAAAATTAAACATGGACTTTGTAGCACAAAGACAAGGTCCCCCCCAAATGGTGTTCCTTTATTTACTAGAAATGTTCAGCTCTGCATTAAAGTTGAAATAAAATAAATATATTAATTTTGAGGTGCAAAAATTTCTTATAAAAATCAATTTTTCTTTTCTGTCCATACAAACAGAAGTATGGAATGACATTAGAGGTCAGGTTTATTTGGTAATAGAATGTAGCTTCTTGATATTTTTGATTTTAGGAAAGGAGAATATCAACATCAAAACTTTTTTCAACTTTACTTTTATTTAAAATGAGGCCATATTTTCCTCTTATAAAAAGAGAGTTCAACTAGAACTGTCCATTTTCTCATCTGTAAAACAAGATCACTGAATCAGCTCACTGTATTCATTCAGAACTCAATTTCCTTATCTTATGATCACTAAGCTTCTCCCTAAATCTAATATACTAAGGTTCTAAAGAAAGGAAAATATATTACTAACGACATGTTTTGATTTTAGTTTCTTAGAGTTCAAATGTCCACCATTCACCTTCGTCTAAGCTTAAGGAATCATTCAAGGGGATGCAATGCAGATGGGAGGAGAAAACAGAACCCTCACACAAGCTGTGCTGTGTTGCAATCAGCCTTCCGTTTGAAAAATAATCTTCTCTATAGCTTTAAAGTGATAACTTTGTACCTGCAATGCTTCTTGTTTCCAACGGATTTTCTCTGGCTCCTCCTGAACACGTTCTGAGGAATCATCGACCTCTTCGATTTCTGAGGAGGAAGGACTCTCTACTGTCACAGTCACAGGAAATTCTGATGGACCTGAGTGTCTGAGGAAGAAGATACGAAATCACAGAGTTGTTAAACTAAAATGCAAAGAAAGAAGACAAGATTGTATAAAAGACAACACAAGACAGATAGCAAATATCCAAATATTAGAGGACATTTAACAAAAGTGATCTGAGGTATCATTATTTATAAATGTCTCTCACTGCTCTTTAGTGTAAAACAGGCAATGACTAAGTAAAAGTACAGTAACTTATTTTTGCTATGTTACTGTACAGACCTCTGTTGTACGTGGTTAGGATTAGTAATGGGAATTGTCCATATTATTTTATTAAGCTTCTTTCACAGAAGTCAAGTGAAGATCCAAGGTAAACATTTTTTCTCAGATCAACTCTATACTGCAAATGAAAAATTTATTCTTCACCCTCAGACAAAAACAGTCTGGAAGAAAATGTAGTTTTTCAGAGGAAAATACATCAGTAAAGGGACTGATGAATAATCAGGAAGTCAACATATCTAAGCTGTGAATAATAGACATTAGAATTTAAAAAAATAAATCACATACACATACACAACTAAAACTGACCCATGAAAAATTTCATCTTCTCACCACCCTTAAGCCAAAACTAGGGCAACAATTCTCCCAGCAAGCTTCACTGCCACTGCAATGTTGTTCAATAGGACATTTCCAAACATTTAAAAACTGACCTGGCCACAACCCCATAAAAGTCTACAGATCATAAAGAACTGTGCTGGGATTATATAACCACGCAGAAGACAAGTCACTAGGACATCATTTTGACAACAAGCAGCAAACCCTGCAGCATAGGAAAACCCTAACAGGAGAACGAGGTGCACACTCCTCTCTCTGGGAATGCAAGGCCAGGACTGACACCCAAGATGCTCTTCTCTCAACCTCAGCAGTGGTGCCTTTCACAGAGCAACTATGCAGTCTCCCAAGACCACTGGGAAGGAGAATCTGATACAGTATTAGCTTGCCACGAGGCCATAAGCGAGGGAATGTGTGTGGCCTTGGTGAGAGAGCAGAGGTTTGGGACATGTTGCTTTATATTGGCTTTCAGATCAGGAATTTGTACATATAGCCCGCAAACAACATTTCTTGAAAACATGTGAACATTCTTGAGTATGACAGCTCCATGTGAGGGGTCAGAAATGGCAGTCAAGTTCGTTTCACTGGGTAACAGCTGATTTGCGGACTGGAAAACAGGCTTCCTTGTTTACAGACATAACCACAAGCCAGCCAGTTGTGCACCAAATCCACACAACTACACAGTTGCATTGGGAGAGCGACCAAACATGTTTTACATGGATTTATTTCAGAGAGGGAAATGCTTCTTGTAAGGCTCTGTCAGTTTAAAAAGCAAGAAGAATGACCATCCACCTTTCCCAATTCAAGCCCTATATATCATAAATATGATAGCTACACACCACCAACTGATTACATACATCACGAGCTTTGAGGAATGGAAAGCCCCTAAAAAGATATCAACAAAACGAAGTTAGATCTTCATGTAAATACATCACCAGTTAAACCCAGTTAATACAACTATTTAGTAGTATGAACAGTATCCATACAGAATTGTGTATAAAAATAAATAAGCTCAAAACAAGGACCTGGAGGGCTCTGCTACGGAGAAAACACAACAGAATTCAGCCTACTGGCTTGGTAATAACTCTCTGAACTGCTGAGAGGCCCCTTCAGCTCCTATGTTCAGGATGTTTGAGATTTCAGTCTCTCTTCTTTAAATGGTGATATTAGTCGTTCTCTAATTTACCCCCCTGTGTGACGAGGATGGACCTGTGATTAAGTGTCTCAGGAAGAAGACAGGGAACCACAGAGCTGTGAAACTCAAGTGCAAACACTGGGGATTCAACACTATAGTTTATGCAACAGCAATTCACATTACCATTTGCAAAAAAGTAGTCGGTTGTCCAGTGGGGATTAGAAACATCCATTTAACATGAGCAACTGAACAGATATTTTACACAGTAACTACTTCAAGTACTATTTAAAATCAATTCTCTTTGTTTTCTTAAGCAATTGTTAATCCCCAATTTCATGATTACTACCAAGTAAGTCACCTGAAGATCATCTAGAGCCATCTATTTCACTTAGCAAGCCTAAAGCTATAATTCAACCATTTTATTTACTGTTCTGTGACAAAAATTACTATGAACAGCTATCCCCTGGATAAGAAATCAGGTAATGCTAGTTTGACTCACTAAATCTGATTTACTGAGTTAATAAGCCAATTGATTTAGAATAGGTCTAATGCATATTTTTCATTCATTCTGCATTAAACTATTTCCCATGCCTAAAATGTCTTTTTTCCCATTCGTACGTATCCAAATTCCTACTTCTGTGCTGTAGGGCTTCGCTCAACTACACCTGCCTTTAATCAAACTTTTCTCACATGCACAATTGGTGATCATTTTAGTCTCCTCAAGACTCCCACGGAGTTACCTCTGTTGTGACACTTGAGAAACAACTTGAAACTCCCAATTACTTTTAATTGTTCTTCCTTAGAGGGCTCATTAGGCAGAAGCCATGTGTGAGTTACCTTTTTTCCTCTACACAAAGCACCAGAGACCACCCACATAATACAAGTTCCAAAATAAAGAACTCTAAATGACTGAAAAAGACAGGGAATGCAAACAGGTTACCTGTTGCTTTTTGCACTTTCTGCAGGACACAATGGCCGGAAACCAGACACTCCAGGTGGTAGCGGTTCAGGAGGGTAACATTCTTTACCAGCAGAGTGTTTCCTTCCATTACTTACAGGCTTCTTTGCGGCCAAGACTACGTTTGACAAAGCATGAAAACAAGGAATCAAGATGCACCAAATGTCTACAGAGCAACTGTCACACATGCACACGTCGAAAGGAATCAAAAAGGCACTTGACAATGATGCCAAGCCCATTAAAAAGAGGATCGGTTTTGTACAAAGGTTTTACATAAGCCAGCATTAAAAAAATATATAAGTTCTCTACAGTAACAAGTTATTTTAACTAAAACAAAAGTATTGAGATGTGCAGAAATGCAAAAATAAAGTTTAAAAAAAATCCCAAAGTATGATACATTTTATGTATCATGCAGAAACACTCAAGTTTCCTGAATCATAGAACACCTTTGGCATTTCTGAATCTCAAGGACACAGAAACAGATATACCCATGACTTCTGCCAAACAGAATCTTCAGAAGTAGACCAAAAGTTAAATTGAAGATGAATTTTTCTATGTAAAAACAATACAAGTTCTAAGGCTGCAAGTTGCTGGGGGCTAGGTGAGTCAATTTTACCCTCCTATAAGCCTGTCAACCTTCACTGCTCCTTTGATTTCATATAGAAAACACACAAAAAAACAAATGAAACCCACTGGATGAAAGAGTGAAATGTGTAGACTTACCCTATATTTCAGTAGTAAAGAGGCAAGTATCTTTATATGAAACATTTGGTTGCAGAAACTAGACCTACGTGTTAATATTTTACTTAGAACAAGCCATATATTAAAATTCACATTTAAATATTTAATTTGAATTTACTGAAAACAAACATCATAGGTTAAAATGGTTATATTTATCCTTCAAAGCTACTATATTTTATTTTATTTATTTATTTTAATAGATCTTGATTGGAGTATAATTGCTTCACAATTCTGTGTTAGTTTCTGTTACACAACAAAGCGAATCAGCCATATGCATACACATGTCCCCATATCCCACCCTCTTGAGCCTCCCTCCCACCCTCCCTATCCCACCCCTCTAGGTCATCGCAAAGCACCAAGCTGATCTCCCTGTGCTATGCTGCTGCTTTCTACTATATTTTAGCAGCATTAGGATGCAGGGTAAAATGGAGTGTATGTGGTAATATAGGACAAATATTTCATAGAGTGTAGCTTATTGATAATCACCACACGATCCTGTGTGATTTACACGCCTCTTAAAAATATATAGGAGGGCTTCCCTGGTGGCGCAGTGGTTGAGAATCCACCTGCCGATGCAGGGGACACGGGTTCGTGCCCTGGTCCGGGAAGATCCCACATGCCGCGGAGCGACAGGGCCCGTGAGCCATGGCCGCTGAGCCTGCACGTCCGGAGCCTGTGCTCCGCAACGGGAGAGGCCACAACAGTGAGAGGCCCGCGTACCACACACACACACACACACACACATATATATATATATATATATATATATATGTATTAAAATTTTTTAAAATTACACTTTTCTTGTTAGGAGATTAAAAAATTTCTAATAAAAGTTCCCATCTTTTATTAGGCATACATAAGTACAATATAAATGTGACACAATTCACACCATTATTTCACCCCTATACTCACCTGGCTCTAGGTATATACCCAGATACTGATTTGGCTTACCTCTATGTCTCCAAATAACTGAGGCAAATACAAAAAAAAAGCCCAAGAAATAAAATTACTCTTAAAAGAGCTCAATGAGCTTGTATACTTCAGTTACATTTCCACTTTAATCATGCTAACTAAAAAAAAATATTTAACTGTTCTCATTCCATGATGCCCTATTATTCTGTACTAATTTTACAGAATTCCTAATATGTTTTACATATACATGTTTTATTTATATATCCTTCCATTTCTAATATCATAGCAAAAGTCAATGTAGCTATTTTAAGAATGCTTTACATATGATATAAATTTTTAATAATATCTAATTAGTGTGATATCACAAATCTTCTTTGAATGTACTATTTGATTATTAAAATATCACTCTCTTGAAATAACAATTGGCAGACGATCATAAGCTTTTTTTTTTTTTTTTTTTTTTTTTTTTTTTTTTTTTGTGGTATGCGGGCCTCTCACTGTTGTGGCCTCTCCCGTTGCGGAGCACAGGCTCCGGATGCGCAGGCTCAGCAGCCATGGCTCACGGGCCCAGCCGCTCCGCGGCATATGGGATCCTCCCAGACCGGGGCACGAACCCGTATCCCCTGCATCGGCAGGCGGACTCTCAACCACTGCGCCACCAGGGAGGCCCATAAGCTTTTTTTTGACTTCATAAACACTCTTAACAACTTATTTAATACACTATTGTCCAAGCAAGTTGATTAATAGAGAATCAAAAACATACAACTTTAAGTAGAAAAAAAAAAGCTGTATTTATGAAGATGTTTACAATAGTTTATTTGAGGTTATTTCCAAGTTTTCACCAATTTAAAAAATTGACCAACTCAATGATACCTTGTGAATGCAATGTTAAAAAGTATAACTATGAATCACAGAATTTAAATTTAGTATGAAAAGATAAGAATGGCAAATTATATTGAAGCTATGTGGAATTATGTTTATAGACAGCAGGAAGAGAAAATTAAAATGTAAATATTGCTTGATAGGATAATGGGATTAGAGGTGGTCTTTTAAATTTTTCATTTTTATGCTAATACAATACCTTTATAAAACCCAAAAATCTTCAAACAACACATTTTTTAAAAATTGTGGTAAGCTACACAAAACAAAATTTATAATTTTAACCATTTTAAAGTGGACCGTTCAGTGATATGAAGTCAACAAAGTTTTAAAACTTTCAGAGGGCACCTGAATAAAAGATGTGTTGTCCACTGGTGATTTTAATGTATCTGGTATATAACTAAAGTCACCACAAAACTCTGGGAAATTGGCAGATCATAAACATAAAAAACTTATTTTGCTTTTTATTAAACCTTATTGTTTTGCTGTTTCAAAATTCAAATTTACTCACAAGAAAGAGTCAGTTTCATATTAGATTTGGTTTCACAAATGCTGCTCCTGCCATTCATTCTTATCACCAAAAAAAAAAAGACTATTTGTGACTAACGATAATATGTTACAGAAAATAAGAAGTTAAAAGGTTTTCAATCTGCATATCTGGGAACCTAAATTAAAGCATCACACAACATTTTCAAAAACAGAAAAGCCATTTGATTTGACTAAAATCTTAGTTTTAAGATGGCAGCAAGTACCTTGATAATTTTCTTTTAAGAAAGAAAGAAAACCAAGCCATTAAAGAGAAATTCTTCCGAGAGAACTGAAACATGTTATATACCTCTGACTTGGCACTCCTTCCATCTGGAGAACTTTTTTGGTAACTGTTTTCATCACAGAATGATCTAAAGTAAAATGAATTGAAATTACAGAGTAATTATTTTCCAATGAGTGGCTATTTCCATTTAAAACCAAAAGCCAACTAATTATTGCTTTTCCCATACATTTAAATATGAAATCTACATTATATAATTATACACTTATTTCCCCCTTTGTGTATTCTAATTTCTTCCTCAGAAACCTAAGATGCCATCTTGCAGACTGCCCACACTGGCTACTATTTTGGCAGCAGCAAAGGTCAACTTTAAACATTTTGCATCTAAAGTGGCTTTGGATACCTATGGATACAAAGTACAGTCTGAGCACCGTCCAGACGCTTAGATACATAAAGAGCATCTAAGATATCAAACCGGGGCATCCAAGATAACAAACCAAGTCCTGATATTGCCTCAAAAGCTGCTCCTCCCATCAGCCCCCTTCTTCTAAGTGATACTACCCAGTTGCACACATAATCATCAATGACTTGTCTCCTTGTTACTATTTCCTTCATACCTCACATCTATCTGCAGGTCTTGATAGCTACACCCTCAAAACACAACCTGAATTCAACCACTTTTCACTTGCTGCAAACTTCCAACCTAACCTAGGCCATAAACATCTCTTATTTGGAGCACTGTGATAGTCTCCTAACTGGTCTCCCTGTTCCTCTTCTTTTTTTTTTTTTTTTTTTTTTTTTGCGGTACACGGGCCTCTCACTGTTGTGGCCTCTCCCGTTGCGGAGCACAGGCTCCGGACGCGCAGGCCTAGCGGCCATGGCTCACTGGCCCAGTCGCTCCGCGGCACGTGGGATCTTCCCGGACCGGGGCACGAACCCTCGTCCCCTGCATCGGCAGGCGGATTCTCGACCACTGCCCCACCAGGGAAGCCCCCTGTTCCTCTTCTTGATCCTCCCAAGTCCCTTCTCTATACCAGGTCACCTTATTCAGATACGAATTGGATCATGCCTTTTTCCAGTTCAAACCCCTCTACTCATTTAGAATAATCCACATCTTTACTCTGGCCTTCAAGACTTTACAAGAGCAGACCCCTGGCTAGCTCCTTGACCTCATGTCATACCACACTCTTCTTCACTCGGTATTCTGCCCAGATTGGCCTCCTTGCTTTTCCTTAAATACTCCACCCACCTACATGCCTACATACTCATTGCCTCCTTGTCCTGGAATGTGCTTACTCCACATCTTCCATGGCTTGCTCCTCTCTTCATTCAGGTCTCCGTTCAAATGCCCCTTCTCCAGTGAAGCTGTCACCTAACAAACCTATCCAATGGAGTCCTACCTGCACTCCCTCACTCTCCTTACATTAAGATAGTTTTGCACTTCCTACTCTCTAAAATTATATTACTTCTCTGTTTACTCATTTCTATCGGATCTCCTTCACTAGAATGTAAGCTCCATGAGGGCAAGACTTTTGTCTGTCTGGTTCACTGCTTTATCCCTAGTCCCTAAACCCGTATCTGGCACACAGAAGATGATTACAAAATTACTTGTGAATCTGACAAATGAATAAAGTACTCCTGGCAAGAATTCAGAGGTTGCACAGGAACGAAATAATGCTCTTGGTAGAAGCAGGCTTAGTATCTAGGTTCACCTCTATTCAGAGTAGAGATAAGAAAAATTTACAAGTATAATTCACTTTAATTAGTACATTAGCTGCTAAAAACATAAGGGAAGTGCAACACTAGAAAAGTACAGTTGAAGTTTGAACAACATGGGTTTGAACCTCGCGGGTCCACTGACACACGCATAGTTTTCAATACATATGTACTATCGTCCTACATGATCCAAGGTTGGTTGAATCCACAGATGTGGAACCACTGACTATAAACTTATACCCAGATCTTCAACTGCGTAGGGGTTGACACCCGTAACCCCACGTTGTTCAAGGGCCAACTGTATATGATGAGGAAAGTTAAACACATTAAGTTTTAAAAAACTGTCAATACCTGAACAAATTCTTTTTGTTTTGCTATGTGTTTATCAATTTTAAAAAAGTGACCACATACCAACAAGCAGATTTTTTCTTATATCCAGAACGAGCAGAGTTCTGTTGGTTTCAAGGGCCTTTAGTAAAGCCTTGGCTCCTTCACTGGTGAGGCCGCACTGCTGCAGGTCAAGTGCTTTCGATGAAAGACAAAAGGTCACTTGCTAACTCTACAGATTTAACATATAGACAACTCTCATTTTCTCACGTGTGGAAGAGTCCTGCACAAGACAAGTCATGGCAGGTTTGTAATTTGGGGTATGGAAAAAAACAGAGACATATACGCACACACATAATGCATAATCCAATTTAAAAACCTCTTCTTGGATGTGCAATGATAACCCTGGCTTTAGTACCAATAAATCAGACAACATATTTTACAATTACAGAACTGAAGAATAACTGTATATAACCTATGAGCAAAAAGCATCACAAAATGAATCTCAGTTCATAATTAGCAAGGGCGGCAGGGGCATGTAAACCTCACAAGCAAAACCTGGTGGAGCTCAGAAATGCACTGCATTCTTTTGATCATGATCTTCAGCTCCAAATCACACTTGAAACTAGTTCAAAGGGGAAAACAAAATAGAAGAAATGTAATAACTGTTAGTTTTAGAGGAAAAAAAGACAAGTCTAAGAGGATACAAATAATAAAAACTTTCAACAATGTGTGAATAGAGAATACATACTAAAAACCTATCATGAAAGTATGATGGTCAAGAACCCTCGCAGTAAAAGGTCAGACAAAAACCAGAAAAACGGATCATGACTTCTAGTAGTTCTGGGGCTGAACAACCTACTCATTTAAACCAAAGGGATCATCACTAAAGCACAGGTATTAAAAAATATTACATGAAAGGAAACTATCATGAGTCTTTCGTTTAAGTGTTGTGTGGACCATCACATTAAAATAACTGGAGTCTTTCAACACCCCCATGACACACAGAAATAGCAAGTCAGACATACGGATCTGACAGGATATGACACAACCCTTAGAAACTCTCACTACAGAAGAATGGACACAGGGTATAATTAACCAAATAACCAAATTAATACAAACAGCCAGTAAACCTCACCAGTCAATCAAATGAATACAAAATAAAACAAAATGTGGTTATTCTCCTATCAGATGAAGCCAAGATTCTGTAAGAAAAGCCTTTAAATAATGTCTATACCCTTTGGATCCAACAACTCTCTTTCTAAGAATTTAACCAAAAGAAATAGAGATATAGGTAAGGATATATATCAGAGTACTATTTGTAACTGAAAAACTGGACAAAGCTTATATACAAGAATGGATAAGCTATGTGCACTGTGGCATATTCATATAATGGAACACTGAACAATCACAAAAAATGATGTAGGAGATGCAAATTTACTGACTTGCTAAAAATGCTCATACTAAATTAATTGAAAAAAGTTATAAAATTTGGAGTAATCCCACTTGCATAGAAAATGGAGAGGTACTCATTTTTGTAGTTTTACATTTTTTTACAAGTGCTACAGGCCAGTGTTTGTGAGAGGCAGGCTTCACATCTACTGTTGGGGTGGACTACAAATTGGCATAGCCTTTCTGGGTGGTAATTTGGCCATGTGTATCAAATGTCTTAAAAATATGTCACACTTAGTCATTCCACTTGTAGTACCTTATTCTACAGAAGTAATCCCGATGGACACAGAGATGTATATACAACGTATTCACATCGTTTCTGACAGGGAAAAGCAAACTGTCTAAATAGAATTGCAAAGAATTGATTAAACGATGGGACATCAATACGACGCAATACTACATGATACATCATTAAGTGAAAAAAGCAGGAATATGAAATAGCAAGTATACTACAATTCTATTTTTGTAATCCCTAAGTGTACATATATATTTGTAGAAATAAAAAGACTGAAAGTATATACGTCAAAATCAACAGTGATTATATCTGGGTATTAAAATGATAGGTAATTGTTCTCTTGTTACTCTGTATTTTCTATAAAGGATATATGCAACTCTTAGAGAAAGTTTAAAAGCAAAATAAAAGCTATCAGTAAAATGAGGCTTTAAAAAATCCTATCACAATAGTATCATGCCAAAAGCTAAGCATATTTCATATTAAAAATTCAATATTTTCAATTTTAGAATTTCCCTCTAAGCCATAAATCCTCACTAAGAGATTCTGCCAAAGCACTTGCACCCAGGTCACCAATGAGCGTGTTGCAGTTCAGAGTGATGCGCCTCAAACCAGCCATGCAGTCAAGATCAGTTCTCCTGGAATGAAGACTCTCAGCCCAGGTTCCTTCATGCCTTCTGGTAGTCTGATACTTCAAAGATTTAATGGGATGAAATTAAGATGCTTGAATAAGGAAACAGGGTGTGCCTGAGTATGGCTTATTATGTCAGAGATTTACACACACACACAGACCAAGCATATATGCCAGGAGCATCAACCTGAGAAATTCAACAGTCACTTCTGGTTTACGAGTCCAGTGAGTGACCCAGATTCTGCTCGGTCAGTGATTAGATTCTAGCCACTGCATTTCCTGTTTCTGAACACTTATGTAAAGTTGGACAACTCAATTACAGTCTATGAATTATTTTCCTTATCTTCTAAGTCAGGGAATTGGTTCTAAATTCTATCTTTGCTGAGGCCCTATATTTCATCATCCTGTCCTCCAATGGCCTCCAAACACCTGACTGGGCAAACCATAAGAAAACTTTTTAATATGCATCTTATTTATTAACAAATTATATACACAAAGTTCCATACATATAATTTATGTACATGATAAACTACACAGATTTTTTAAAATAATACAAAGGTAAAAATGTTCTAATATTTTCTTTTCCTAACTCCTAAGGCATTAGTTTATTTTACTTATTTTTTATAAAGAGTCATTTATTTATTTGTTTGTTTGTTTGGCTGTGCCGGGTCTTTAGTTGCAGCATGCCGGATCTTTTAGTTGTGGCATGTGGGCTCTTAGTTATGGCAGGCACGTGGGATCTAGTTCCTTGAGCAGGGATCGAACCCAAGCCCCCTACATTGGGAGCACATAGTGTTAACTGCTGGACCGCCAGGGAAGTCTCAAACATTATTTAAAAGACTATATTTACAAAATGTCTCTCACATGCTACCTAGGGTGTGCACACCAGCTTTAGAGGCCTGGACTCTGCAGAGCCAGTTTGATGTGCCTTGGGAAAATAAGGGTTTGACATTTAAGCAAAAGTACTGTCTTGAAGACATTCAATTCTTTATATTCATAAAGTAAATTTTGGTAACAGGGAACACTGACTGTAAATGAAAAAAGTCGTATTACATTCCTGAAAAAGTAAAAGACTCAAAGTGCCTTTGTTACTCTAAAAGGAAGATCATTCGTGTCATTTTTCTATTAACAATAACTTATTAAAGCTCCAAGCAGAAACAACAGCAATCACTTACACAGTGCTTAGTATGTGCCAGGCACTATTTATACAAATAAGTGCATTTAAACCTCATAATGAGGCATAGAGGTTAAGTGAGTTGCCCATGGTCACTAGCTATGAAGTGGGAGAAAGGGAAGTTGAACCTAGGCCATTTGGCTTCCGCACCCAAGTTCCTGACTGTTTTTTACCTCAGGGGTCAATGGACTTGCCCTGTATAGGCTCAAAGAAGTTTTCACTTTTTAAAATCTAAATTTAAACATTTCCAGATTTGTGGGCTATACAGTTCCTGTTTCAACTACTCTGCCCCACTGGTGTAGGGTGAAAGGAGCCATAACTACCATGTAAACAATGGGTGTGACTATGTTCCAGAAAAACTTCCTTTACAAAGCCAGGCGACAGGCTGGATCTGGCCCACCAGCCAGAGTTTACCTATCCCTGATCTGCACCATCAAACTATTAAAAAGCCTTCATGTCAAATTATTAACTAACTTTAGGCCTAAATACAGTCATTATAACCACTGTAAAGTTGTTAAGGCATTATTTTAAAAACTGTATTTACAAATTGCTGATGTACTGACTTTTATTAGTTTAAAAACTACAACAGCTAATAAACACTTGATTCATTTAAGTCTTGAAGACTAGAATGGCATAGTTTCTTCACAGTATTACAATAAAAGTTTTCAGTAAAAAAACATACATAAAAGTATTATTAGGTATTATATATTAAATCTCTTATTTCTAAAATTAAGTGGACTATCTTTACTAAATGGTAGAATCCCAAACTGAAAACTGGTCATATTCTTTCAGCAAAATGAAAGCTGCGCTCACATGTATCAAAAGACAAAAATTAGGGCTTCCCTGGTGGCGCAGTGGTTGAGAGTCCGCCTGACAATGCAGGGGGACATGGGTTCGTGCCCCGGTCCGGGAAGATCCCACATGCCGCGGAGCGGCTGGGCCCGTGAGCCATGGCCGCTGAGCCTGCGCGTCCAGAGCCTGTGCTCCGCAACGGGAGAGGCCACAACAGTACCACACACACAAAAAAAAAAGACAAAAATTAACTGCCTTCTGTATCAATATATTAATGTGTTTCAATCACATATGTTTTCATGAAAGTTTAAACATAAAATCACCTTTAAGATCTAGGCCATGTGATGTGCTCCATGCCATGTCAGAATACACCCCGTGACGTTTACTTAACTTGTCTTAAGTGTGATAGAATTCTTTATACCTTGACAAATAACTAAAAGGAAAAAAAAAAAACCCCACACGCAATAAGATGAAGAGCCTATACATTTGTCAATCTTGACTTATTTGCTTTTCTTGAGTCAGTTGGAGGTTTATAGCCACATTCTCAAAATCATTAACTACAATCTTCCCAAACAGGTAATTGACGAACAGATGCATTCTAAAACTTGTCAGTAGCAAAGTGCTATTCCAGTTTACAGCAACAGTTTAATTCTATTTAGATACTAAAACTGAATACACTGAATACTGCAAACTTTATTCCCAACCACTCAGCAAAGTACTACATACCTTTTCAGATATAGGGAAAAAAAGAAAAAAAAGAAAAAGCATACGATTCTTCCTATTTTCATTTCCAAAGATACATCCCAATCTTAATGATCAATCAGCGATTTAAACGTCAACTATAAACCCAGCATACTGCTGCTATGCAGTGTACTAGAGCAATAGAAGAGAGAGGACCTCAAACCCTCTGTTCCCTCAAATTCAAAGGCAGGCTTCCTGACCCCTCCAGACCACTACTGGACACAGGGAAGGCACACTAATATTTCAGGACCCCAACCAACAGTCACCTGCTTTGTGATTACTTCCATGACACACCCTCACCAACACCACTGAGTTTGCTGCTCCTACGGGACGTTACATGTATTTACTATTTTAACACATACCACAGTGCATCATAATTATGATTGCAGATAGATGTTCTAACAATTTAAAGAGAATGATGACTTTTTTGCTCTTTACATCTTGCTATTTCCCGTCCCATAATATTTCTTGAAGCGAAACCATAAAATATAGACAAACACAAAAAACAGAAAATATACAAAACGTGTGCTTTGCACCTTAACGCAAACTTAAGTAAAATTAGTTCTGACAGTATCCAGCATGACAAACTTCCATGGTACAAAGGAGAATGGACCAAGGTTTGAGCAGGTACAGGAGACAATCCAGGCATGAACACCACCAAGGAAAGGTAGACAGGAAGTAACATGGTGTGTAGGAAATCACGAGACCAGTCTGATGGGAAGAGACTTAAACAAGACTGAAACTCACTTTCTAAACCTCCATCTCCAACTGGACAATTCGCAGGACACAGGTGCACCAAAGTGGCCAATTTATTCAATCCCTTTAATATGGAGGAAGAGTTTAAAATTTTACTGGTTTAATTTGCCCCGAAAGCAACTCTCAACAGTTATGGCCTCTGTCGTCGGACCTTTGTATGAAATTAAGTCAAAGTGTGGCGCTCCTTTGCCTTTTTTTTTTTCTCCTTAAAAAAGAAAAGAAACAATTGTTCCGAGTAAAAACAAACATATTCCAAAGCATGTGTACATTGAAAAGTAAAGACACTTTATTAACAACTTCATAAAAACTGACTTAAAATTTTAAAAAGAAAAAAACATGTTTTGAAGTCCTTCCGACTGGAGTCGTGTCTCATAGTGTCCTTTCTTTACAGAAAGTCGTATTATGACACATATGCACAAGGATTAACACCATGACACACTGTACACGGCGGGCCCCGGCGAGCTCACCAGTCGTCGTCTGAGTCCAGGTCTCTGGGGAGGATCCACTCCACGGATGAGCCCAGCAGAGTCTGAAGCTCGTTCGTGAACTCCACCAGATCTAAGAGCTCCTTACTTTCTGGATTAAAGGACTCCAGGTCTTTGGGGCAAGAGAATAAGAGACTTGCTGACACTTGCCGGCAGAACTCGGCCTCCGCGATGGTGACAATTTCCACATTTGGGAAATTGCAGCGGAATATGCAGGAGGACATTTGCAGTTTCTTGAGCAGGTCTGAGAGCAACAGCCAGTTACGAGGCCTACACCAGAGAAAGGACAGTGGTTTGAGTTTCCGGCAAAATTAGAGGCGCTCCCAACTATGAACTACCCGTCTCCTGGCGGTGAAAGGGCCTGATACTTCCACTTTGATTATCCTACTCCCACCCCACTTCTCACCCCTCTCCAAGTAAGTGCACCCCGTTCTAGTCACTGGGGAAAACCAGTCTGTATGCCAACCCAAGGGAGATGGCAAACACCTCTTTGACCTCTCCTCTCCTCCGGCCCTCACGGAGAGAGCATGAGAAACACTCGAGGTCACCTGGCTTTCCTTTCCTTTCCCACACCTCCAACCTGCCCCTCAATGCTGCCGGGAGTGAGGCTTTTTCGAGAAGGGAGGTGGTATAATCCTTCCTGATACCCTGCCACGCTTTATGATCTCTATCCCGAATACAATGTCGCC